>NC_140631.1:23193809-23736309 GCF_057382275.1 Copadichromis virginalis | reverse complement strand
GATTTTATAGAGATGCTCACACTTGCTGGTGATCAATAAACCAAGTGCATTTGATTAGCAGCACCTGTCTTCTATTCACATGACTGTATGTTTCTCTGTGGCAGGCCATTTTAAGGCCATCTCTCTTTCATTTAGTTCTTGGCTTCTTAAACTTTAGTAGCATTTCCTATGAATTTATATGAAGTTGTACTAAGGATATTTTCATGAAAATGAACTAAACTGCCCTCTTAATTTCAAATATGAGCAATATGAGCACAACTGAATAGCGCCTGTTGTTTTAACCGAATGATTCATGACCTCTGTTGGTGGTGATGCTGTTGTTTCTTTAACTCTGATGATTTGCATGCTAACAACCTGTGAGGACACCCTCACAGTGTCCTCCAGGCCTGTGCTGGGTGGCCTGGAGGACAGGCTTACCAGTGCTCAGGACCACCCAGCTATCCTTAGATAAGCTATAAAGAACAAGAGAAGCAAGCACTGCAGAGGTGCTGGGCTGTCTGGGCTGTAACTTTTATTCAAGTACAGATATTGGTGTTCAAGCAGTGTATCGGCAGATAATAGATGATTCAAAAGTTGCCGTCCATTAATACTGGATTTTTGCTCCCTTCTTGGCTTGCTCCTGATTGGCTAAGAGTGATGTAAAACAGGACAGCCGCCAGCTGTCAAAAATCTCTGACCAAACTAGCATCCAGCTGGAAAGAGACAAGAATGATCACACTGAAAAGCCCGCATCTGCAATTCTGGATATGATTTTGAAATTACTTAAGTTAGCGTGATGCTACTACAATGCACTTCGTAATCGTCTCGCTCGATGATCCATGCTGTGTCTCATCTGCCTCACTGGAACAGTTTTATGAAGCTTTGTTTTTGGAGTCATTATGTTTAGTGCCGCTCTGTAGTCATGTCTACATAGCTGAACGTCCAACTGAACATTTCCTTTTGAAGAAATTTGTTTTCTCAAATGATGTTGCAATCGGAATAGACTCGGCCTGCCACAGCTTGAATCACACCCATGTGGGGGTCACATAATGTTTTTTATCTCTTGTTGAAAAAAGCTGAAAACAGGATGATTTCCTAAGACATGAAGAAATGATTTCCTGATGCACTTTCAACCAAAAAATAAACCAACTAAATTATTTAGAACCCAAAAAACTCACTTTGAGAGCTCTGGATTGTGACATGTTTCTAAAACATTACTTCCAGCTAAAACTTTTGAAAATACGAAACACCTACAAAAAGGCACAAACTACATACCACCGTGTCACTCTTTTTTGGAATAAATGTTTTAAGAAGCTTCTTGGAATTATTGAAACTCCTCAGAGAAGCCCACCAGTACAAGAAACAGTTTATTTGCAGGGTAAAATGAAATGATTGAGGCAGGGTAATGTTTTATCCTAGTGATAATATTCTTGTCAGGCACTTTGTTTCATAGTCCAGTTGTCCTTTTGCCCCCCCTGTGGCATCACTGATGACCAGTATCTAAACTATCCACACTCTATAATGTACAATGTGTGGCCCAAATGTGCACAAAAATGAATGAAAGAGAAACACAGACGATGGGAGTTTATTTCTCATTTCCAGCATGAAGAAAAGTTTGCACGTTTACATAAGCTCATTGATTTAGCCAACCGTAACGGATGTCAGCTGAACAGCTATAACATTGTTAAGTCATGACATTTACCGGCGTTATAATTTTTAAACTCACAGCAGAGGTACGGTTCTACTAACTCATCCAGTCTTTTTTCTGTGTAAAATATCCGCTATGTCTCTCAGGCACTTTTCACCATCCTCCACATGCACAGCCGGATTTTTCATGTCTCTGCAAACTCAGTCACGTTAAGCTCTGAAAGAAAAACAAACAACAAAAAACAGTCAAACAGTCAGAAATGTCTTCCTGCTTTGTTTCATTTGATGATGATAATGATGATGACAATGAATGGATCAATGTAACCGCTCCACACACACGTTAACTTCAAAGCATGCAGAATTTGTGTGCATGTCCACGTGTAGCTCGGACATGTGTGTATTGCGGTGTTGGTTATATGTGGAGGTGCAACGTTCAACTACGGCTTGGCAGATTTAACATATTATGAATCTCAAAATAATATTGTTTTATTGCATCAATGGGGAAATTAGATGAAAATTAACCATCATTGATTGTTGAGATCATGGTCAGATATCACAGCTTTACTCTGTATAGTCACATATTTACATAGCCATGCAGACACATTTAATCTTTGTTGAAAAATAATTAGGTGGAGTTAATATAAGAGGTGGGAAACATGAGAACAGCTTCATATCCATATTCATATCCAATACACACTCAACACAAGGCTCCAGCCTGTCTCTCTCAACCACCCAGGTTAGGAGGGAACTGAGGAGGATTAATGGCAAGAAGGCAGCGGGTCCAGATGGCATCAGCTCGAGGGTCGTCAGGTCCTGCGCGGACCAACTGTGTGGGGTGATGGAGCACCTCTTCAACCTGAGCCTGAGGTTGGGAAGAGTCCCACAGCTCTGGAAAACCTCCTGTGTTGTACCAGTGCCAAAGACTTCAAGCCCCAAGGACCTCAACAGCTACAGGCCGGTGGCTCTGATATCCCACCTGATGAAGACCCTGGAGCGGTTGGTCCTGGCTCAGCTTCGGCGCCTAATAAGCTCATCACTGGACCCACTTCAGTTTGCCTACCAGCCTGGCATTGGAGCGGATGATGCCGTCATTCACCTCCTACATCGTTCCCTCGCTCACCTGGAGACCGCTGGAAGCACTGTGAGAATCATGTTCTTTGATTTCTCCAGTGCCTTCAACACCATTCTTCCCTCGGTTCTAAAGGACAAGCTGGTGAACTCTGGAGTGGACCATCACCTCACTACCTGGATCCTGGACTACCTCACCGACCGACCACAGTATGTGAGGACTCAGGGCTGTGTGTCGGACAGGGTCGTCTGCAGTACGGGGGCCCCACAGGGAACGGTTCTGGCTCCGTTCCTCTTCACCATCTACACTGCAGACTTCTCCCACAATTCCACCCAGTGCTTCCTGCAGAAGTTCTCTGATGACTCTGCAATAGTCGGCCTCATCACTGATGGGGACGACAAGGAGTACAGAGGTCTGACCCAAGACTTTGTGGACTGGTGCCAGCTGAACTACCTCCAGATCAACGCCAGTAAAACCAAGGAACTGGTGGTAGACTTCCGCAGGCACAAGCATTCTCCACTGCAACCACTGAACATCCAAGGTATGGACATTGAGGCTGTGGACAGCTACAGGTACCTTGGTGTTCATCTGAACAATAGACTGGACTGGACTCATAACTCAGACGCCCTCTACAGGAAAGGGCAGAGCAGGCTGTACCTGCTGCGGAGACTCAGGTCGTTTGGAGTGGAGGGCCCACTCCTGAAGAAATTCTATGACTCTGTTGTGGCTTCTGCTATCTTTTATGGTGTGGTCTGCTGGGGCGGCAGCATCTCTGCTGGGGACAGGAAGAGACTGAACAGGGTGATCCGAAGGGCCAGCTCTGTTCTAGGATGCCCTCTGGACCCAGTGGAGGTGGTGAGTGACAGGAGAATGGCGGCTAAGCTGTCATCCCTGTTGGACAACATCTCCCACCCCATGCAGCAGACTGTGACAGCACTGAGCAGCTCCTTCAGTGGGAGACTGCGGCACCCACGGTGTGGGACGGAGAGATTTCGCAGGTCTTTCCTCCCCACTGCTGTCAGACTCCATAATAAAGACTTTAACTGATCAAGCACACACATCCATACATATGCAATAATACTAAGTGCAATAATCCTTTCTGTCATCGTTGTATTTTTACTCAGTTGTATATAGTATTTGTATTTGTATTCTATTTTTATCTTATTGTATATTTATTTTATTTTATTCTACTGTATATAGTATTTTATTTTATTCTATTCTGTACAGTTGTGTACTGTATTTATTCTTATTGTATTCTAATTTTTGCCTCATAACTTTTGCACTGTCCACTTCCTGCTGTGACAAAACAAATTTCCCACGTGTGGGACTAATAAAGGTTATCTTATCTTATCTTATCTTATCTTATATAGATCCAAAACTTTGTCTGGTTTAAATCTAGCCGATCTTACATTCAAGGTCATCTTTTGGGTCATTTCCACACAGCTTCCAAGCACAGCATTGCAGTGAGCATGTGCACTGCGTGCTCTGTGATTTCACCACAGACCTCATACTTGGACAGAGAGAACATATCAGCTTCTTTCAAACTCACAATGATGAAAGCAGGTGTGCAGCTACAGTCAAGCAGGTTTTCAAACAGTTTTCTTTTGAATAATTTGTAGTCAGCAAGAAGTGGAGGGCGTACATCATCGAGTTTTGCACGGTGAATTTGAGAGTCCTGCTGTACTGTTGTGAGGCCTCTGAGGGAGAACATACAGAGGAAATGATCCAAACTGAAGTGTGTGCCAGGGCTTGTGGCATCTCAGAGCACTTTGAAAACACAAAGTGCTCTGAGATGGCCACACAAACTCAATCCTCACTCACCACCTGGAAGATTTGCCAGAATTATCCTCCCTCATGCTTAGTCTGTTTTCTGAAGATGAGGATTAAGTTTAAGGGGGAATGGTTTTATAGATTGGAGGAGATCCTCCAGTGTGTTTGCATGTGGCCAAGTGCATGGGGGACATAATGAGACTTCAGTTCAGAGACCGCAAGTTTTAAATGAAAACGGTACATAGGTGCGCGAACTGATCACTTTGATGAAAGTGAGATTGACCATTAACTACAGTATAAGCACTCCAGCTAGATCACTAAGGTCTGCTGAACAACATTTTCTTGTTGTTCCCAGATCTAGGTTGAAACAGAGAGGAGACTGGGCTTTTGCAGTAGCTACTCAGAAACTGTGGAATAGACTGCCCTGCACATTAGGGCCTCTCCTAAATTAGACATTTTTTAAAACTCACTTAAAAACCCATTTTTATTCACTGGCTACATTTTTATTCTACAAGTTGTACAGCACTTTGGTCAGGTGCCGTTGTTTTTGAAATGTGCTCTATAAATAAAATTGACTTGACTTTTCTAAACATTGCATTGTGTGTACAGTGTATACTAATACTCACATTGTTAGTTAATGAACATGGCTATGCTAGCTTTTAATCACTTAGCACTGCAAAACATTTATGTGCATAAGGTGCACCACTTGTATGGCCTCACAAAATGTGATAATTTTTTAAGTATATGGAGCAGAATATAACAATTGACGTCAGCTACATCAAAAAACAAAACTAAAAAAACTGGCACATCCTAGATACAACTTAGTT
Source organism: Copadichromis virginalis (assembly GCF_057382275.1). Lineage (NCBI taxonomy): Eukaryota > Metazoa > Chordata > Actinopteri > Cichliformes > Cichlidae > Copadichromis > Copadichromis virginalis. The sequence goes on along the minus strand of NC_140631.1, from coordinate 23,731,017 downwards.
CATATTTTCCTTTCGTCATTCCCTCCCAGGCGAGCACAGCTGCAGCAGAACAAGAGGCGCTACGGGAGAACTGGAGTAAGACAGAATGATTCGGGGTGGGGGGTGTTCTTGTTTCCTTAGTGCCCAAATTGTGACTAAGCTGGCAGTGCTTTCTCAATTAGATTGAATACAGAACAATAATGCCAAACCCTTCCTGACCATGTTCAGTGGACATATCACAGACATGACGCAGTCGTTTTGCCCCATTAAGCATCCATATTTTAATGCCAAGAACCACATCCAGAAATTCACAGACCAGCTTTGAGAATGTGGCACAAGCGCAACAATGTGCCAATGGGATTGTCAGGAAAGGCCTCTGCTGTTAAACTGTGCATCTGTTTCACGAGGAAATGTTCAGTCTCAAGTCTTTACTTCCACAGTGCACATAATTACAGTCTGTCAGAACTGCCATTAGGCACTGGTCGTAGTGTGTTCTTGGAAAAGAAAGCTGGCTCTGTTTTGTGAGGGGTTTTATTTTTTTTATGTTTTGAATAGGGACAAAACCAACAGGTTGGTTTCCATCAGTCAAACTCATTTATGCATTAAAATTGAAATTACAGACCAAAAAAGCTGTAATACTGTTTAAAATGAAAAGAAAAAGTCAAATAAACTCATATTTTATTTACAATAGAACATAAATGAATGTAGTCCCATTCTTGTCTGGTATAGGATTATATCTGCTCAACAGTCCCGGGTCTTCCTTGTTGTAGTTTTCATTTTATGATGTAGCAAAGGTTTTCAGTTGGTGAACGGTCTGGACTCTGGGCAAGTGGTTTGGCACCCGGACTCTTCTGAAGCCACACTGCTGGATCATGTTCACATGTAGCTTCTACTCTTAAAAAACAGAGTTTTAACTTGTATTTGTGGATGCAATGGTGAACTGTGTTCACGGACTATGAAGTGTTCTCGAGCCATGCATTGATTTCTATGACAGAATCACACCTTTTTTTTTTTTTTTTAAATATGAAGGTCACAAGCATACAGTATTTATTTTCAGTCTTGCAGTAGATGCTGAGATATTTATTCTTCTTTGCAATTTTACGTTGAGGAACATTATTCTGAATTTGTTCCAGAGTTTGTGTTTTTTGCAGATTGGTGAACCTCCACCCATCTTCGCTTCAGAGAAACTCTGAAGTAACTCTAAGATGTTCTGTTTATACCCAATGTTACTGACCTGCTGCCAGCTGAACTAATTCTTTGAAAAATGTTCTTACAGCAGTTTCTTTTTAGTACAGCTTACTTTTCCAGCCTTTTGTTTCTCATCTATTCACTTCTGCTTATCCTTCTCAGGGTCGCGCTGGAGCCTATCCCAGCTGTTTTAGGGCGAGAGGGTAGGGTACACAATGAACAGGTCGCCAGTCTGTCGCAGGGCTAACACATACACAAAGACAACCAATCGCACTCACATTCACTCCCCCATTCACACCTATGGGCAATTTAGTGTTTCCAATTAACCTATCCCCACTAACTACATGTCTTTGGACTGTGGGAGGAAGCCAGAGTGCCCTGGGAGAACCCCCGAAAATACGGGAGAACATGCAAACTCCACACTGAAAGACCCCTGGTGGAACTGAACTCGGGACATGGTGCTAACCACCATGCCATCATTCTGCCTTTTGTTTCCCCCATCACAATTTTTTTTTCATATTGTGTTTTTAATGTGTTGCTGTAACACGGAGTATTAGGGCCACATTAAGAAAAGAATTAGTCCCAATTTTGAGATTAAAGTCAAAATTGCAAAAATGTGAAGATTACAGCTGTCGCTTCAAGCCAAACAACTTCCATGGCTCCTATATACTATATACCTCCACAAAATGCTTTGTGTAGAGGAGTTAGTGAAAAAAATTGATTAGATGTCTTATTCTGTCTTGTGATACAACACACATCTTCTTTACTGCACGAGGGTGTCACCATCGGCACAATTCCGGCCAATTCGTCCAAGTTTAAGTGCCTTTTCCCCTTCTTAACAGATGCAGCTTTGTGCACCATCACTTCAGTGTCCCTATATTTCTTCCCACATTGTGTTTATGTGCTAAAAGAGAAATAATTTCCTTAATTTCACTAACTCCTCTATACAAGGCATTTTGTAGAGAGTATGGCGGCTGTGGCAGTTTGTGTTGAAATGTCAAGTGTTATCTACACATTTCAGCTTTTTCCTTGAAATTTCAACTTTATTCTCAAAATGATCGTGGTTCTTCAAACATAACAAGATCAAATATAGATACATAAAATATCATTTAAATATTATTAAACTCCCAAAGCTGAACAGGGTGAATATAGCACTCAAATTATAATTTTAAAAAGAATCCAGAATTTAATCTTGTTCATTATTGGAGTTATTTGGCAGATTCGATATCATCAGTGTCGATATCATCAGCTCAACTAATCAGAGACAGAATCATATTCTGTTTACTCACTTTGGTCACATCATCGGTAAATGGTCTGTCTGCAGACTACGTGACACAGGACTAAGGAGACTCAACAGAACAAAATGTTCACATTCCTTAATGAAAGTGGGCTTTATACAGCCATTAGGAGGCTGGTTGGCTGGAATCACATAAGATGCTCTTACCCCTTACCCAACCACATCTAACAGAAGGGATCAACATTCCTCCAGTTGTGAAACATTCATCCTGATTCGGGAATGCTCCCTCACGCTCTGATGACACCCTTGCTTGTAAGACATGGGCAGCTGCGTGGCGACATATGTTGTCTTGCCAAGCCTAACCTCAGTCAACACTGTATGGAGTGAAACTAGCACAGCATAGTGACAAATGTAACTGTGAGCAGCCTGATTTTCCTGCCCACTTATTAATGTTACTGAAACTGTTTTGCCACATAAAGAAGAAACGCAGGCATAATGTTAAATATTTTACTATTTTATAAATATAAATAAGTCCATCCATCCATTACCTTGACCACTCATGCAATTTAGAGTCCAGGAGTGCTGGAGCCTTTCCCAGCTGTCAGTGGACATGTCGCCATTCCATTAAAGGGATAATTCAGAGAGACAGACAACCATTCATTCTCAGATTTACACCTATGGCCGATTTAGAATCACCAATTAACACCCCACCTTGAAAATGTGTTAAAATCAAACCCATGAAAGTTAATGCTCTGTAAGGGTCTGGGCTACCCAAAGCTCCATACTTCCACTGAGTCCTACTTATTCATGGGCTGAAGCTCATCCAGGCTGCTTTCGAGCAGTCCAAAAAGTTACCTCCTACCTCCTTTTGCTGCCCACTTTACTTCAACCGTAATGGAAAATGTCATGAGATGAGGGAAAGGTGTTGAGAAGAATTAATAAGGACGTAGAGAGAATAAGTGAAGCACAGTGTGTGAGAATCTGGCTGTTTTTATAACTAGTTTTGTTTAATGTGATTGTGGATGTTGGGTCTGCAGTGGTGAAACTACAATGTCCTGGAGACAGACTGCAAAACACTCCTCTTAAATGCTTTGGCACATGTGTTGTTATTGTGTTCTTTAATGCAGCTGATAGAAAAAAGAACCATTTGGGAAAAGTATGAGTTAATTACCAAAACTGTCATTTTTAGTCTTCTTCTTTCAGCTGCTGTACAGGTCATCATAGTGAGCCCAGGTATTTAAACTCTTCCACCTTCACTACCTCTACTCCTCGCATCTTTTCACCTGTGTCCCTCTCATTCACATACATGTTCTGTCTTGCTTCTACTGTCTTTTCATTGCTCTTCTCTCCAGAGCATACCTCCACCCCTCCAAGCTCTCTTTCATCTGCTCCCAGTTCTCATCTGCAAAGATCATAGTCCACAGAAAAAGGAATAAACAGCCTATAATTTAACATAAAATGTTTGTCACATTGAGATTGGTTGCTCATCCTGTCCATTCATAATTTCTCTTCCTGTTGGAGATCCAGTACCATCCCTGTGTTTATGAAGTCTTTCTTGGACTGAAGGCAGATTAATGATCATCCTAATGAAACTGTTGTGGTTGCTTCTCAAAAAAGTAATGTATTGTGCATTACTTTTAATCATTAAAAAAAATTACACTAACTACTTCCTGGATAAAGTCATTCCTTTCTCTGCTTTTTACATTAATTTTTCACTACTCCATAACATGGCCTTAGATGCAGACTTCATAGATGCACTGTCGCATCATTACCAGCTGAGGGTACAGTCCCACACAGACAGAGAAATCTCAGTTTGAATTTTAACACAGCTGTCGGGAACGTTGAAACCCAACACAAAGAGATATGTTCCCCCCAGCAATTCTACTAATTCTCCCAGTTAAAATACAAAGAGTCACTTAGTATAAATAACCATATCTTTAGTATAAATAAGAACATTTTCAAAAAAAAAAGTGTAGACATCTGATTTTTCATGTCTGTTACCTTTGGCTGGGAGCAGCAGAGTCTACAAAGCACAGAGTTCAAAACAGTCTTACAACCTCTGGGGAGAAGTTGTTATTTAGTCTGGTGGTTCTGCTCTTGATGGTCCACAGCCTGAGGGGAGGGGGTCAAACAGTGTGTGCTGGGTCAGTAGCATCTTTTCAGATAGAAGAGGCCCTTTTCCTGCATCTGCTTATGTAGATGTCTGTGGTGGTGGTGGTGGTGGTGGTGGGGGGGGGGGGATCTGCTGCCAACAATCCTCTGTGTAGATTTCACAACCCTCAGCAGAGGCTTCTTCTCTGCCACAGAGCAGCTGCCACACAGTGATGCAGGAGCACAGGACTCTCCACTACGCATTTGTAGAATTAATTCAGGACTGAGCTCCAACGTCCAGCATGCCTCAGCCTCCTGAGAAAGTAGAGGCGCTGATGCGCATTCTTAACCAGGAAGGAAGTGTTGTGGCTCCAGATAAGATCCTCCATGAGATGTACACCAAGGTACTTAAAGCTGGAGACCACTTACATGGCGGCTCTCCTGATAGGCAGGAGTGGAGTTTCTGCCCCTTCTGAAATCCACAGTCATCTACTTTGTTTTGTTGACTTTCATGCAGAGATTGTTATCCCTGCACTTTCTGGGGGGGGGGGGGGGGGGGGGGGGGTTGTTTTGTTTTGTTTGTTTGTTTGTTTTTTGCTTTAGCAACATCTCGTCACTGCTGTGTCTTCTGTAAATTCCACAGCATGACAACTCTGACATTTTTCTCAGTGGTCACAGGTCAACAAGGTGGACAGGAGGGGATTCACACCACAGCCCTGAGGAAATCCTTTTGGGCAATAAAGCTGTAGGTAATGTTAGCCATCCTCAAAAGTTGAGGAGCAGCAGTTTTCTCCTCCCTCCACACAAACTAAAGTCAGCTGACTGTAGCAATAACCGCACAGGAAAAAAAAAAGACAATTGTTCTATCAGTCCATCATCCAGATATATGAAAGAACTGTAACACACAAGTATTGATTGTTTGCTTAGTAACTTTAACACAATCTCTGAATTTATTACTGGAATGTTTTACAGGATGCAATTACAGTAAAGTCTCTTTTACACGGTGTTAATATGGTGATCAAAGATCCTAAAAAGTGAATGATATGTGATAACTTCAGGTGACTACAGGCGAAATAAGTGCTGGCAACACAAAGTGGGCAGGACCCACAATTAGTTTTGGATTCATTACTCAAGAAAAGTAATATGTTTTGCACATATTCAACTCTGTATATTTTATATATTTTATTATTATTATTATTATTATTTTATTATTATTATTATTTTTTTACTATTTAATTTGTAAAAATGTGTATACACACACACACACACACACACACACACACACACACACACACACACACACACACACACGTAGGAAAATATTTAGTATACACATCCAGAAATGCATACACTATTATATATTGTACATATATTTATTAGTTTCAGGTTGGCCATTCTTGTATTTTGCTCGTTTGTGTTGTTGTGTTTGCACATCTCTGTTGCTTGTGGGGCTCGCACACAAGAATTTCACTCGCATGTGCTGTGCCAGTGTGCCTGCACATGTGATGTGACAATAAAAGTGATTTGATTTGATTTTGATTTAATGTATTTAATGTCTTACTCACTAATGTAAGTAATATACTTCATTCCTCGCCCAAAGAGGCGTCAAAGTGATCACTGCAGTAATTCTGCTTTAGTAAGATGAACAGGCAGAAATGAAGGCTACGGGACCGACTGCTCATCGCTGTTTTCGTTATCTCTTGAAGTTCAGGGTCTGCCTGCTGGGCTGCAGTAGGCATAGACTCAGCTTTAACGACACTCTGGATTTGCGTTAGCATTCTGTCTGCTAAGTTGTGTTAGCAGTATAATGCAGATGTTTCTTTCCTGGATGCAGCTTTCACTTTTGTGCAATAAAAATGAAAGCAATGTCCATGTCTTCACCCCTCAAAAGCTAGATCACTGAACCACTCCAGCATTTCCCTCCACCCACACATGAAGTGAAATCAGCTGATTGCAGCATGAGCGCACAGGAAGAAAAAACAAATGTCTGTTTGATGTTTTTTTCTTTCTATCCACCTGGTGTGCAGATAACAACACAATTAAAACTGTAATGTGGTAAAGCAATTACGGAATTTAATCCAATAATTTGCTACTTTGTAACATTTATTGCCCAACACTGCCAGCGATAAACTGAAGAGACAACTAATGAGAGTGGTGATTACCATTGATTAACCTATGAGCTGCTGTAAAATTCAATAGAGGGTCACCTAGGCAACCAGGGGCAGGAATGTCTGCAAGCAACCAGCGACTTGCTTCCAGTGTGTGCATCGCTTTTCACGTTACTTTGGAACATTGTAATGTTGAATTATAGCAAACCTTAAATTCACTTTGATCATTTTAATATAGTTTAAAAGTCTTTTTAGAGAGATTTTTTAAATATAGAGATGTGCATTTTTCATGCAAGGCAACAACTAGATAAGCAGAATTTGATACAGCAGCATAATGTCCATAGCTCACCTGTGTGTTTAACAGCCTGTCATTGCTTCAAAACAACATGGCTTCAAATGGGAAAGTCACTGTTAATTAACATTTAGATTATTCATTGTCCAGCCAACACATAATCACCAACAATTTCTCTTCTCCTTTCACAACGCATGGGGCTACTGTTGAAGAATAGCCGCTAGTACCTCTTGCCACGAGTTCCCAGAATTCTTTGCGGTTTTACCCCTGAGTGACGTCACATTTTCAATCTCTATTAGCTTTCATTTGCATTTAAAGAAGCGAACCAGCTTTAGCCATCATACAGATATTTCAGAGCCAGTTCACACAGTTAATGAACCTTCCAATAAAATGTATTCTTTAATAGTAGCCCCAGGCTCACTTTCACATGTTTGCAGCTTCTAGTCTGTATCTTGCACAATTGCATCAATATCACACTTAAAAATCTCTCCACAAACAGACATATAAACACTTTACAAAGTACTTAAAACCCATCTGTTACACTTCCCACAGTAGGCCCATGTGTGTGTCATCATTTTGCCATCACACACACATATACACACACACACACACACACACACACACACACACACACACACACACACTAAACAATAACAGCCAGCGGTCACAGTTAGTTATTGTTTACACAGCTAATCTCTGTCACCTCATTTTGTAAGCTGTGCATGTTGTTACCACATGTTACTTAATTTAGGTTTGTTTTATCTCGTGTTTGTTACTTTGATAGTGTTTCAGCTATGACTATAATCATGTGAAAAGAAAGTTCTCACAGGAGTCGGCGCAATCCTGTGAAAAACTAAGTGCACACCTCGATCAGTAGCTTTATCTGTTATCAGTTCCTGTAGAACATCTTTAGCAGTGAAAACCTGAAGTAATTGTTTTCTGTATGATTTTTATCATTGTGTCACACTGTGCTTGAGGAATTTGGACCCACTCTTCTTACCAGCAGCGTTTTAATTCTTCGATGTTTGCAGACATGTTCGTTTATGCATGGCTCCCTATAGGTCCCAGTAAAAAGTTTCTATTGAGTCGAGGTCTGGACTGGGCCCCAGCAGCACCTTGATTAATTTATGAATTTTAAATAATTTCACCATTCTGTTGTAGATCTACTTTGTTTGGGATTGGGATAACATCTGAATCTAGAATAGTTTGGTATACAGAGGAGTTGACTCAATGACTGTAAGGCCTCCAGGGCCCTGTACTACAAAGCAAATTCAACATAGCCAGGGTATCTTTCTGTTATCTGGATTCACTTATCCTCACATAAGCAATCAGGATAATTGTTCACACGAAACGGGTTATGAACTCGTTAAGTTAACCCATGGTTTTCTCCTGCACATTCACATGAAAGGGGTGGCATTGGTAGCATCTGACCAATCGCAGTTATGAATGACGATACTGTCAGCAGAGTGGCTGATTTTACAAAAGAAGATAAAAACTATAATAGTGGGAAAAAATGAAGAGGTTACACACACAATGCAATACTGTAGAGTCTGAGAAGTAGCTCTTGGGTTATTTTCTGATTTAAGATGAATTTCTTGGGATGTCCGTTCCTGGGGCGATTGTGCCATTAAATGTGAAAACACACCTGAATGCATCACACCAGCAAACTGCCAGAACTGCCTTTACAGAGGTGCTCACACTTGCTGATGATCGCATAACGGAGTGGATTTGATGAACAGCACCCGGCTGTTAATAATCATCCTAAATCCCGTGGAAGCAGTAAGAATGTCTCGAGTCATTTTCACATGATAATTCTTTTATGTATGACAGGAAATTGTGACAGTTGTTAATACTATAAAACAGTTGATCACGTCAACGATCAACACAAAATATTAGAATCAGTAAACAAACATTTATGACTATGCTAATAATGTAAATACCAGCATTACACAGCACAAACACTACACTGACAACTCACCACGACAAACGTTCGCTACTATAAATCACCATGTCTAATTATGTCAGTTCAACTGAGGACCAAAAAATGATCTAATGTCTTTATATAGAGTAAACATCCTGCATCACTGTAATCATCTCCTCACTGTTTTAATACATACATCAAAGCAACAAAGCCCATATGCATTTTTTTCCTCATACTGTTTCAGTAAGTTTAACATGTTGCACATTGTTTCTGTCAGTGATGGATTTTGGTAATGATTTCCAGTCATTGCTTAAAATAAAACTGTCCACTGCACTGAGCCCATCTTTCTCTGCATTGTTGCATGTGGTTATATATGATTCAGCTGAAATATTATAAAAACACACATTTTACCTGTCAATGAACCAACCCCGAATTGAAAAGACAAGAAAAGTGTCTGAATTTCTCATATTTGTTATGCCTGCTCTAAACATTTTGGATATCATAGTTTTTAATACTATATTATAATTTTTCCTACATGAATATTGAAAAGCTAAACAACAAACAACAAACAGAAGTATGAATTGTGCTATTTTTGGACTGTGCAGCTAATAATAATAATCTGGTTATACACTGGTCATAAAGCTGTAGTAGTACAATGTTATTGTCCCTCACAGCACACTCATTACGTAAGATATATTGGAAAAAAAGGAGTGAAGTCAGTGAAAAAAGATAAACTTACTTTTACAAATTTACTCTGACTCATATATTAAGACACGTGTTTATACAGATGGACTGTGAGTGTTCGTTTTTCTTATTTTTAATGTCTCTTTCATGGTTCTCAGTCATCCAGGTCATTGTAGTCAAAGGAGCTTGCAAAGAAAAGCGTCTGGACTTCTTTAGACTTTAAAGAAGTCCAGACGTTTTTCTTTGCAAGCTCCTTTGACTATCTCACAGAGTGGTTAATGTCCCTTTTTCATACACTGCTACTAATACAAGGGGTCCTAAAATCTTATTTTCGCAGGTCCAGTGTTTTTTGGGGGTTTGACAATTCATGCATTCAACAATAACAGTAATCAAGAGTTCCCATTTTTCTTTTATATAAACATGACCCAGAGATTCAGATCTAAAATATAAATGGCAAAAGGGCCAAGAGAAGAGTAGAGTCTGTGGGAAAACAGGACTCTGCAACACATGAGTATAGAAATAAGAAAAAAAGGACTGGGTCATAGCAAATATACAAAAAGGCATGCCACACGGATGGACAAAAATATGAAAGCGGTAAGGAAATACACAAATATAGCACCACAGATAGAGAGCACTGATGTCACAGCGTGGCATCTGTGCTCTCTAACTTGAAGACGGTATCCTGCTTGTGTATGTTAAATCTAACTTTACTCTTTCTTAACTGTTTATCTGTCAGTTCAATTCAACTGTAGTTATATAGCGCAGCAGTCACCTCAGGGGGCTTTACACTGTAAGGTAAAGAGCCTGCAATAATGCAGAGAAAACCCCAACAATGAACAATCAAACCCCAAACTCCCTCTGAGCAATCATTTGGCAACAGTGGGGCGGAAAAACTCCCATTTAACATGAAGTACCTCAGCAGCACGGTGGCACAGTGGTTAGCAATGTTGCCTCACAGCAAGGTCCTGAGTTCTATTCCACCATCAGGCGAGTCTTTCTGTGTGGAGTTTGCATATTCTCCCCATGTTTGTGTGGGTTCTCTCTGGGTACTCCGACTTCCTCCCACAATCCAAAGACAGTTAGTGGGGATAGGTTAATTGGAATCGAAATTGCCCATAGGTGTGAATGTGGCTGGGATAGACTCCAGCCTCCCCACGACCCTGGGAAGGATAAGTGGCAGAGATTGGATGGATGGAACCTCTGGCAGAACCAGGCTGAGGGAGGGGCGGCTATCTGGCAGTCGGTTCACACCGAGGGCCAATTACAGTAAGTATCACCAATCAAGATAACATCAATTACTTGTAAATATGGGAAGATTCAGACAGTGATAGCATCTGAACTCAAGAAGGAAGGTCCCCAGCCAATTCAAACCCAGGAAAGTCTTGCTGTGAGGTGACGATGCTAACCACTGCACCACTGTGGTGCCTATGGACACCTTAAGAGTTTCATGTTGCAAAGCTCAAATAATATCAAACTGGTTTCTTGAACATGACACTGTACTTGTTGAATTTACGAGTTTATTAAGACAGTTCTGAGGGGGTCCAACTAAAGTGAGTGTAAGTAATCACTGTCTGACAAAAAAAAATTTTCATAATGAGATACAAATAAAAATGCTAATTTAAATGTTAATTTAAACCTGATGAGACATGTCTGCCCTCTTCAAAATTTCATGTACCATAAAAGGAGGGTGTGTTTAAGTCTGTAATGCTTATTCAAAGTTGATGGCCATCATTCAGTGTGTTGATCCTGGAATCTGGTTGCAGTGATTCAGTGTGCTATTATTTCATTAAGCACCATTACATCTGAGTCATTTTTACTTGGATAGATGTCTTTTACTACCATATTTGTTATGGTAAAACATTAAAAGTGTTTGCAGTTCAGTTCAAGTTTTGGAACTTTCTTCATAAAGAAGTACAACAAAATAGAGTATTTAAAACTTATTGTGGTGTTTTAAATATAATCATTAGTTTCAGTTACTTGTTGTCTTTTGGAGGACCTCTGAATTGCACTGATATGGTATCCGTAGTATATTGTTTATTGCAGTTTTAGTGGCTTTTTTAGAGTGAGTCTTAATGTCAAAGTGCACCGTTTGCCCAGTTCTCAGGCCATGTGCTTACATGTGCTTACCACATGCTCCTTACTTGTGCAGCCAGAAATGGTCGTGAGCTGAAGCAAACAAATGACTAGTTAAGAAATTCTAAATGTTAAGCAAGCGAAAAACACAGAGATTACTTTTGTCAGGAACTGCAGTCAAGTACAGGGTTGAATAAAATTTAGCTGCCACGCTGCATTTACGTTGGACTGAAAGTCGAAATAGAAACTTTAGTGCGGTGTTAAGTTGATCCAGTTTTTTTTCTGGATATGCAAGGAGGAAAGTGTTTTCTGATATATTATCCACAGGACGACCTGTTGCTGTAGCTTTGTTTTGGTTGGAGAGAGTAGATTTCACTTTCCTGTGTCATAAAGACGGCTCCTTGGTGCCTTTTTGGCTTGTAGATTCCAGCTGTCCTGTTGTGCGTTGTTGTGTATAAGCAGTAATGTATGTTTCAGGGTTTCCTGCTTTTTTGTTTGTTTTAGGGGTGTTGTTTACACTTCAGTTATACATTATCATTGATATAATCCTGTTGATTTTCTTTCACAGAATTTAGTTTAAAGGAATAACCCTATTACATTACCATTGTTATCATTGGGTGTATTTCGTTAGTTTGTCAGGAATTTCCAGCCTGCTTTGCTTAGTGTCAAGTAAGGTAAGTGGATAAGGAGATGGTGGTGTATTTGGTTGCAAAAACAAATTTCCTCAGTGACTCGAGTTCAGTAAATGGAAGATTCCTTTTGATTGTTTATAAGACCCCAAATCTTTTTGTAAAGTGTCTCCTTTCAGGGTGTGACCCGGTTTGACTTTCTGTGAGATCCTGCTGGCTTATCTAGGGAAAGGGACCGTTTGCCAGTCTTTCCTCCGAGGGTGTTTATGATAATGGTATTAATTCATGTTTGCACACTATAGTACTTAGTACTTATCGTATCTGAGCTCCCTTCTCTGGTTCCAACAGTTCCGTTATGGAGGAAAAAAGGAAGTCCCAACAATGTTAAGGAAGTGTGTTGGTATGCCTGTCGGAAATGAGCGTCAGTGCTCTTAATTGAACCGAGAGATGCGGGGTAAACTAACTGCAACTAAATTTCAGTGGGTGGGGGTTTAAGTTGGGAAAACTTGGTGAAATGCATGGGAATGGTTATATTTTTGGCCTCACTTAATTGGTTTTCCCATGCCTTAGGTACAACAACATTTTGTTAACATGTCAACTTAATGTTTATGGTATCCTAAGCATTTCTTTTGCTGGGCACCATCTGACATGGTGAAAAGTTGTTTCATCAGCATGTCATATTGCCCGTGTACTCTGCTGCCTTCACTCTCTCTCACTGTGAAGTGGCACACTGCCTGATTTCTGTCCCCAAGTCCCAAAGAAAGCCTGAGAAATTTTCTGATAAGGCAGAAATAAAACAATCTACAAATATGTAAGCGTCACTTCTCACTGTGAAGGGATATTGGCTTACAATGCCAGGACTTTCTTTTCTTTTCTTTTACATGTTAGATAGAATAGATAGGTCTTTTAGGTGATGCCCGTATCAGTATTTAATGTGAGTGATTGATGCTGTAATGTTTATTATTTCAAACCAAGCATGTAGATCAATTTGCCTTTGGCGAGGGTATACAGTGCAAGCTCCCTATATTTGTTTTGTGTATTATTCTTCCGATTTTATTTATGCTTGTTTGCTTTTTGATACTTACTGTGATTTTTTTTACTCTGTTGCTTTTTTTGGCTGTCTTTGCTCACTATGGATGGTTTCACTTTCATCAGCTTCTAGAGTTCTTTTTCTCCTGAAACTCTCGCCTGGACCTTTATCTGTTTTGTTAAGTTTTGTGACTCCTATAATGACATAAAGTTGTTTTAATTTGTTATAGTTTTTGGAGTTACTAATCATGAATTTTGTCACTGACCTTTTCTCTAGTTCCACCATGTTAAGCTTTCTTCTATGTGAATTTTCTACTACAAATCAATCACAACACCTCACTTCCAACTTAACCGTGAGCAGACATTTTGCGGGCAGCTGCTCATGCCACAAATGGGCACATTTCTTATTAACATTAGGTTGCACACAGAGGCACACCTTTTTACTTACATGTACATACTTATTGATTTCAACACCCATTCAGTCATGCAAATATCTATCAGATCAAAAATTTACTTCAAATTTCAACAAAGTTGTCATGAACCGAAAGGCTGGGAGACAGAGACTGTCCAAGTAAGGTGAAGCCAGGGTTGGAACTCCACTGAATGAAGGGAAGACAGAACCTACTCCAAGAGATAAATCACACAAGGAAAACCATGAAGGGTAAACGTCATTTACCACCAAGAAGAGTAGCGCAAACTGGCGAGGAGGAGCCAGTTGAGTCAGCTTAAGTAGGTCTCCCGCTGATTGCTCGCAGATGAGGCTCAGGTGAAGCAATGAAGTCTCCGCCCCCAAGGGATAGCTCAGCAGCCACAGAAGGAAAACCCCTCCAGGTACTCCCACGGACCATGACAAACACTGAGTTTACACAAATTGAGAATGAATATTTCTATACTTATTACAAGAACAAGCAATAACATGTCTTTTTTTGACATTGTGCTCCAACTGGCAAATTCAAATGTAATATTTCACATGATAAATAAGAGTTCATCTGTATTAAAATAACATATATGTAATATTTTAATATAAAGACTTGTTTCGGACTTTACGTTTCCCAATTTTGCTTTAAGTTATAAAGTTATTTTGTTGGAGAGTTTTCTCCAAGCACGACATCCCAGTGTATTTCAGACCCAGCAACACGCTCAGACAAAAACTGGTTCACCCGAAAGACAAAACGCCAAAACACAGACTTAACAATGTGGTGTATGCTGTACAGTGCAGCGAGGAATGCCCAGACCTCTACATTGGAGAGACCAAACAGCCACTTCACAAGCGCATGGCACAACATAGAAGAGCCACCTCCACAGGACAAGACTCAGCAGTCCATCTGCATCTTAAGGATAAAGGACACTCTTTCAAGGATGCCAATGTTCACATTTTGGAAAGAGAGGACAGATGGTTTGAAAGAGGAGTGAAAGAAGCCATCTATGTCCACTGTGAGCGACCATCTTTGAACAGAGGCGGGGGTTTACGACACCAACTCTCTGCCATCTATAATCCAGTTTTGAGATCCCTTCCCAGACGCCTTAACGCCCACTCACATCCTGGGCCATCTGACCTCAGGAATTCGCATGATAAGGTGGGGCCAGGTTTCACAATGAACTCACCCAAAACTCTGGCTGATTGGGACCCACACCCAGTTTCACACCTTGGCTCAGGCGATTAGAGGATCATCAGGGGGTCCTTTTGTCCCTCTGTGGGGGGTTACTCCCACTAGGTTTATATCTGGGACTCTCCACCATTTGACCTTAGAACTGAAGAAGCTTCTCGGATGAGAGGTGAAACGTCTTCAAGTAACTTAAAGAAGTCCAGACGCTTTTCTTTGCAAGCTCCTTTGACTGCAGATTATACAGTACAAATAAAATGTTCACGTTTCTCCAACGTTGTCTTCCCAACAGTTTCACTAACATCTACACTGGATGGCCAGGAAGCGTTCACAATGTCTTCTCGGGCACTTCTCCGGCGCTGATAATTGGCGTCTGTCTTGTGTCAGTGACGTAAAAGACGGATTTAATGCGACATGACCGTTCACACAGCAGTCGCTTTCTAAAACATCAGATATGTATCGGATTCAGTACCACATACGAAAGTGACCCAGATCGGATTTGAAAATATTGGATTTGTGCCGTTCACACTGTCACACCATGATCGGATATGGGTCGCACAGGGTCAAAAAAGTTGGATTTGATGCGCTTTCGCCTGCAGTGTGAACGTAGCCCAAGACCTGACCTGACACATAAACATAGACAAACAGGCACACACAGACACAAACATGCATTCCCACCCTCATGCACACATGTACAAATACTGAGCACTAGCTCAACATGGAGAGACAAACAGAAATGAAGACTGTACACACACTCACACACCCCAAACATACTCTATACCCCCAGGGCCAATCCGACCCCAGACCCAGGAGATGTTTCCCTTTATTCTGGGGTGGAGACAAGCAGCAGGGAGGCACAGCATCCCAGACCCCAACCAGATGGCTAGTTCCTTCTCCCAGCCCCCTGCCCTAGATGGCAACCAAACAACAGGGGTGTGAAGACCCCATACCTCACTCCACCACTTCCTGGGTGCTGTTCTAAAGTGCATTTAAAACATGGGAGGGGCATGGTACCCTCTGCCAGATAGCAGCTGGGGTCAGCACGGCCGCTCCCGAGAACCCTCAATGTCTACATGTATTTAAACTTGAGAGCTGGGCACCAGCACCAGAGTGAGGTTGAATAAACAGACCATCCTCTGGACGCTGCTATAAGCTATACATTTTCACTGCTATGCAGATGACACCAAACTTTATCTATCCGTGAAGGCAGATAACAGACACTAATTAGTTAAAATGCAGGAATGTCTTAAAGACATAAAGACCTGGAGGACCTCATATTTTCTGCTTCTAAGTTCAGATAAAACTAATCAAATCAGATTTCTACTCTGGATGGCCTCCAGTAACACTGTGAGGAATTCTGGTGTAGTTTTGTGGATATGTCTTCAGTGCAAATACTAAACAAATATGTAGGACTCCTTTCTTCCATTTGCACAATAGCTCCAAAATAATAATCAGGCCCCTTACCTTAACTTCCTAGGATGGCGTCCACATATGTGGACATCACATTTTGGGTTGTCTAGACCAAAATACAAAATTTTGCTCTACAAGGGCCTGATATCCACTTACGAGGACATTACTGCCACTGTTCTATCGAAATTTAAAACGAATGTCCTCATATGTGGATCTAATTTTTATCTGAAACAAAACTCAAATTAAAAAAAAATCTGGTAATTCTTTGTTTTTACATTCATCAGGTCCCAATCAGCCCAAATATCAAAGAGAAATTGAAAATGCATGCCATGATAGAGTTTGGGTCTTCGGAGGTTAATGAATTTATTTTATGATTTCACCCCATTAGAGTACTTCGCTCTCAGGCTGCAGGCTTACCTGAGGTTCCTAGAGTATTTAAAAGTAGAATGAGAGGCAGAACCTTCAGCTTTCAGGCTCATCTTCTGTGAAACCAGCTCCCAGTTTGGATTCGGGAGGCAGACACCCTCACTACTTTTATGCTTAGGCTTAAAACTTTCCTTTTTTATAAAGCTTATAGTTAGGGCTGGATCAGGTGACCCTGAATCCTCCCTTAGTTACATTGCAATATGCCTAGGCTGCTGGGCGCTATCCATGATGCATTGAGCATTTCTACTTTACTCACCTTTTTTCACTCATTGTGTTTATACACCTCTCTGCATTTAATTATTAATTATTATTCGTCTCTGGCTCTCTTTCACAGCTTGCATTTGTCCTGTCTTCCTCCTCTAACCCCCAATCATTCCCAGCAGGTGGTTCTGCCTGGTTCTGCTGGAGGTTTCTTCCTCTTAAAAGGGAGTTTTTCCTTCCCACTGTCATCAAAGAGCTTGCTCGTAGGGGGTCTTATGATTGTTGTGGTTTTCACTGTTTTCTTTGTATTATTGTAGAGTCTTTACCTTACAATATAAAGCACACTCAGGCAACAGATGTTGTGAGTTGGTGCTTTATAAAAAAAACTGAAATGAAATTGAATTGAACTGAAAATATATAATATATACAATAGATAGTTTTGTGACTGACACTTGGAGCTTGGATTTGGATGGCATATGTGTCTATGAAGGGTTGTAATATTTCATTAAGGTGGTGCACAAATTATCCAAACAGCAGAACATTTCAGCTACAGGTCACATGGGCACATGAGCTAAACTGACCCAATCAGAAAAAGAGAAGTGAACTTTAAATAAGTCTAACTCCATTTTTATAAACTATTGATCGGCTGCTATTACTTTACTTTTACTGGCTGTACTGACATGTTGGTGTAGTATTTTGATTTCATAACAGTGGCAAACAGACGAAGCAGCTTGCAGAGTCATAAAAACATAATTGCTCAGGGTTATAAAATATTAAGTAATTGCTGTCATGGGTCAAAATTGAAATTCAAATAGAAAATTATAAAACAGAAAGTGAAAAACAAAACTGACATGCAAAAGAGATGCGTAGCAAACAAGAGGCCAAAAGGGCAGGTGGTTGAGCACCACCTGGAGTCTGTGCACGTGCCTGCAAACAGCTCTGCACAACCCAAAGCTTTACACATGAACCAACTACGCAACTTTTATCTCTTTAAAAAGTTAAAAAGCAAACAATTGTCTCTGTGCTGAGTCAACCTCAAAGGATGTCATGATGAATACTTGTTTATTTTTCATTCTAACCCTGAATTTTGAAAAAGGTCCACCCATTTATCTTGTTACCCTGCTAATCAGAGAAACTTAGGTTACCTCTGTAATGATGCTGGTCTGGGCTTTACTTTACACCAGACTGTATATGCCTGTGAGACCTGTGTTGTGAATTTAATTATCACTGCCAAAGATGACAAAAAATGATACACAGAGATTTGAATGCTTTATTTGAGCCCTTGCAACGCTCACTGAAGGTTTGAGTCTTGAAGATTTGATGCCAAACATGAGTCACCCTGCTTCCTGGGTTGGCTCTTACCAGAAGTCATCAGTTTTCCCTGGGTGCCTGGGCTTAGATCTGATGTTCCCTGGATCTTGCTTCGTATGCAGAGCAATGTTAGTTGCAGAGAAACAACATCTGGAGCATGGTCTGGATATGTGAGTGTCAAACTCTGGAGGTAGGCCAGAGTGTGTGTGTTTGCTGGTGACAACACAGGCCATTAATGTTTGTATGGCATCAGGGCACTTCTCATCTACCAGTCTGTGAGGCTGCACTCTGCAGTGTCCCACCTCAGAGAGAGAGAGACAGAAGACATGGGCTGGAAGAATGCCTTCATCTTGCCTCAGCACTGTGGTTTACTCTTTGTACGTCTTTTGCAGACTTAAAACAAACCGAGGGTGAATGAACATCAGACAAATCTGTACAGTGTCAGCTGCAGATTAAGAATGACCCACGCCACATAGCTAAGCAACTTCACTCTGTGATTATCTCATGATGATGACGCCAGAGCTGATCCTCTGCAGCAAGATGTAAGCACTTAGCCAGTGAACAAAGGTTTATTGTACCAATGGAAGCCCATCTGTGGACAGTTAAACAGTGAGTGCCCTCATGCTCAAAGAAATATACAAGAAAACAACGGCATCTGTATCAGCACAGTGGTTGTTTGAACCTGAGATCACTGCAGGAAGCAAAACTAGTTCACTGAGGATGCCACCAGCATAGGTAATATGTATCTGTTTAGGGATGTTGAATTGCTTGATTTTTGAATATATACATGTCGCGTGATGTCCATGGGTGTACAATGGACAGTAAGTGGGTAGGGGCCTCAGCTTCATACAATTTACATATAATGCAATTAAGCTGGAAGCCATGAACCTCAACCTGTGCTTAATTTGTAGCAGATCCTGCTTTATTTTCTGGTGTCACTTTGGCTGATGTGCAAAATAAGAACATGGAAGAACAAAATGTAAGAAATGTTCCTTTTAGAGTTGTGGGATTGTGTTTTTATTACCTGCTAAAACTCAAACAAAACCAGACATTCAGAGCAAGAAACACTTTTGGCATAATTTCATTGACAGCCACCTTACACTGTGACTTATTTACCACTCTATGGCAGTGTTTCCCAACCTTTTGGAGCCACGGCACACATTTCACATTAGAAAAAAATCACAGGGCACACCATCAAACACCAATGTCACAAAAAGCTTATTGGTAATTTTTCCCCTCGCACCGGGTATAGCGAAATTGGCTCAGTCTGTTCCCAGTATACATTTTTTGCTTTCTTCTGACCACTACTCATGCTAGGGCCTTCATCTGGGTTGGAATTTTCTCCAAGACCCAGGTCAGACAGACTACTTTTACTTTTCAAATACTGTTGTCTCACTCACAAAATGAGTATTATGTAATTTCCTCTTCATCTTCATCTGTTTTACTGGCAGTTGGCAACCCATTTAATCAGAGCAGGTAGCTGTACTGCCCTCTATTGGAAGAGAATGCAATTGTTCTGCCCATTTCTCACGCAGATCGGTGGAACCAGATCTTCTTCAGTTGAGATAAAATTGGTCTCTGGAATACTTTGTTGTACAGAAATGTTCAAGGCTCAGTGACTGCAAGGTATCCAGGTCCTTTGGCTACAAGACAAGGCCAAATCATTACCCCTCCACCACCGTGCCTGACTGTTGAGATGAAGTGTTTGCGCTGGTTTTTGCATTTAGCCAAAAACATGTTCAGGTGTAACTTTCAGGTAAAGCCATTCTGCCATATTCTTTTTAGAGAAAAGAGGCTTTCTCCTGACAACCGAGAGTCTGTTTGTAGTCTGTGCGCATTTTCACACCGATAGAATATTTACTCTGATCCAAATCAGTTGATAAGATGGTAAACTTGTAGATTTTTCCTGTGATTTGGTTTCTTTTCTTACAGAAAAAAAAAACTACAGGGGAACCAAAATATGTCACAACAAACCACATGACGACATTTAGTCAGCTTACTGATCAGATGTGTCTGGGGCAGGAGCAACAGAAGTAAATAAGATAACTCTTTATTTTCATTGCACAGTCATACTTAGTACAGTAGTACAATGAAACTGGAAAACTGTCCCATGTTGGAACTAAGCACAAGTAAACACAACAAAACACAACACAGTAAACTTTAAAGTAAACAAAAAGTTGAAAAAAAAGGTATGAATAATAAATTAAATGAATGTCCACTGCACATTATTGCCCCCCCAAAAAAGTCCAAGGAGGTAGCTAATCAGGTTAGCTGTTAGCATTGATTAGGGCTATTGCTCTTTTGTAAAAGATTTCCTTGAGTTGGTTTGTCCCCGATCTCAGCAACCAGAACCTCCTGCCACACCTCCACCTTCAAATACAGAAAGAAGGTGCCACCTTCTGGCTTAGTGGGCACATGGAGAATTTACATTACATTAATGTGCTAGCACCACTGACTGTGTACAGGAAGGTTTTTAGCTCAGACTTGCAGCATACATCTGTTGGCTCTGATCAGGTTCACACCATAAACGACCTGCTCTGGAATTTATTTGGAACTGGATCCAGACCACCTCCTCCAAAGTGTCTCGCTGCTTGTGTTTTGGTGCAATTATCATGTTCGCACCTGCCAAATAAACCACTATAAGAAGGAAAATGAAAGACCAATTTAAAAGGACTAAACACCACAGATGTGAAAACACCCTTAATAAAATGCTGCTCTTGGGTTTGTTGCAGTTGCTCTGACTATTGCACAGTCTGGCCTCTGGGTGAATTTGCCGGGACGTCCACTCTTCACACTTGCTGATAATTACTTAATCAAGTGCACCACCTGGCTGCTGGTTACCCTTTTAATTCCTAAGGAAGCAGTTTTCTTAGTTTTGAACAGAGCTGCAAAGTCCTGTGAAAACTTTTTGTCACGTGACTCTAGTTCTAAGTTGGTGAGTTTGTTTCTCAAACTCTAAACAAAGAAAACGTGCGGCATACACCCGATAAATGGTTTAGACTGAGGTGGATCACATTCTCAACATAAACAAGTCTCTGCAGATCTGGAGTTTGTTTGGAGATAACCTCCTCCAAAGCATCTTAGTGTGGTTGTTTTGGTCTGCACCCATGTTCACAACCGAACCACACGGGCACACACAAGGCCTGAAAGCAAGACCAACATAAACAGGCTAAACACTGCATGTGTGAAAATATCCTTAGATTAATCATCTCCACCAATGAGGTTATGTAATTATTGTGGTTTGTCTTTTTTTTTTCTTTTAATTTCCTTGTTTGCTTATTTGTAAGCAGGATTACTCCATTATGGGTGGATTTGCGTTAAAACCTTTTTCAAAATTGAACATTTTGCATCATAGCTTCATCAACAAATATCAAATTTAAAGAAGGAAAAACTAAGAAAGTATCTAAATGTTCCCACAAAATTATCACTAACTAATCATATTCCATTTGGAGTCTCAGTAAGATGTGAAGTCTCAACTGCTCGTTGCTTTATAGCATCTATTATCTGTCTGTTATCAAATTCTGAGGAAAACTGAGGGAGGAAACTGGGTCAGTAAGTTTTGAAGTGGTGAATTTATTTGAATGCCTTTGACTAAATCTTCAGTTGGAATTTAATATACTAAAGTTTATATATAAAGTTTGTGTGCCTTCTTGGAGAGCCCTCAAAAGCTGACTTTACAGACTTTATTTCCTTTCTAGCAAAGCCAAAATTCAAAATGGATTATATTCCACGGCTTTGCCAACTGTAAAAGGTCTTTTCCTAATCCTTGGTTAAGACAGTTTATTACAGTGTGAAAATCCAAATGCTGCAGTATGTTGAGCAATGCAATGTGACAAAGAGGATCCAAAGTCTCACAGAGATTTACACTGACAAATCAAAGGAAAAACCACATAAAGTGTCTCAGTAGTAAGGTGTCAGGAAACCACGTGCCACAAGAACTGCTTCAGCGCATCTTCGCATCGACTCTCTTGAATGCTACTGAAGGATGAAACTCCATCCTTCCAAAAAAAATTTTCCTTCATTTGGTTTTATTGATGATCGTGGGTGAGGTCTGTCTAAAACACTGGCCCGAAGTCTCCCAGGGGTGTTCAGTCACTTGATGATCTGGTCATTTGTCAATTTCATATTCATCAAACAATTCTGTGACCTTTGTACCCTAAAGATTGAATCCAAAAGAGATCACTCCCATCAGGGCAGAAACATATTTTATTAGAGGATACAGTCATGTGAAACTTTTCACAAGGCGCCTGTGAAAAGCTAAGTAAGCCCATGATTCATCAGCTTGTAGAACCACCTTTAGCAGCATTATCTTGAAGTAATCATTTTCTGTATGACTATCAGTCTCTCACATCATTACAGGGGAATTTGGGCCCATTCTTCTTTACAACAGTGTTACAGTTCATTGAGGTCTGTTTCAGTCAGGTTGAGGTCTGAACTTTAACTGGGTCATTGCAACACCTCGATTCTTTTTTTTTTCAGCTATTCTGTTATAGATTTCCTGCTGCACTTGGGATCATTGTCCCTTCTCGTGACCCAGTTTGGGCCAAGCTTTAGCTGTCGGACACATGGCTTCACATTTCACTCTAGAATACTTTGGTATACAGAGGAGTTTACGGTTGACTCAAAGACTGCAAGGTGTCCAGGTCTTGTGGTTGCAAAACAAGGCCAAATCATCACCCCTGTACCACTGTGCTTGACAGATAGTATGAGGTGTTTGCACTGATATGCTGTGTTTGGTTTTCTCCAAATGTGTTGCTGTTTATTATGGCCAAACATCTCCCCTTTGATCTCATCTGTCCAAAGGACATTGTCCCAGGCATCTCGTGGTTTGTTCAGAGAGAGAACAAAGCCTGGCAACATGTCCAAACAAGCCATACTTGCTCAGTTTTTTTCTCATTGCACTGTCATGAAATCAAACATGCTAACTGAGGCCTGTAGAGTCTGAGATGCAGCTCTTGGGTTTGTTGCAGTTTCTCAGAGGATTGCACACTCTGGAGAAACCGACCTTTGGGTGATTTTGCTGGAACATCCATTCCTGGGAAGATTTTGACATTGTGTTAACACACACCTGCATGCTCCAGACCAGCAAACTGCCAAAACTTCTGCTTTTATAGAGATGCTCCCGCCTGCTGATGATCAGTTAATCAAGTACATTTGATTAGCAGCACCTGGTTCCTATTGAGCCTCTTAATGCCTATGGAAGCAGAGAGGGAACATGTTCTTTTTCACATGACTGTAAATGAGTTGATTCCAAACAATTTGTACTATTTGCAGTGAACCTCTAAGTTTAGAAACTGACCCAAACCAGAACAATGTCCTCGACAGCATAACAGAACTTACACCATCATGGCGTCACAGGATTTGGGGTTTTCTTGAATTTGTCTGTAAGTGTGTAATTCTTAGAACATAATCATAAGGTGTTATTGAACAGCAACCTCGTCCACTAGTTATTCTTCACTGATCAATTTTCTTAATCACTGAGGATCTCTTGAGGTCTGGACTTCTTCCAGCTGTCAGTGAACAGGCTGAACAGGCTGCCTGCCCACCAGTTATCTTAATTGAAAAGCAACATTACAGTTACACAGTTGACCTAATTACATTACATTGCGGTGAGCCGAATTAGTGAATCCATGTCAGACTAGCTCCTGGAGATTGGCTACTGCGCTGAAAAACCATAAATTCTGGACAATTTTTCCTTGTGGAAAAAGCAAAGAGAAATCGCAGCTTGTTAACCCATCAGAGAAGCTGTTACAAAGAACCATTAAGTTCATTGTCTAATTAATAGCAGTGGGCTTTGCGTGACCTCTCATCAACCCTCACCAGAGTCCATGTTCAGTCTCAGCTCTTTTGGCAAAAACACCATCCAACTCAGCCCAAAGGAAGAATACCAGACATGAGCTAAAATAGACATTTAGTCTTGTGAATAAATTGAGAAAAACGAAGCTCTCATCCAGAATACACTTGTTTCCCAAACAGAGTAGTCAGCTGGGGTTTTTGGTTTGAAACCAAACATGGAACGAATACCGCCATGCAGAATGCAGGATTAGGTCAGTGTCGTCCTGATGTTTAGATTGTAATTAATGATTTACTTTAATCACAAGAGTTGAGAGCAATTTAAAACTTTCCAGGATCTTGACTGGAATAGACTGTTTTGGACTTGTTCTGTGTCTTTGATGAGTTTACCGAGGACAACACATGTTTTCATTTACTCTTGAAGTCTGACTTGATAGAGTGTATGATAGAGTGATATCCTAAGCATATATAAGTTGCCTTTTGTTATGAGAGGTGATTTGGGAGCACTCCTTCAGGAAGATGGGCATAAATGGAAATTATTTCTAATTAGCTGAGAAATTGAAGCTGATCCATAACAGCATGACTCAACATCATAATTCAAACCAAAATATATACCTTGCCTTCATTCTGATCGAACCTGTAACAGCTGATATTGTTTGCATGCCTTACCTAACGTCAAGAAAATCAACACGAGGGAATATGAACATTAACGGGTGGCTGTCACTACTATGAAGGATACTGTGTATCTTGGAAGGCAAGACCCATTAGCATGAATGCAACAACCCAGTCTGTCAGGTTTGTGTCTGAGAGAGTAATGGCTTTGGCCGCAGCTCTCACCAGTAAAAAAGTACCTCTGCTTAACCTCTTCCACTTAAAATCCAAAATATATGTCCCAGAGCAGAAAAAAAGAGATGCACAATAACAGCTTTGTCAGCAGTGAGGTGTTTTGTAAGTAATGGCTCGGCGTGTGGAGCCAAGATCAATCTGCGCACAGGTGTCTGGAGAGGATGTATCACGTTAGTGATCTAACAGTGGTAATGTTGTGTCTATGAAACACTCACAGTGTGACACAGTTAATGAGTGGGGAGGTAACAAAGTTTTTTTAAACTGATTTGTTGGCGTTGTATTTTTTTAAACCATGAGTAGAAAATACAGCGAGCTGTTTATCTGCTATATTTTTCCCCCAAAGTAGTTTTTGTCACCTGCGCATTCAAAGACAAATACATCACCCACGTAAAAGTAATGATTTGTAAGCAAGATTTGTTGAGCTCAGCCGTGCAGGTGTTGCTAAATATGCTTAGGCAGGACTGACTGAGAAGGATTTGGTTTGAAGAAGTGGTGAAGTGTGAAGATGGATGCTCCAAGGGTCAAGTCAGTGAGATCCTTCTATTACAAAAGTGAAAACAGGATCCTATGAAATAAATGAGATAGAACAGTTGCCTCACAGCAAGAAGGTCCAACATAACTCTTCCAAAATTATTGGACACTCAAGCAATGGCACTGGATTCACCACTGACACCAGGTGAACTCCAGGAAGCCCTGATAAGTATGCACAATAATAAGGCTCCAGGTCCAGATGGCTTTCCTGCAGAATTCTACAAAGAATTCTGGTCGATTCTAGCACCAGTTTTCTACAGAACGTTGTTGGAAATTAAAGAAAAGGGCAGACTTCCATCAAATATGAATTCTGCAAACATTAATCTCCTGCTAAAACCAGGCAAAGACCCTGTATATCCCTCAAGCTATCGTCCAATATCCCTTATAAATGTAGACCTTAAAATAATCTGCAAAGCTCTCTCAAAGAGACTGGAGAAAATAACCCCCCTCTTAATTCATCCTGACCAAACTGGTTTCATAAAAGGTAGGCACTCATCAACAAATACACGTAGATTACTTAATTTGATAGACTACTCATACAGTAAAAACCTAGAAACTACAATATTCTCTTTAGACGCAGAAAAAGCATTTGACAGAGTTAACTGGAAATTTCTATTTGCAACTTTACACAAATTTGGTTTTGGATCCTCTTTCATAAACTGGTTAAAAATATTATATAATTCCCCAACAGCTTGTGTTAGAACAAATGACCAGACATCCTCCAGCTTCTGTCTCTTGAGGGGCACCAGGCAGGGATGCCCACTCTCCCCTTCACTATTTGCAATTTTTATTGAACCACTAGCAGCAGCAATTAGACAGAATTCAGTAATTAAGGGCATAAAATGCAAGAACGTGGAACATAAAATCAGCCTTTATGCGGATGATGTGTTACTCTTTCTCCAAAATTCACAAACCAATATCTCTGGGGTGATTGAATTGATAAACTCTTTTGCAAGAATATCAGATTACTCAATTAACTGGTCAAAATCTACAGTCCTACCGATTAATTGCTCCTTCCATAATTCCTCTTCTACACCACTGCAATCGGGAAATATAAAATATTTAGGTATTAATGTTTCTCCCAAGCTTGCAGATCTAACTAAATTAAACCATATCCCACTTTTAAAGAAGGTAGAAGATGATCTGGCTAGATGGAAATGTCTACCCATATCACTCATGGGAAGGGTTGCCGCTATAAAAATGATGGTCTTACCAAAAATAAATTATTTATTCTCAATGATCCCAACTAAACCACCACAAGATTGGTTCAGATCTCTAGATTCATGTATGTCCAAATTCCTTTGGAAAAATAAACCCCCACGTATAAGCTTAAAAACACTACAAAAGACCAAGGATAAAGGAGGACTAGAACTGCCTAACTTTCAGCACTACTTCTTAGCCAACAGGCTTCAGTTTATCTCAGGATGGCTAAAACACACCCTCTTAGATGAACCTTGGCTAGATGTAGAGCAAGCACTCTGCAATAATCTAGAGATCTCAGACCTACCATTTATCAGCTCAAACATCCAACGACATGAATGCTTTAAAAGCATCAACATCAGCTCTTCTCTGACAGCATGGTGGGAGTTTCTAAAATTGACGGCGTCTTCATTAATCCCATGCAAACGTACACCTATCTGGAACAACCCTGACATATTACAAAACAATAATATGATAAACTTTTCAGATTGGAGTGATAAAGGAATCAAATATTTAGAACATATACTAGAAGGAACAGAATTTATTTCATTTGACGGACTAGTTACACAATATGGGATCAACAAGAAAAGATTTTTAGAATATCAACAAATTAAATCCATAGTAAAAAAGAAATTTAAACCGGGTCAAGTTGAACTACAAACACCACCAAGTGTGGTTCAATTTCTTACTCTTAAACCCCCCAAATTACTATCCAAAATATACAGAATGCTTTCTAAAACAGATGAATCAATATCACTTCCTATTGCAAAATGGGAAGCGGATTTATCAGTTAACTTAGACCTAAACTTCTGGTCTCAGATTTGCTTAAAAACCTTTCATCTAATTAGAAATCCCAGTCTTCAATTAATTCAATACAAAATATTACATAGAGTGCACTATACAGGTCATCGGATGTTCAAGATGGGCTTTACACTACCAACAACTGCTCACACTGCCAAACCAATTCACCAGACAATTATATCCACGCTCTTTGGTTCTGTCCACCAGTGCAAAAGTTTTGGCGCGAGATATGTGAAGACTTATCGAAGTGTCTGAAATGTAACATTCCAACTTCCCCCTTAGTGTGTTTGTTGGGCAGCTTAGATAATGTCACTTCAGAAAAGAATATCGCCCATATGGTTTTCACTGCCCTATGCATAGCCAAGAAAACAGTCCTCATGAACTGGAAAAATAAAAATAATCTTAATTCTAACCAATATAGAAATTATCTATTAGATTACATTAGTCTTGATACAGCCTCTGCCACCACATCAGATCAATTGCTCTGGGCTCCTTTGATCAGCTCCATCACCTACTGGGGGTGGGGGGTCATAGTTTGGTCCCGCCTTCACTGTTGTGATTGGTGTGGGGGTAGGGACAGGCTTAGGGCGTCGGGGGGTTCCCCGGAGGCATCTTCCTTGGGGGGCTCAACCCGGGGTAGCGGTCATGTCCGGTTAGGGGCTCTGTTGGCTCTCCGGTGACTGTTTCCTCGCGGCTGCGTGCAGCGGGGCTAGGGGAGGGTCTGTGCTGACGGACGTGGGTTACTGACCTGGTAGCCTGGCTGCCCCTGGGTGGGTCCGGGATGGGCGTGAGGTTCTGGGGGCGCTCCGTCTCTGGGCTGGGACCCGGACCGGGCCTCGGGGGCTTGGGTTCTGGTTGGTGTGTTGCCGGGGTTGTGGGCGGGTGGGTGCATGGGGGCCCAGCCCTGGAGCAGGGTGCCGCCGGTGCGTCGAGCCACCTGGGGGGCTCTTCAACTGGTGGGGGAGATTGTCACATCTTGCAGGAGCTTTCCTCTCCTCAGGAGCTGCCTCTGCAGGAGGGGGAGATACAGGAGAGGTGGAGGAAGATCTCAGCCTGGGTGTTTATTGTCTTATGTAGTCTGGAAGATGAGTGGATGGTGGGGTGGGTGCAGTTTTCTCTGTGGTGGGGTTGGGTGGACTGTCCCGGGCTCTGTGGGGCCGGGCGGCGCTGCTGCACTGGGCCCGGTCTGGATGGGCCTGGGCCCCCTTTCCCTGGCGGGTCGCAGAGTATGGGGGTGCCTACTGGGGTCAGCGGGGGAGCTGGCCCCAGGGAGGGGTCACTTGCCCCTCCCTTCCTTCCCTCCCCATCTCCAGCTGCCTCCCTCTTCCCGCTCCACCACAACCACCCACACATGCAGGGCCTTGGAGTAGGGGTATGTCACCAGGGTGCAGAGGAGGCTACCCCCCCCTCTGTCCCCTTCTGGCTGCCTCTGCCTCAATTTTATCCCACAACTTAGACATTCACATTACTCACACTCTCATTACACATACATATAGGATCTTGGGGGTGGGCACGATACACGGAGTCCAAAGTACCATCAGGGTGTACACCCCACCCCTGGCATCGTTGCCCACCTCTCAATTTTAAATACACGTAGACATTGAGGGCTAGCAGGAGGGACCATGCGCTTACCTGCTGCTCTCTGGCAGGTAGCTCCAAGCCCTCCTGGGTTTTAAATGCACCTTAGAACACACATGCATCAACATTACAATGAGCGGGTGGAGGGAGGTTCGGAGTCTTCTCTCACCCCCGTTCTCTGCGACCTGCTGGAGCAGGGGGGCTAGGACTAGGAGGAGGAGTTGGCCGTCCGACTGCGGTCTGGAGTGTGGAGCCTTCCTGCTGCTGCGGAGTCGGGGCGGTCTGCCTCCCCCCACCGCAGGGAAAAGGGAAACACCACCTGGGTCTGGGTGCAGTTCCCCCCTCCAGGGGCGGGGGCACCTAGACCCGGTTTGTAGAGTACGCTTGGGGAGTGTGATCGTGTGTACAACGTCTCTTTATGTCTGTCTCCACGTTGGTTGAGTGTGGAGTAAGTGCATATGAGAGCATGAGGGTGGGAATGGATGTTTGTATCTGTGTGTGCCTGTATGTCTGTGTCTATATGTCAGGTTGGGTGTCAGGCGCCACCTCTCTGGGGACATCTCAGGCCCTCCAAGGTTTGGAGGCCTATCTCCCCCTACCACCACTTCCCCTGCCAGTGGCGGACCCCCTCAGACATCGGTGCGTTGGTGGTTCTTTGTGTCCGGGGATGGGCGTCCAGGTACACACCGGCTCACTCCTTGGCGGCCGCTTATCGGGGCCTAGAGCCTGAGGCTCGCTCGGGCCACTTCGGAGGCGGGGTGCCCCCGGCCTCTCGGCCTGGGGCTCGGTCACTCAGGCGCAGCTGGCTGCCGGCGGAGCTCACGGGCGCGTCACTGCAACTCCCCCTGGCTTCTGCTCCGCGGCTGCTGAGTGAGCCCTCATCTGGGACTCTCCTCAGCTCTTTCCGGGACAGTGGCGCAGCTGCCCCGCTGTTGGTCTTCCTTGGTCTCTTGTGTTCTGGGAGCCTCTGGATGTCTGGAGTTTTGATCTCCTCCACACCTGCTTCACGCCCTGGAGGACGGGGCTGTGGCCCCCCCACACCCTCTAGCAGATTATTACATGAAGGAACCTTTTAAAAAAACAAAAAACAAGCGCGTCCATGCTCACAGGTGTACACACGGGTGATCACACCCATAAACTACACCCTTTTTGGCTCCTACCTCAAAGCACACTGTGTTCTGTTGATCTTATGTGCTGCACAATAATGTTTAACATTTAGTATTTACTGTCATATTCCCATATATCATTGTGATGTTGTTTATTCTATTACTCTTGTTCTCTTCTGCTTGCTTGCTTTTTTCTTTCTCAGCAGGTGATCCAGGTGATTGATATATGCATTTTTTTTTCTCTGCCCGTTCTGTTGGTTTTTGTTTTTTGCCCTTCTCCCCCGTCCCTCTTCTCAGCTGTTTCTCTTTCCCTCTTTCTTTCTCCCCTTCTTTCCCCCAGTCAAGTCTGTCCCGTATTCAGTAAGTGAAAATAAAATAAACAATAAAAGGTGAATCAAATGGACCATTACGGCAAGGCTGGGATGGTCAGTTTGGTAAAGTAAATCCGTTGGGCATCTTTCTTTGCCTTTAGACAACAATTCTGATGGCAAAAGAGCCAAACGGGACAGGCCAAAAAAAAAAAAAAAAAAAAGAAGGTCTTGAGTTCAAGTCCACCATCTGCCCGGGGTCTTTCTGTGTGGAGCTTGCATGTTCTCTCCGTGTTTGCCTGGGTTCTCTCCAGGTACTTCGGCTTCCTGTCACTGTCCAAAGACATGCAGTTAGTGGGGTTAGGTTAATTGGTAACTCTAAATTGCCCGTAGGTGTGAATGTGAGTGGAAATGGTTGTCTGTCTCTATGTGTTAACCCTACGACAGACTGGCGACCTGTCCAGGGTGTACCCTGCCTCTCGCCCTAAGACAGCTGAGATAGGCTTTCACAGGTGGTTTTAAACTTCTTCTTAAATGTATTAACAGTGTAAATCAACCAATGTTAGTTCTACAACACCTTGGAGCCACAACCTCAAAAGCACCATTTCTCAGCCTGGACTGAGGACACTTTGGTCAGTAGACCTCAAAGTCTGGCAAGTTACATAAGGATTATAAAGCTCACTGACACAGAACATTGACTGTGAAGAGTACAGAGAGTCCATCTATCAATCCATTTTCTTCTACTTATCCAATTCAGGGTCACAGGGAGACTGGAGCCTGTCCCCACTGCCATAGGGCGAGAGGCAGGGTGCACCCTGGAGAGGCCATCACTTGGTCATGGGGCTAAAACAGAGAATCAAATAACCACTCACACCTATGAGCAATTTAGAATCACCAGTTAACCTAACAACACTAACTGCATGTTTTTGAACTATGTGAGAAAGGTTAGTACACAGGGAGAACCCACACAAACATGGGGAAAACATGCAAACTCCTCACAGAAAAGCGCTGGTCACATGGTGGATTCAAACCCAGAACCTTTTTGCTGTGAGAGAACAGTGCTAACCACGGTGCCACCATGCTGAGTTCAGGAAGTGATCACCAAAATCTTGAACTAAGCCTTAAACTTTGTCACATGAGCTAATAAGAAGCCTTGTAGCAGCCTTCTGGACCTTTTGTAGAGTGTAGGGTGATCCTTTTCCTTTTTCACAAAAGATCAAGTTAGTGTTGGATTGGGTGACCCTGTATCCTCCCTTAGTTACACTGCAATAGGCCTAGGCTGCTGGTGGCTTCTCATGATGCACTGAACATTTCTTCTTCTCCTTTTTCTTTTTCTATGCGTTTACACACCACTTTGCAGTTAATCATTAGTTATTATTTATCTCGGGCTCTCTTCCAAAGTGTGTCTTTTCTCCTGTCTTCCCCCCATCCTCTCTAACCAACAGGTGGATCCCCTTTCCTGAGAGTTTCTTCCAGTTAAAAGGGAGTTTTTCCTTCCCACTCTCGCCATTTGCTTGCTCAAATGAAATGGCGAGAGTGGCGAGACAGTCGTTGTATGTCTATATAGATCAAACCAAACTGAACTGAATTTGATCCAGGGATGGTTTGCTCAGGCAATAAAATGTTTAAAAATAGGATCGTAGAAGACAACCAACTTATTTAGGTTGAACAGCTGATCAAATGTAAACCGACCAAAGTTATCAGGGGCACAAATAAAAACTTCACTATTTAAGGAGCACAATTACATCAACCCGGAAGCCTGACATTGACTGAGGTCCTCATGAACTTTCTGAGACATCGATTAGCTCCTAAGAAACATCATCCTTGACTTCTTCACACGGTGTCATCTTTGAGTGACGATTCCTGCCTTTTGCATTGCGGGTTGCCGGGCACAGCATGTTTCAGTTTCCCCAGCTGTTTTTTGAACCAGGGACGTTTTTAATATGTGGCTCTTATATTTGGTGGAAAGATGCTGACTCTTGCTGTGTTTCTTTTCACCCTCTATCCTCAGGTTTTTGTGATTGCTTGGTTAAAAGAGTTGCAAGATCGTGGCACTGCAAGTGTTGAAAAGCAACAAGCTGAAAATTAAAGCCACAAAGCGCAGGTAATTATCTGGGTTTGTTGTTTGCTCTTCCTCAGTCTGTAACAAATAAGTATGCTCTGTATCCGTGCAAATGCTTGGCAGTCAATTCAATTCCTTCTGGATGGGGTCTTTCTTGCTCCCTCTCCCTCTCTGTATCTGCCTGTATGTCTCTCGCTCTCTCTCTCTCCCTCTCCTTGCTGGCAGGAGCGTCTGTGCTGCTGGCAGGAGTGACCAGAATAAAAACAGCAACACCAGACATAGACGAGGAAATAAAGCAAAGTGATCCACTGAACCAGAGTGTTTGCCCTCTCATAATTACGTTGAGCTTTTCCCTTTTTTCACCCTCCCCCTGCTTCTTTTTTTTTCATCACTCTTTGAGACTTCGGGGCTAGTGGTAATTAGCCAGAAGAGAATAAAACCAGCTGATCGGGAGAGGGGTGGTGCATTTTGGAGCGAGATGGCTAACAGAAACATTCTGTTGCTCTTCTGTGGACTCTTCCTCTTAGCACTGATTCAACCCTCTCTTCAAGGAGGTAAGTGCATAACCGCAGGTGAATGGAGTCATAATTATTGCTGCATCAATCAAAGGTTTAGAACAGGTGCAAAAAAGTTTTGTTCCTAAACTTAAAATCCTCAGTCATCAAAATGTCTGCTGATGCTTATTAGCCACAAGGCAGCAAGAAGTACATATAAAGGCTTTATATAATAACTAAAATTGATATTGTTTGCATCGGATGTTAAACTTTTGCAAAATAAAAATGTTAATTTAAAAAGAGCTCTGCATTATATTGCTTAGTATGCTTGGTTTGCTAATTTATTGATGACTGCTGCTCATTTGATTTTTATTAATTCCCACAATACAATCTATATAGAAAAGAGTTCTTATTTTATGTTTCATGTTCGCAAAAAGTGTGCACGTACATGCTGTCTATGACTTCACACTTCTGTCCCATGCATTTAAATATTAAGTTTTAAATGCCACATATTTATCTTAATGATTGCACTCCCCTATTGCATCATTATTATTATTGTGCAATCTAAAAGTAAACCATAACAAGACGCCCCTCAAGTCTCCGAACTCGCTTCACATGCATGTGTTTTAGTGCATTTCAAACACTTGAACTGGCTCCTGTGTGCACACCTATCCATATGCGTGCTTATGTTTATATGGCTGCAGATCCAATCCAAAAAATGTAAGAGGAGGCTCCAGCTGGCTCTTCTTTCTACTCAGGAAAAAACACATACTTCTGATTCACTCCTGATGAACTCCTGCGTTGGACAGAGTGAATGTGAGAGTGACTCTAAAAGCTTTCTGCAGCTCTTGTAGCATGTGTCTACAGAACCGAGGAGCTAGTTTCAAGTGCAGTTTGTCATTGAGACTTATCAGTTTCAGACTGAAAGGGAGAGAGTTTGCCTCCCACTATCATTCAGCTAGTGAGTTTGCTTTCTCTCCTCTGCCTGCATTGCTTTGATTGCTTCTTAGTCTGGGATTTGGCTGAGATTCTGAGTTATTCAGTCCCCAACTGGAAAACATGTCAAGCATCTGGGACTGGGTATGCTGTAGTCCATTTGTTGTTGTATTTATTTGCTTAAAAGTTACAGCTGTTTATATTCCTTATCTCCCAGTGTCCAAGTGTACTTTTAGGTGCATTATGGCTATGCTGCTAGAGTCCTAAAATAAATATTTTGTCCATGTAAAGTCTCACTTTTTCTAGCTGTCTTCATCTGATTGTAGAATTTCTTTATCCGTTCTGCCTCATGGCACATCCATCATGTCTTTTCGGTGCCAGGCGCATTTCTATGGAGATTTTGAGATACTTTCATGAAAAATATATAGCAGGTAAAGGAGCCAGCAAATATCAATATTGGCTTAGCAGCGCAACTTTGATCTCAAGATGAGTGTTGAATCTATCCATTTCAAACATTTCTGTGGTGCTCAAACTAGTTCCATCTGTGTCTGTGCACTCTAACCTGAAAAAACCTTCTGGGCACAGTCCAAGGGTAAATTATCTGTGAGTAACACGAACCTCATTAACACCCAATCCACCCATTTAACGGTTCTGCCCAGAAAATGCCTCTTGTGCCTGACAAATTCACGCTTTGAATTATGGTGGACTGACAACCCTCTCTGAATAACTTCAGTCAACAAATGTAAATGAGAAATGGTACTGGAGGAAACATACAGTTACTATAGTTTGTTTGTTTGGATCTCCCTCATGTGATGAAAGAGGCGGACCAACTTGAAGCTTTTTAAACAATGCGTCCTATAGAACACTAGCTATGGTTTTAAGTATCTCAAGTACCTCAGTCCATATGTTGCATTCACACAGACCATAAAACAATTTAACTGGCCTGTGCCACGTTTTGAGCTTGGCTTCAAGGACAAACAAGGACAGAGTTAATGGCACAACTCTGATTGGCAGGACTTGGCTCTGAGCTCTGATAAAAAGGGGGGGGGGGGGGGGGGGGGGGAAGTAGTTTTCTTCCTTCAAAGTGTCCAAAGAATTCAGGAGTTTGGGATTTTTTTTTTCTTTAGTGCTGCTGGAAGCCAGTTCCACTCATTTGGCATTAGTCATGATCAGCCTCGAGGAATATAATACATTAATCGGTGCCAGTCGCCTGGCTCTAGGTGAACTTAAATGCATTGCAGAGTGGACTGCCATGCAAAAGCCAAAACACCAGTGTTGACATGCAGCAGTACCTGAGAGTTACTGGTGGGTACCTAAACTCGATGCACTACTTTATTGGTAGCATGTGCTGTGAACACTTCTTTGGCTTTAATCCTTCCTCTGGTGGGGCGGGTTGCCAACCACAGTATACTGGATTAATGTGACATGTAGGTGCTCCCAGCGCTCAACAGCTCTACTCTGCAATTACTGAAGCAGTCTATTTGAAGTACCGTCTGAACAAGATGCAGATTTTTTGGTGGCGGGGGGGAGATTTTTCCAACAAGGTTCTTCTTCTGCTTCTCTCTAGCTGGAGCCACACAAGCATTTTAATTTGTTGACGTTGAGCGGTTTGGTGTAATTTCCAGCAAGGTGACTTCATTCAGTACACATTTGGATAGAAGCTGTTTAGTTACAAGCACTGATTGGTTTGTTATTGTGAAAGAACTTTTATTCCATGTATACAAATCAAATCAAATCACTTTTATTGTCACATCACATGTGCAGGCACACTGGCACAGCACATGCGAGTGAAATTCTTGTGTGCGAGCCCCACAAGCAACAGAGATGTGCAAACACAACAACACAAACGAGCAAAATACAAGAATGGCCAACCTGAAACTAATAAATATATGTACAATATATAATAGTGTATGCATTTCTGGATGTGTATACTAAATATTTTCCTACGTGTGTGTGTGTGTGTGTGTGTGTGTGTGTGTGTGTGTGTGTGTGTGTGTGTGTGTGTGTGTGTGTGTGTATACACATTTTTACAAATTAAATAGTAAAAAAAAAAAATAATAATAATAATAATAAAATATATAAAATATACAGAGTTGAATATGTGCAAAACAAGTGGCATTTATATACAGTGTGGAGTGCATAATGTTGAAGTTCCAGTAGTGAAGCTGAGGTGTCTATGATGTGTTCAGCAGTCTGATGGCCTGATGGAAAAAGCTGTCTCTCAGTCTGCTGGTACGGGACCGGATGCTGCAGAACCTCCTTCCTGATGGAAGCAGTCTGAACAGTTTATGGCTGGGGTGACTGGAGTCCTTGATGATCCTCCCCGCTTTCCTCAGGCAGCGCTTCCTGTAGATGTCTTGGAGGGAGGGAAGCTCACCTCCAATTATCCGTTCAGAGCACCGCACTACTCGCTGGAGAGCTTTGCAGTTGTAGGCGGTGCTGTTGCCATACCAGGTGGTGATGCATCCAGTGAGGATGCTCTCAATGGCACAGTGATAGAAGGTCCTGAGGATGCGGGGGCTCATGCCGAATCTTTCAGTCTCCTGAGAAAGCAGCGCCGTTGATGGTGATGGGGGTGTGTACTTCTCTGCACCTCCGGAAGTCCACTATCAACTCCTTTGTCTTTGCGACGTTGAGGGTGAGATGGTTGTCTTGACACCAGTGGGTCAGGGCGCTGACCTCCTCCCTGTAAGCCGTCTCATCACCGTTGGTGATAAGACCCACCACTGTAGTGTCGTCCGCAAACTTCACAATGATGTTGGAGCTGTTAGTGGCTGTGCAGTCGTAGGTGTAGAGTGAGTACAGGAGAGGGCTCAGTACACACCCCTGTGGAGCACCAGTGTTCAGTGTGATGGGGGATGAGGTGATGCTGCCCAGTCTGACCACCTGGCGTCTGTCAGACAGGAAGCTAAGGATCCAGCTGCAGAGGGAGCTGCTCAGTCCTAGATCCTGCAGTTTCCTGTCCAGCTTCGAGGGAACGATGGTATTGAATGCTGAGCTGTAATCTACAAACAGCATTCTCACATACGTGTCTCTCTTCTCCAGGTGTGACAGGGCAGTGTGTAGTGTCAGGGCTATGGCATCATCAGTGGACCTGTTGTGGCGGTATGCAAACTGTAGAGGGTCCAGTGAGTCGGGTAGTGCAGAGCAGATGAAGTCCCTGACCAGCTTCTCGAAGCATTTGCTTACGATGGGGGTCAGGGCTACAGGTCGCCAGTCGTTCAATGAGGAAATGGTGGAGGATTTGGGTACAGGGACGATGGTGGCCATTTTGAAGCAGGCTGGGACTACAGACAGAGAGAGGGAAAGGTTGAAGATGTGCGTGAACACTCCAGCCAGCTGAGCCGCGCATGACCTGAGGACGCGGCCGGGAATCCCGTCCGGACCAGTAGCTTTGCGTGCGTTCACCTTCCTGAAGCACTTCCGCACATCCTCCTCAGACACAGTGTGCGCACTGACGTCATCCGCGGTGCGCACACTGTCCCACTCTGGCGCATTTCCTGAGAAAGTGTTAGGGAATTGTACAATTCCATCCATGTTTTACATCAAAGAGGTTTTGCAAAGTCACTCTCTGCATCAAAGCACAAAGCAAGGAGCGATTACTAACATGTTGGCTTTCCTATCGCTCTTTCTTTTTTTTTCTTTTATCATAACTACTGTTAAGAAGGTTACACAAATCGGAGCAGAGGTTAGGGATGGATGAGTTGTTTTAATACGCATTATGTAATTTGAAGAATAATGCACTGCTAATATCCAGGGAACAACCTCTTAGTTCTTGCACTTCTTTTTTTTCACTACCAGTCTTGACTTTATAAACCCAGCACACAGTTTAATGGAAACCAATTCTTTCTCTGACTCACTGCTTTGCAAACCCAATGTGTTACGATTTAAATGCCTACAGATTTTGGATAGTAGTCACTTCTCACCACTGCTACAAAAACATATCAATAATTTGTTTAGCTCTTACTCTTTGTGTGTAAATGTCAGTCTGAGCATCTTCCAGTCAGATGTTTGGTCTGCAATCGAGGAGTGCCAAGTGTTCAACAAAGAGGCACATTATCTCCGATGATTCATTCCAGCCACTATGCAAGCAGCCCTCTCCAGGCTGCGAGCTGGTAGGTGCAATCTTACCGGGCCAGCAATCTGAAGTGGCTCCAGTCAGGAATTTTTTCATCTTCGGCCGCCACAGCTGATGTCCAACTTCTTCTTTTAGGTTTACAACAACCTTCTTTTAGGTTTACAACAAACACCACAACAGCACTATTTTTTATTTAAAAAGACACAAAAGAGGATGAGCTGATGAGGAAAAAATGGAAATAAACTATAATTTTAATCAAATGCATCACATGAGGTTAATCAAAATCATCAAAGTCCTCTGCGGTGAAACAATGTATCCTGTGTTGTGATTGATTTTTTTTTTTTTTTTTTTTTGGGGGGGGGGGTAAATGTCAGCATGTCTATAAAAGCAGAAGTTTTTTCAGTTTGCTGGTCTGAAGCATTCAGGTGTGTGTGTTAACACAATGCCATCTTCCAGCATTGTGATCAGTTCCAGCAAGTTAACACCAAGGACAGCCTGTGCAATCCTCAGAGAGACTGCAACAAACCCAAGAGCAACATCTCAGACTGTACATGCCTCAGTTAGTACATTCAATGTTAAAGTTTCAGACCTGAACAGCTTAGGTTTACAGGTCTGCAAACCATAATGCATGGCGCCACGTTTGGTAAAACCCAAACACAGCTATCAGCACAAAAATCACAGTCCTGGTGGAAAGATGATGATTTTAGCTTGTGTTGCAACTACTGAGCCTGGGCACCTTGCAGTCACTGAGTCGACCATGAACTCCTCTGTACAACAAAATATTCTAGAGTCAAATGTCAGGCCGTC
Organism: Copadichromis virginalis; assembly: GCF_057382275.1. Taxonomy (NCBI): domain Eukaryota; kingdom Metazoa; phylum Chordata; class Actinopteri; order Cichliformes; family Cichlidae; genus Copadichromis; species Copadichromis virginalis. The sequence goes on along the minus strand of NC_140631.1, from coordinate 23,692,294 downwards.
TGTCCGACAGCTAAAACCCATTATTTCACTAGCTGGACCCACGTCCTGATTTTAAGTTTGACAGCATTTTAGTATGTAAAGGTGAATGCTTGGACATGAATTGAGCTGCAATTTGGGGAAAGTCTCGAAGGGGACTGGCTGCTGCTCCTGGGCCTGGCAGATCCCCATGTACTAAATAGAAGTGAAGAAGTTAAAGAATTGAAAAGGTAAGGGAGGGTGGGGCACATAAACGAGAATGAACAGCTTGTAGAACTGGGAGAACCTATATAGATGAGAACTGGAAGGAGCATGTTTGGAGGCGTGGTCCCGCTCCTGAAATTCCGATACCTAATCTCCAATTGACCATGCAACAGGACAGTGATCCCAAGCACAAAAGAATGGAAACAAAAGTGTTGCAATGAGCCAAAGTCTATGCCTAAACATGACTGAAATGCTGCGGTGGGTCCTGTGAAAACCCTCCTTTTCATTACTTTATAGGGGATTTCTTTGCAAAGCACAACACATTTTGAGAAACAAAACTTTTTCATATCTTAAACTACATTTTATAATAATAATAATAATGGATTGGATTCATATAGCGCTTTTCAAGGCACCCAAAGCGCTTTACAATGCCACTATTCATTCACTCTCACATTCACACACTGGTGGAGGCAGCTACAGTTGTAGCTACAGCTGCCCAGTTAGTTGGTACACTTCACAGTGGTGTTATGTTCAGGTGTCCCATCAGTTAACTTGGTTTTTACCAAGTCAAAAGAAATGCAGGGGACACATTTTGGAACATTGCAAACAGTGGATAATGATTTTAGTCATTTATGGTCCTTTTAACATTTCATTTGTAACTCTGTATCAACCAGTGGAACCAACAATCACATAAATCAGATTTTGGAGGGGAGTCACAACATGAACAACTTGTTCCATTAGCTTGTAGTGATTTCACATGGTTGATGGTTATCTCCAACCACGGCCCAGTTTCCTCCGTAATGCTCACGCTTGCAATCCTCACACAGGAGAGCCCACAGCAGCTGCTCCAAACCCATGTTTGGTTTCAAAGGCATGACTTTCCTAATCTTGTAATGATACCCTGTCAGCTTCCAGTAGAAAGCTACACTAGAGCCACCAGAAGGTGAACCCTGACAGGACTGAAATCTGGTCTTGTGAGTTGTTAAAATTCTGCTCACCACATGCTTATGTTTCGCTTCAATCACTGAAACAAGATGGGAAACCGTAGAAAGGGAAGTTGAAATCATTTGGGGGTGAGACTAACATAGATTTTATCTTTGAAAATTTTCATTTTCTGAACTGCTTCTCACATTTTTCCAACATGCTTTGGAAAATAGTGCAAAAATAGTGGAATGACTGACTGATTGGCCAGCTGTCATGTGTCTGATAACAGGAGATGTAAGAGTGCCAGGAACCGCAGTGTTTGCTTCACTGCAGTGCTCCTTGGGTTGCGCTACGAGAGCTTTCCATAAAGAGAGAACCAAACCTCCTCTTCTGGGACAGCGGTTTTGGATACATGATGTGAATACAGCAAACAGCTGCTAGTTTGCCAAAACATTTTGAAATTTTATCTAAAGCGATAGAAATACAGGCGCAGAATCGTATAAATGTGATGTAAACACTGTCCAGATCTGCCAATACTTCACAAACTATGCACTGTGAACACAATGGTAATGGCTCTGTAAGCCTTTTACAAAGGGAATGCCTTCATTAACTGTTTACGAGGTCACGTGTGTGTGTGTGTGTGTGTGTGTGTGTGTGTGTGTGTGTGTGTGTGTGTGTGTGTGTGTGTGTGTGTACTCACACACGTAAGCGTGTTTTTCATGCACAAGTCAGGCAAATTGCTCAATCAACTCCAAAGACCAATTATTAAACAGCCACAGCACAGGGTCAGGGAAATGTTACATTACTCACCCAGCTTGTTGTAAATGAAGTAAGACTAAGATCTTTCAAAGAGCAATTGTAAAAACTGCCATTAACTTGGGTGGTACTATGGAAAAAACTGTCATTGGCTTTGGTTTGATTTAGTAACAAAACAAGATCTGACTTACAATTTCCTACCTTCACTACGAGCCAGTCATTATTTTTGGGCCCAGTAACCCATATCCTCATAAAAATCAAGTGTGTAAGCCAGTGTACATTTTCCACTTAGGCTATAATATGTGATAAATTCATGAATTACAATGGAAGGCTTTGCTGCCAGTTTTGATGCTCAGGCAATACATCAAATAAATTATCTTGCCAGCTGAACAGCTGATAAACATGTCACTTTTTAATTTCCAGGCTGACACTCAAAACATGACATTAGGCAAAGCTAAACATATCTGGATGTGGGCCTTTCCACTTGTTAGCTTGTGTCTAGTGAACTACGTCATTTTAATGAAACTCAAAACAAGGGAATTAGGCAAACCCAAAACACTACGTCCACATATGTGGACGCGTGTGAAAATGATTTCTATCTAAGCCTTCAGGCTTTTCACAGATTGTCCTCTTTGTTCTCCGTAAATCCAAATGCAAATTCCCTGGAAACGAAATAATCAACTCTCGTCAGAGTTTGAATGTCAAGTGTTGACAAGATTTTCACGCTTGAAGCAACCCTCATTGCTGATACACAAATTTAGAAAGTATTATTTTCCTTGCATAATGTAAAAATATAAATAATGTGAGGTTGAGCTTTTCCACACAGCTGCAACTTGGCTGTGATTTATATAAGACTGGAAGCAAACATTTAAAATAAGTGGTGCGCCTTGAGCTACCGATAAGAAACTGTCTTATAAAACAGTGGCTATTTTAAAAAGTAATAAAAATCTGACTAATGACACTTCTGACACCTTTGTAAGAAACGTGTCCCTCTCTTAGGGAGTCTAGGAAATGTTGCCAATCACTAAAATAACAGAATACATGACAGGGTGAGGAACACTACATGTTGTAATGGGATACATAAATGCACCAACACAGTCTAGAACTGTGTGTTAAGCTACTCACAGGGGTCCCTGTAGCTGAAGTGAATAATGTTGAGCATTTTGCTGCAGTACAATGATCTGCTGGGGAATCTTAGGTCCTTGCATTGACCTGGCCTCCAAACTTCCAAATCCCTTTCCAATTGAGCATCTGTGAGAAACATCAGAAAAAGCTGGACCCAGAAAGGCCTCACACCACAATCTATATCCCAGTGTCAGGGAGCGCAGGATAGCCCTATGGATCCCCTGTCTCCCCTGTCTATGATGCTGACTGGGAGTTGTTTTGGCAGCAAGAGGGACCACTCCACAATTTGATTATCCAAAAACTTTTTTTATTAGCTGTTTTTCCCTTAGCTAGGAGTGATGAGTTAGCTGTAGCCTATTCATGCTGTCATAGGTCCAGAGGCTAGGTAACCTCAGATCAGGTCCTTTATTTGACACAGGCCTAACACAAAGACACACGCTCACTCTGACATCAACACCTACAGTACGGCCAATGTAGAATCAGCAATTAACCTAGTGAGCATTTTGTTAGACTGGCAGAGCTGCAGAGAACTCCACTCATTCATACAAGCACTTTTTTTTTTACATCTACTTGTTTTTCTAAGCTCTGGTGGATGCATCGGCGAGCAACATGAGGTTCAGTATCTTCCACAGGGATACGTTGACATGCAAACTGGAGGTCACTGCAGCCATTGTTTTTTTTCTGTGGTGAATTTTTAGATCTTTGAAGCTTTTTCCCAGTTCTCTTGTCGCTCTTTTCCCTGTTCTGGCCCCAGTGTTAGCCGAACAGCAATCAGCAGAAGCATACTCCTCCAGCGATGCACAGAGAAGCTCTTGGAGGATTGCACAGGAGTGTATGTGGGTTTGGTGAAAAATCCTCTTTTCCCCATTAGGAAAGTGACAATCCCCACTAGGGTATAAATACCTGGGACTATCCACCATTTGGTTTTAGAACTGAAGAAGCCTCTTAGCTGAGAGGTATGGAAGCCCATTTCCGCCACTAAAAAAAAAAAGTATCCATAACTAGGGATGGGTATTGATAAGATTTTCACGATTCCGATTCCATTTTTGATTCTGTTTAACGATTCGATTCTTTATTGATTCTTTTTAAAAAAGGAGAACACTAAGGTCGATTAGCTTAGAACTTTGTTTTATATCTTCTCTTTGAACAAGATAGAAATTTAGGAGTAACATGGCCTTACAAACCCAGTAGTGAGATCTTAAGAGATCCAGCCTACGGCTCTTCAATGGGGTGTCACAGGGTCCCCAGGAAAAAAATTGTAAATGTAAAATAATAAAATAAATATTCTTCTGTAGCAATAACAAAGTATAACATAAATTATTCTGTAGCAATTACACAAGAATATCCAGAAATGTCCCTGCCTACAATTAAACACATTCACTTACCGAAAATCGGGGGCATCTGCTGTGGCAAATGGGTGCAAGGCTTTTACCACAAACTTAATCACTGCTCTGTGACATTCGTCTATCCTGGCCTGCAAGGAGACGCTACCGGTAGACTGCAGCGAGAACTGCCAGCATCTGAGCCAGACTCTGTCCGTCTCTCTCATCATGGTCACCTAAATGCACAGTAATGGCAGGTTTTGTAATAAGGCAGATCGCGCTAACATAATATGCACTGTTAGTTGATTATTTACCTGCCGCATTAACGGGAGAGGACGTGCAAACGTTACCGCTGCTGCTGGGTTGAGATTCATGAGTCCGGAGCAGAATTAAAAACACGACATTTATTTAAGGTTATCGTGTGTTTTGTGAGCAAATTCTTTTGCATATTCGTAGTGTTTCCTCCCTTAAATGAAAATATCTACTTTGCAAGTATTGCAAGTTGCCCTGTTGTCATCTGTTCTCGTAAAGTATAACCAAACTTTTGAGCGTTTGAGCCGCCATGTTTCCTGCCAGGTAAATGACGCTCCGCAACGTGGTGACATTATTCGGGGCGACTGGAATCGATAAGGGAATCGTTTGCAAAAATGGCAAACAATTCCAAGGAATTGAAACAGTGGGAACCGGTTCTCAACAAGAACCGGGTTTCGATACCCATCCCGATCCATAACTCAAAATTTATCAACTTGAAATTTTGAGAAAATTAACTTGAAATTTCGAGTAAGCTCTGCCCATCAGTAAGCTACGTGGAATGCGCACTCGAAGCCGGATCGAGAGTACGTTTGCTGATAGTAACACCATGTGATTCAGCTAATAACACAAGGAATTCGTCATTTGTGAAGCCACACTTTGTGCATTCATGACTGGCTGTAATACTTGTACCTTAGCTGTAGCATTTGTAGCTGAGGGCTTCAGCTTCCGGGTAACAAAGAAATTACGTAATTCATGTAGATTACTGAATTTCGATTTAATAACTCGAAATTTCGAATTATTAAATCAAAATTTTGAGAAAAGTAAGTCAACATTTCAAGGTACTTTTCCAAAATTTTGAGTTAGTAAGACAAACTTTCGAGTTAATAAGTCGAAATTTCGAGTTAAGTCTATTTCTCAAAATTTCGAGTTATGGATCCTTTTTTTTCTTTGTGGTGGAAACAGGCTTCCATAAAGATGTGAAACATCATCACGAAAATTAATTAACATCCAGTCACTTTCTTTCTAAACTCCATAGACTACTATGACTTGAATGACTAAGAACCTACACAGACAGACTAAACTATGCTTGAGGTCTATCTCACACAGTAGTCCCGCTTGCGCTTTTGTTAATCAGAGGCAGCCAATCAGAAGAATGTTTGCTTAAAGTGCTAAAAAAAAAAAACCCCAGCTTATTTCAGACAGTGGATAAGCTGTGTGCACCAAAACCTCAGGATAGGAATTATTGTGTAAATGATGAAAAAAATCCTCTCGTACAGTCCAAGAATCAAATGATGGAGGTGAAAATAAGGATAATAGGCTGTGTTTTATGTTATGACTGATCAGTCTGTGTAGATTTGGATGTGAGGTTTGGATGTTTGCAATTATCCTGAGGGTTACAGACAGTACAAAAGTGACTTCTTTTCCTTCTCTGTCTTTATTTTTTGCAAAGTTAACTACTGAAGTGTAGCTCAGAGTCGCCTAGTTTACTGGCTACACCACATCAAAAACTTTCTTGACATCTCTTGACAGGTTTCATTGCTTGTCTTCAGTCCCCCTGCCTCCAAAATGTGGCGTAAGGGTGATTCATATCTGGCAGGCCCTTAGACACCATGTTAGGTGAAAGTGGCGAATTATTATGTCTTTGCCTTTGTGGTGGGTGGAGTGATTGCTCTAAATGTTGCTCCTTTATGTTTCACTCAAAAGTGATGCAGCAATAGCTATTCCTGCTGGCAGGCTTAATTATTTAATGTGGTGAACCACACTGAGGCAAGCTCCATCTTCCATTATGAAGAGAAAACTAGAATTTTGTGCTTTAATCTTAACATCGTCTTCTGTGATTAGCATGCAAAATACCACAGGAAGTCTCAGGATCTCGTCCCCAGATAATGAACTTTGTACTTTGTTGATGACTAGCTTACTGACAAACCATTGACTAAGAGTCCCACAGCTGGACCACATTCAAGTCCAAAGTGAAACTGGTGACAAGTCAAAATTGCTGCCAGGGTTCCTGTGAGTGCATGTACATCATCACCCTCTTAATATGCACAGAGCACCCTACAGAAAAAAATACAGTCTGTGCACCCTATTTAGGTTGGAACAGTCACTAACATTTAACTGATACCAAGAAAGCTTATTTCTCCCTACACAGCAGCCAGTAATTTATTAATATTTTCTTTTCCCCTTCTTATTTATCCGAAGTTGTCACAACTTCTTCTGTTCCAGTGGAGATAACCTGTACCAAGAAGGTTTCTACACATAAAATTATATTTGTTATGATTACCTTTTAGCTTTTACTCTTAAAAAAAAAGGGGGAGAGGGGCTTTTGCGGGGCCACCAGTCTTCTTTTCTCAACACCATGCACGTCACAAACACCCAGAAAACTTGACTGTGCAGTCTAAATCCTGCTTGCTCTCCGAGTCAGTCTTGTCCTCCACACACATTCCAACACATTCCCATGACCTGGCTGAGTTCATGAGGAACATAAGCACATGATGATGGTGATGATTAAGAAAATCATGAAGAAATCTTCAAATTTATTGACGTAGGTCAGGGCACTTGGCAGAGGTCAGTTTGTGCCTTATTTGGATGCACGGTCTTGGTGAACCCGGTGCACTCTGTGGATGTGGTACAGTAGCACGACTGGATTCTAAGCAGGAGGAAAACTGGAGCAGACCCGCAGTCCGTCCTGCCTCACTTACAATGCCAGCACAGGAAATCCTCCTTTTGATTGCTAAATGAAGGCGCAAGATTGAGAACAATAACTGTGCGTCCACTGTGTAGTGCCTTGCACTTGAGCTCTATGCCATGGAGCCACGGGCATGGGCAAACTAATGGAGACTGACAAACATGTGCACTGCATTTCAAATTACTACAAAGCACTTTTTTGTTTCAGTCTGTAAGGCCAAACCTCAAGAAATGTGATCAGTCCAGCACTCTGATCCTTCCAGCGAGGATAAGTTAAGAGAGACCCTATCATTTGTCCTACACTGCAGACAACCACAGGGGTTATAAGACCTTTCTTGACGCATTACTTTTTGCCCAACACAACATTTTATCTCTTCATCATAAAAAATCGTGTTTATCCCTTAACTATCAGCACAGTTGCAAAGTATCCGAATGAGTGTGACACTATTGTCCATAGCTTCACTGCAAACCACTTACAGCTGCATCAGTACATTTAAATTAAAGATTTTCATACATAATTTGCTTGTAATTTAATAATCCAGCTGTGTGTTAAAAAATATCTTCTTCTTCCAGTCCAGGTGGTTCCTGCATCATCCTCTAGGACTGTGCACTTCACTAGTTCCCCCCACTGATTAGCACTGCTTTATTAGCCTCAGCTGCAAAACTGATAATAGTTGCACAAATCAAAAATATGTCACAGGTTGTTAGCGCTTTCTTCAATCTGGCGTACTCGATAAAATGCATGGGCTGGGTTTTTTGGTTTTGGTTTTGGTTTTGTTTTTTTGTGCCATGTGTGATGAACTTCGATTCATCCAGCTTGGACAGCAATACCTTGTAATGTTCCTCTTCTAATGGCCTCACCCAGTGGACGGAACCGAAAGCCCAGTTTTCAAAGTGTATTCTCTAATAAACACATGAACGCCTTTGACATGTGTTTTAAATTAAATTGCCTTCCAACACATATAAGAGCCATTAAACATAGTGGTCTTACAGCCACATTCTCTCATTTACATTGTGTTTTTGTGATATAAACCAGGTTTTCCCCTCAAAAAATATTACTTGTAATTTTGGCTTTAGCTCACCGGTCCCGTTGGATTTAGCTGTTAGTCCTCCCAGAACAACTGCAGTCATTTTTTTTAAGTCTCCATTTCTTTTTATTTCTCTTGTTGTTCCTTGCACACATGAGGCCACCATGTCTGGGATCCAGAACGACCATCTCAGGAGTTACTCACAGTTGCAGCCAAAAATCAGCCGAAAAATAAGGCTAGGGGATGCAGGTGGGGGTTGTGGGTATCCAGAGTGGTGCAGTAGGATTCAGAAAGAAAGTTTCCAACTGCAGTACCTCATCAGTATGAAAACGATTTGAATTTTCTCCTCATCAAAGTTATAGTTTCCCTTTCACTGTGGATTCGGCTGCAGCGGCTGTGTGCACGTTTCATTTAATTTCTGCAACCTGGGGCGGATGTGTATACCAAGGACGGATTCCATTTTTGCTTTATAATAATAATAATAATAATAATAATAATACATTTTATTTAAATAGCGCCTTTCAAAGCACCCAAGGACACTGTACAACAGATAAAAACTGGAAATATACACAATGATAAAAATAGAAGATAAAAGTTAAAACATACAGAAATTTAAGAATAGGCAATTTTAAACAGATGAGTTTTGAGGGTGGACTTAAAATGGGTCACAGATGATGGAAGTGTTTAAGAGTGTTTGTCCAATAAATGAGCTATTTGTTTAGAAATGCTATTAGAAGCAATGTGCTTTTTTAAAAAAAAAATGGCTGCATGCCCATATTTCTAGTTAGTGTCACATGTGTTTGTGATAGAAGATAACTTCTTGCTTTTTCTGATCTGTGCTCCAGGTGTGTATCTACCACCTGGTGCTGGGTTAGGACCAGGAGGCGGTGGAACAGGAACTGGATTCTTTCCAGGTAAAAGAGCATCCACCCAGTGTCTGCACAATTTAAAAACAAAAAAACATCCAGAACGCAGCCACTATAAACAAAGTCACTGTTTCTGTCAAAAGCATAAACTGGAAAGTCTGAAACTGAGTAAATATTTAACCCAAAAAGTCTTTCAAGGGTGAAAATGTGCATGTTTGTGACATGTAATCATCCTTTTCTTTTGTTGTATGTACTCAAAAATATACACTCATATGAAAAAGAAAGTTTTCACATGACTTCATGCAGTCCTGTCAAAGCACACTCTTACTGCCTCCAGAAGAATTAATAAGGTAAGGAGGAGCCAGGTGCTGCTAATCAAATGCGTATAATTAATCATGAGGAAGTGTGACCATTTCCAAAGGTTGCCTGAAGAAAGCGTCTTTTCTCTAAAATAAACATGACAGCATGGCTTAGGCTTGCAAAGCTGCATTTGAACAAACCACAAGATTTCAGGAACAATTTCCTTCGAGCCAAAGTAGAAATGCTTGGCCCTAACGCACAGCAGTGTCTGCTGAAAACCAAACACAGCATATCAAACACATCATACCACCGTGGTGCAGGGGGGATGATTTCGGTTTATTTTGTAGCCACAGGACTTGGGCACCTTGAAGTCACAGAGTCGACCCTGAACTCCTCTGTCTCAAAGTATTCTAGAGTCAGATGTGGGGCCATCTGTCAAACAGTTAAAGCTTAGCTCAAACTGGGTCATGCAACAGGACAGTGATCCCAAAAAATTTACAACAGAATGGTTGAAGCAGAAAAAAATTAAGGTGCTGCAATGACCCAGTCAAAATCCAGACCTCAACCTGACTGAAATGCTGTGGTGGAACCTTAATAGAGCCGCGCATAAACAAATGCCTGCAAACCTCAGTGAACTGAAGCAACCTTGTACAGGAGAGTGAGCCAAAATTCCTCTGCAACGATGTGAGGGGCTGATAAAGTCACACTGAAAATGATTACTTCAAGTTATTGCTGCTAAAGTTGGGTCTATAAGCTATCGAATCATGGGGCATACTCGATTTTTCACCAGACTGCACGGAGTCCTGTGCAAAACTTGACTGCATACAATCAATGTATAAGCACATGCATTCAGTGATTTATAACATATACCTTAATGTATGCATGTGCAGCATTGTCATTTCTGGAAAAGGAACACAGATTTTGAGCCTCACAAGCGGACTTATGTGACCGTGCTTCATCATGATATAAAAACTTATATGCAAGTATGTAGTAACCCTCAGAAGATGCCACAAGACACTCCTGGTGTCCTGAGAGAACTTATGACACAAGTCAGCTGGCATGATGATAAACTGTGATTTACCTTACTACATGTAGGCAAACCATAAATCAATAGTTGTATGACTGTTATTTTACTAGGGGCTGCTGGAGGGTTCCCTGCGGGCTATAAACCAGCTAAAGCTGCAGGTGAGTAGAAGAGATTTTTTGATTTATGACTTTTCCCCCCAAAAAAATAAAAATAACTTCTCAAGAATTGCATCTGGTTTATCATGAACCGGAGCATTCATGTCTCTGTCTGTGATGTGGACAAATTAAACAAAATTATATCATAAAAGTCTTCTTCAAATATGTATATTGGAAGAATTGTTTTTTAGCCTCATGGAGCTGTGCATGGATCAAGGCGATTTTATGATGAATTCAACTTGGTTTAACTCATTGTCTTCCAGCTACTGATTAATATTTATACATTTTTAATAAGCTTCAGCATCATCTAGGCCGCTCTTTGAAGAGAGTCTTTCATTCGGCTCAGCCTAAATCAGCGATATTTTCCATGTAAGTTTCTATAAATCGAGAAAGTAGTGTCATTGCAGGCACAGGTATTCAGTCTGATGATTATCATTTCACACATCAGCAGCAGATACTCACACACACAATTTTAGCAGCAGCTTTACACACCCTGTGTAGTGCCCTGGCAGGGCTTCAGCTCCCATTTGCTGAACAAGTTTGACCTTGTGCACCTTTTTCATTTTTTTGCTATATTTTATGCTAATGCTATTTGAGGGCTATGCGCACGTTAAGTTTACAACATTAAGCATGCAACAGTGTAACATTAGTTCCATAAGAAACAGACTGCAGTCCTTGAGACAAATTTCCCTGTCAACGCTCGGATTTGGTTCGGCCGGATCAAGGGGAAACAACTGGTGAGACTTCCTTATCACGCCACCACAAGCTAAGATTAATTAAATCCAAGGGATATTGCTGAGGCAGTAAAACAATGTGTTTGAGGGCTGACCGCTTTTAATAAGCCTGTTTGCTGGAAGGCATTATGAGTTTTCTCTTATATGGTCTTTAACAATGATTACCGTGATAATTAACAGCCATCTCCAAATGGTAACGATGAAGACAAAATGACGACATGACACGAGATCGTTACAGAAACAAACACAGCAGTGCGACCGTGATTAGCCTATCATTAATGTTGTCATCACTTTTGTCATCATCTGCTGTTTCTGTCAGGAGGTTATGCAGGAGGAGGTGGAGGCCGAGGCCTATTCGTGCCAGGGGCAGGTGGCCAGGTCATTGCAGGATTGCCAGCAGGTATGAAGCAACTGCGCTTAATTGATTTAGCTGTCGACCAGCAATGCACCTGCCTTTAGGAGCCGCTGTCATTACACATAATCAGGCAAAGCATTTCGGCATCTTAAGTCATAGCTGTCCGTTTGTGTTAAAACAGTTTAACAAATTATGTCACAATCAGATAATCACACAGTCCTCGCATATTATGTTTGCTTTGACTTCAACAGGACAAGGTGGAAAAGCCCCTAAACCAGGTAAGCTGGAACATTTTTTTAGTGTTATTGTGGTTTTTATTCTATCGTTTTACTGATATTAAAACAGACTCTGATTTTTACATGGAGCTAACACTAATCTACACTTTCACAAAATATTTTGAACCCACTATTTTTGCTCTGTTTCCACATGATGCAGTATTGCAATAACAAGGAGATTTTACACCATGTTGGACGGTCTTGAAAGGAAGGAACTCTAGTCACTCTATGGTCTGCATTACCTTTACCCACCCAGTCCTTAAAGAGACAGTCTATTGATCGGGTGTCAGCAGGTTGTCCTTATCAGCCCTGGGGTTTTTTGTGGTGGTGGGGTTGGCATCTCTCTGGGGAATCCTGACTGGGTGGGATCATACATACAGATTTCTCTACCTCTGCTGCATGAAAAGGATTAAGGAGTGATGATTGGCAGAGTGCAAACAGCTATCAACGCCTGCCAAGCAGTGGTGCCAGAGCACTGATTAATGTTATTGTAAAGCTGGACCCTCACAATATCTGGAAACCTCCGTGTTGAAATTTACCACAGCCCTTCTCTCCGATACTGTACAATAAATATTTTCCTTTGCTGTATTTTAGTCTGCACCGCATTGGTGCTCTAGTAAATTTAGCCATCATTTAATTTCCCCCAAGCACCGCTGATACAATCGCAGCCTACCTCTCTGTGTTTAGAAAGATAAGGGACCAAGCAATGGTTCTATAGTCCTGATAACACATGGAGCGGGGTCCCTCTGGAGTGCCACACCCTCACCCTCCAACCAGAGAAGCTGGAAAGCACTTTTGTGAAAATGACCTAATATCCAGCATTTGGTGGAAGTTGACTTTGGCCGGGCGCAGCAGAGCATTACTGGAGAAATATTGCGCTTTTGTGTGCATTTAAGACCCCTCTCTTCCTCACCGTGTACACGGCAGGAATTAAATTGGTGAGAAAAAGGGAAGTGAGAAATGTTTTAAAAAGCTCCTTTCGTGTTTGTTTTAGATCAGTGCTCCGCTCTGAATCCATACTAATCTTTGTTGTATGGAAAATACTCACAGTGCATTACTGGGGTTTAGCTAAGACGCTTTTTTTAAATGGAAAAGAAGACTTAAAGTCTCAGGGGAGCAGTAATATGTTCCGCTTCATGGCTGTTCACAAAGCTTTGAATGTTGGTTTCCATCAGAGCTGCTTTCAAAGTCAAGTCAAAAGTCAAAGTCAACTTTATTTGTCGATTCTGCCACATGTACAGGACATACAGAGAATAGAAATTGCGTTACTCTCAATCCCTAGATAAATAGCAAATGAACATTTAAATATATTTAAATATAAAAGTGATTAAAAATGCAAGTAAAATAATTAAAAAGTAAAAATTTAAATAAATACAATTTTACATATAACAAGAAAGCTATACAATATACAATATAATGGGTAAGTGACATTGAGTGTAAACCAGGCAGAGTAGTGCAAATAGGCAAATAGTGCAAATGGAGATTTAGTAATGTACGGTAAGAGAAAGTGTAACAACAAAGTCTTATGAGGTAATGGCAGTCCAATGCTCCACAAAGTGACTGGTAACTGGTGCAGGCCAGTGAGTGAGTCAGAGAGTGTGTGTGTTTGTGTGTGTGTGACAGAGTTCAGTGAGACCGTGGAGGAGAGAGGGGAGAGGGGGCAGAATCGGGAGGGAGTTAAGCTTCCTGACAGCCTGATGGATGAAGCTGTCCTTCAGCCTGCTGGTCCTGGCCTGGAGACGCCGCAGTCTCCTCCCCAACGGCAGCAGCTTGAAGAAGCTTTGCATTGGGTGCGTGGGATCAGCCGCTATGCAAAGGGCTTTTTTAGTGAGACGGGTGCTGTAAATGTCCTGGAGGGAGGGGAGAGAGACACCAATGATCCTCTCTGCAGCTCTCACTATGCGTTGGAGGGTTCTATGACAGGACGCATTGCAGGCTCCAAACCACACAGTGATGCAGCTCGACAGGATGCTCTCGATGGTGCCTCTGTAGAAAGTGTGCATGATGGGGGCTGGTGCTCCTGCTCTTCTTAGTTTGCGGAGAAAGAAGAGACGCTGCTGTGATTTCTTGGCCAGTGCTGTGGTGTTGTACGTCCAGGAGAGATCCTCTGTGATGTGCACACCCAAGAACTTGGTGCTGCTCACTCTCTCCACAGACGCTCCGTCAATGGTCAGAGGAGCATGTTGGGTGTGCATTCTCCTGAAGTCCACAACAATCTCCTTCGTCTTCTCCACATTCAGAGAGAGATTGTTGTCAGCACACCACGTGGCCAGGCGTCTCACCTCACTTCTGTAGTCAGTCTGATGGAAAGTCTTCCTTTCCATCAGAGGAATATTGCCTGAAGCCTTACAAGCATGAAGCCTCCATTAATACACAAATGTATATCTACAGTTCACCTGTAAGTAAGACTCACACAGCGGCAGGTAGAATCCATCCCATTGGTCAGTGTCTGCAGGCTTGTGCTGCAGAGAGAACATGCAACTATCACGTGAAAATTCACTGACATGTTTTTAGTTTTTCATTAATCTTCAATATTAAGAGCAGGATTGTCTTTCTAAGGACACACAAATGCAAACACTGGTCAGCTAATCTCAGATGCATGCTCACATAACAAGAGCTGCCATTCATTCTTCTGATGAAGTCAAGCAGTGACATTGCATTCCTCAGATATGCACCTTGCCTTTGCAGTAATGGAGAACAGCAGCTGGCTATGTGAGTAGCGTGACTGCAGTGAATTGCAGCGTAACTCATGCAAGACCTTGTAAATGTTACACTAATTGTGAAGTCTGTCAGCATCCAGCTCTGACAATACAATGAAAGGTGGAAGGAGGAACTTTCTCCTTATGAACAGCTGTTGGAGCCCTTTTCTTGTGCTGCCTCAAGCGAAGGTGGAATCAATACTCATAGCGTTATTGCTGAAACTTGGCTCTCGCCGACCAGCCTCTTGTCACTTTCAGGCAACGTGAACGCAGTTAACGAGAAACATAGAGGTTACTGTTTTTGCTGTTGGTGTAATTTCTTTGTACGATTACAATGGTCTGTTTTAGCTTGAGAAAAGATGTGTCTGTGTGGGAGAGCTGCAATGTGTTTACACTCAGCCTACCAGTGGACTCTCCAAGATTAATAAACACTGAAGATCATAGACAA
This sequence comes from Copadichromis virginalis, assembly GCF_057382275.1. Taxonomy (NCBI): domain Eukaryota; kingdom Metazoa; phylum Chordata; class Actinopteri; order Cichliformes; family Cichlidae; genus Copadichromis; species Copadichromis virginalis. The sequence continues at coordinate 23,677,163 of NC_140631.1, read as the reverse complement.
CATGTTGTCTGTCTTCATTTTCTAACGCTGTCAGAAGCTGACAAAAGCGAGCCTCGGCCTTTGAGCAATGAAAACGTATATGAGCCATTGGGATCTGTAAGCAATTTAACAGACTATAGATCTCATACAGCAGATGGATGAAATACTGCTCGTGTATAGCTTGTCTGTCGAAAGCATCAGTGGCAGTCGGGCTTTTATTAGTTTCTAGGCTCATAATGTTATAAAATAGGTATGTGTGAGCAAATAGCAACGACTAAAGGAAAAAACTAATGGCTGGCTGGCAGCAAGTCGCAAATCTGAAGAAATTAACATCTCAGGAGAAGACAAGTAGGCATCAGGTGTCACTTCTCTGTAAGAAAGTCCAACACTAGCTTTTAGGAAAGCTGTTGCTGAACAGTCTCTGTGCTATTCAGGACAGCTGAGTACACTGAGTTTCTGAGTAAGCTCTGCCAACTGCCATCCAACCACAAAGAAAGACGGAAATTGATATTGTGAGCCTGGTAATGTAAGCCCACTGCTCGGCTTAACCTTGTGATGCAACTGCAGTGTAGTACAACTCAGCATTACAACATGAAGTCTCCAAAAAGTCTTTGCGAAGGCGCAGCGGGATTTGTTGCGGAGCCGTTTATGAATAGATAAGCGTACTGGAAAAAACTGGCAGCTGAGTGTAAAGAGTCTCGCCTTTTCTGTGGCTCTTCCACTGAAACATGATGATGAAAAGTATTGGAAAATGTAGTCAAAAATCCTCCTCGGAAAATTTGAGATACATGTAACATTTTGGTCCACACAGAAACATGTCTCTGAGTTGTTTTGGCAGTCATATGGACCTGCGTGGCAGCAGGCCAGCAGAGAGTTGTGGCTGCTGATTGCAGAAAATACATGCAGGTGGTGGGCTTGAGTGTTCGCACCACTTTAGACTGTTTGTGAAAATCTGAAATAAATGAAGATATTCACTTTAATACCATCACTGGGGGAAAAAAAGCCCCTGTAATTCATAAGAAAACAGTTATTTCAACACACGCACTTCTTTTTTTTTTCACCTAAAAACTCAGAATTTCTTTTTTCAGTTAATCTTTCTAGGATTTAAAAAGCAGAAGTACACCTGCTTTTCTTTTCCTGCTCATCTTCTGGTTCATATCGCGGCCATTGTTTGAAGACGCACCAAGTGAACTTGTCTTCTTCAAAAGCAGGAAAGGCAGAGAAATTGAAGCGTGCAGTGGACACGGGGAGGACAGACGAGAGACAGGCTAAAGCAAGGAGAACGGAAAGGACCGATAACTCATGCGGACATGCCGTATATATGTCATACGCGTACACCACCTCTCACTGCCGCGCAGAGAATTATATGCGCATTCATTCGCATTGCACACATACCGAGAGAGCTCTGTGAGAGAAAGGAGACTGATAGATTGAGGTGAGGATTAAAGTGTTTAGCCAAAAGAAGATGAGCTCTGAGGATGTTTAGTCTCCTGGAGCACATGTGGCTTTCATTACCGCAGCTCAGACCTGTCCTCTGAGCTGTCAGAGACTGGAAGCATCTGCATGTGAATATGCATGACTATGATTGTATGTAAATATGTTTATCATCTTCATATGTGCGCAATTACGAGAGCGACCGCATGTATGCGCGCCGACACAAACACACACAAATAGCGAATATGTATTCTGACATCGGTTTGGAGGCATTCGGCATCCCTTTCAGCACATAATAGACACACTTGTTTATGCAGGAAAAATGTGAATTATGGACTTTTCTCTATTCTTACTCAACTATCTTTCCTCTTAGTCCATTTAATCTGCCCTCCACCGGCTCTCTGCGTCAAGCGTTCAAGATCTTGGAAAATAAACTGTCTGCAACGGAAACTTTCTGATATCACCCCCACACTGGACTCAGCCCACCCAATATGCACACAGCCAACACGGCTTATTTGTTCGCATTGCAAATGCCTGTTGTCTCCCAGACAATTTTTCTTGGATTACGTCACCAATTGTTGATGTCCTCCCGAATTCATCTCAAGAATTACATTTATATTGGATTAAAGCTTGATAAGAAGCTCTTTATTAGTTTTCATTGGTGCCTAATCAGTCAGGCGTTCCACACATCACTGTTTCTAACTGTGGTATTTCCCCACATGCAATTATAAAGTACTTTCTCTCTGCTTTAGTAATATCTCCTCAGGCCCTCACTGGTCAGTTTTGTATTTTGTTTGCACGGTTATTTTCCTGGGAACGTTACTACCGATGCATCTTGTCCGTCTCCGCTTTGTTGGTTGAGCAACTGTCCCATGACGATACTTCTCACAACCTCTTCTGACGCTCCCTTTGACAGCAGGTCGGCAACATGCAACTGTACTTGTCCATCTGGCTGCACAGCCAAAGCGTTATTTATGTAGTGATAGAGAAATTTCTTTCTGTTGTTTTAGTAAGAGCTTATGAAGACAGGGTGAAGTCTGTGAGAGCCGAGGGCCTGTTTAGTAGATTTGTTTAAGAGTAAGCATTTACAGCGCTGTTGCTGTGAATTGGGTTTGAAGAATTTAAAGGGCCATTAAGAGGAGATTATTTGTTTGGAAAGTTTACTGTATGCATTCCAGTCTTGGTGGGTATAAAGGATCATGCATCACACGGCATCATCAAAAGAGTGGCGGGTGATTGATACATACACAGCTCACGTCTATGCTCAGGTCTGATGCAGGGCCTTAAAAATGTTGTGACTCCACATGTGTCATTTTAAAAAAAGTCACTGCAAAAGTGTTCTGGTGCTGATGTCTTGTCCTCCCAGTGCAGGTTTGCTCATTCATTAAAGTGCTCCTAATTTCAAATAATGGGAGTCGCAGAAATTATCTCACCCCTGTGAAATGTCACTCTTGGATTTCTCAATCAGGCCCAGTGCCGGGCTTGAGTAACCTGGGATGATAAATGGGTTCTGAATGACTTCAGCTTTGGCCCTTGAGGCTTCGTAGGTATCCTAACGCATTAGTTCATGCAGCAATGCCTCTGCATATTTGTAACGTGCTATTTAGTAAACAGCTTTCCCACCGTCAGTGACAGTTTATCTTCCTTTGCTTGCTTTCCTTTGTAGAGTATCCCATACAGTTTGTCATAATGAAATGCCTCTCGTGGCTGAGCGGTGATAGCAGCCTTTTTCATAACGACAGAGGAACTTGGAAAATGCTTTTAAGGCTGACTCGAGGAATCCATCGTCAATGTTTTAATTTGCATGTTATGAGCCGAGCCGACCTGTTGAGCACTAGCCTCCCCTCTCGGCCCTCTGTTGTCAGAAAAGCATTCAGTGGAATGGCAGTTAGATGCATATGTGGACCATCTGGGAGAGGAAACGCACTTGGCCAACTTTACATACCATGGCCACAGGCTGCATTTGTTGACTGATTTTCTTACACCATGCATAATTTGCACAATTGAACCTCCCTGCACATGGAACCCACTGATCACAAATGAGCTTTTTTTTTTTCCCCCTAAAACTTCATCCTCTCCGAGCACATGTACTCCGTGCTTTGCTGCTCGATCTAATGCCTGTGGTTTGTTTCTGCCTTGTCTGCATGTCTTTACAGTACATTCTGGGAGTGTGTGTGTGTGTGCCAAGCTACAAAATGAGCAATGGTATGAGCTCTGAGTTAGAGATACTCTTCAGACACATTCAGGGGCTTAGTGTTGGCAGAGCAACTGTGACATTCCTTTAGAAGTGGATAAAAAGGAGAAGAGCGGAGCCTCTCCACTCACACACAAACAAGGAAGCAGGAGACATGTCAGGTCAACTTGAAAGCCTATAGCGTAGCGTGTTCTGCTCTATATGACTCTAGTATAAACAATTACATCAGAGGCTCAGTGGATATTGTGTAATGCGTGGAGTCGAAAATTAACATGGTGTAAATTAAGACATGGGAATAATGGTCTTTTGGACAGATGTGCTTGAAATAATGCGTGTTTGCAGAGGTGAGAGGCTTGAAAAGACTCGTGCTGGTGGGTTCAGACTGCCGCAGACGTCAGTGGGCATGGCAGCCTGGTTTGGCACAGCGATGCTGCTTTAAATCCAAAGAAAGTGTAATGGTGACTTTTACAGTTGCCCTTAATTTGAAGCCGTTCGCAAGAGTTGCTCAGCGCCCAAGTGTGTGGGTTTGTGAGGCTCTCCAAAGATACCCAAAGTTTTTCTTGCACTGTAGGTGCCCACTGCCAAATATCCCCTTTTAATTTTTTAGTATGATGCAAAGCTCCCTTATAAAAGTGAATAATTGCCACTCGTACCAACTTACTGACACGTAACACTGATCTCAACCTGGATGGTGTGAGAGTGTGCTTGCACACGGTAACAGCAAGCACAGATGTCAGAGAACAAGACAATAACAAGACCTTTTCCCTGTTTGTCTGTAGGATTTTTGACAGTTTTGCACTTGGGGTCATTTGGCAGAGAGGCAGGATCAGGCTTTGGGACCTCTCATTGATCGTGTCAATGACTCCATGGAAAAGGAAAAGCAAAAACAATATAAGGCTTCCCGCCAAAGTCGGCAAGCTCACATCAGCCAGCGAGGGAAAGACTTTGTGTGTAGCGGTGTGACTGTGTGAATACTTAATTAGTCCAACATGTGACTCGTCCTGCCTCTCACAGCACCGCATGTCCGTGACTGACAGCACAACCAAATCTTGAGGTGACCAAGAGCAGGGGAGGTCAAAATTGAGGGAGGGGGGAAGAAGAGGAAGCAAAGGGGGAGCTTCAGTGTGTCCACATGTCTCACGCGATCTGGAATCACCATCGCACGTCACGTGACTCTTGCTTCCATTCAGCTTGTCCTGCGTCACCTTGTAAGAATGCAACTTATCCACCAACTTGGAAGCAAAACTGTGTGATAATTTGATACTGATAAAAATCTGCTGTCATGACAGTGAAGGACAAAATGATGGGCTTAACTTTCAAAGTGAAAATTTATATGGGACCACAGCTGAACAGCAGAATCTGCCTGTCAGTCACAGTAAAGCACTGAGTCCCCTGGGCTCTTGAAGAGGAAGTTTATCTTCATAAAGATTTTCCATCACATTACAGAAAATTACAGCATTTGTATTATGCTGTAGCACGTCTTTGTGCTTCTTGCAGCTACTCTACTCTTCACATGTTTGTTTGATTAGCCATTTTTTGCATACCAGCACTGGCTTCCAAGTCAGATAACAGTATTAAAGATGTGTATGAGTTACAGTACAATAACCTCCCCTTGTGAATTAACCACTTGTTCTTATGAAGCTTCCCTGATTAAATATGACCTGAAACCAAGAATACAATGAGAAACAAGTCCCAAAAATTTCCTGGACATTCCAGTGCTCCAGCTCCGAAGTCTGCTCTCCTCGCGTCTGCCGTCAGTTACAGTGGATCTCTGCCATGGAATTCTTTGCTCTCTTAAATTAAACCCTTCGCCAGACCCAGCTGGTTCACAAAGCAGAGAGCGAGAGAGAATGAGAGGGGAGAAAGGGGGAGGAAAATGGAGGGGATGGAAAGGAGCGAGCAAATATTTCTCTCGCTTCTCATGTTTGGCTTTCTCCATTTGCTGCTATTAACACCTCATGTCTGGTCTGCACAAGCCCTTAGACACCAACTGGAGAGGAAAGAGTGAGAGGAAAGAGACAAGGATGGTTAAACCGACAGAGGAACGGTAACAGAAAAAGACTGTGCGCCGAAAATATTGTTTTGATTAATGTCTCTTGTATTCCTCTGGTCCCGAAACAGAGAATTACCTTACCTAACCCCAACGGAGAATGAGCAAGACGTTTCAGTGCAGAGATTGAAACCAGATATTTCTGTTCACACTGGCTCACATCCATCACTTGTTCTGGACTTGTGTTTGAGAACATGACTGGTGACTGAAAGTACTAGCCACACTGTCTGGCCAGTTTTAATCCAGCGTAAGTCTTCGGTTTAAATAGCTATCTGCAGGAGGCATGGCTGCCTGTCCTTCGTCACGTTTTCATTCCATTGAAAAACAAGATTCCCTCTTCTTTGCCGGAGAAGCTTTAAACTCATGTACCCACAGTGAAATCATTTTTAAACAAGCGACGGCAAATTAATCACCCACCATTGCTAGGCAATGCTCAATTATTCATAACCGCAGCACAGCAGATTTCACCTCAACAACCTGTTTGTGCACTTGCCACTTCACAGCTCAGAGCCAGGGGTCTTTTCTCAATGGAAACTGGCTGGCAAACAGTGTTTCTGTCACATTTCTTTTTTTCAAGGTATCTAAATGGAGGAAACTTTGATGCACTGCTGCGCCGCATCACTTACCTTCCAGTTTACTTGGCCCCCAGTCCTCCCTCCTGTGTTGTATTGGGTTTCTGTGCCGTTTAGAGCACAGGCCTTCTTTGGGTTCTTTTGTCTAAGGTCCAAATGCAATTGGGGTTTCAAGTAGTCTCTCGAGCTTTTTATTACGACTCGAGAGTCACTGAGAAAATTCAGAGCTGTATTAATGTACAGAAGTCCTTCAGCTTGACAGTAATCAGCCAAATATTTGGAGCGGCACCAAAGAAAAATGATGATTTGATATCAGGGTAACGGTGCAGGCTTTCCAAGTGTGCAGACCATGACAGCAAACAGCAATGGTGTGGACTCCCGCTAATGCGTGAGCTAAGTCGGGTCTATTTGTGTGAGCTGACGTGCTGTAATAGTAGTAGTCCAACAAAAGCCTGCTTGTTTGGACTCACAAGATGGTGTAAATATAGCTAAACAGAGGGCTTTTGTACAAAACCCTCCATCTCCCAAAGACACAATCAGTGGATGAATGCCAAACTGCCAAAAGTCCAGATTTTGTTAGCGTGTCCTCTCTCTTTGAGCTCAAACATACACAACCTCCAGGGTAGCTTTTTTAAAACTGTAAAGCATTGTATTTTCCTACGCTCCAGTGATGTCAGAATTACAGAAAACGAAGCGTTTCTTCTTTTCTTTCTTCTCTAAACTTTGCCTCTGCCCAAGGCCTGCACTCATACCCTCTCGCTCACACACACACACACACACACACACACACACACACACACACACACACACACACACACACACTCAGAAGTATTCTGTGTGTCTGGATTGTGTCTCATGATCTCAATCAGACAGTTGAGCTCAACCTGGCAGATGCTGGACAACCTTTAAAACCGCTGCCAGGTTGGCCTGTGCATGTGCGAGCACAGGTGGGCCAGATGATGGATGAATAAGCTAAAAACCTCCAGGGTCCTACCTGTCTTCACTCTTTTCAAGTCTTTGGTCCCCACTAACATGCGAAAGCCTCCTCTTGCTGTAATCTCACACCTACAAACATGCCTCAGATTGGCCAGTGAGACAGTCCAGTGCTCTTAGTGTAAAGGAACACATCAAACCAGACCTTTAACGCTTCCATTTTTATGCCAGTTCTTTAACATTTCTGGTGTGCATTGCTTACTGATAAGCTCGAGACAAATAATTCCTCGTGTCAGCCGAAGACACATTGGGAAAAGGAAAGCCCAGGATCAGAGAGATTTATATAAGAATTGATTACTTCGAGGTGTGGCTGGGGATGGTTGAGCAATCGAGGGGAATCAAGCTGAAAGCGTTGAAGGAGATGAATTATCACAAGGACGCTCAGCTTAGCCTTTGGACTCATATTGCATGCTAAGTCTAGTTGCCAAACCCTTTGCAAGGCCGATGCCCACATTTGTTTTGACTCAGTCATGAAACTTTACTCTCCATCTTCCCCTCTGTCTCTCGCTGCACCCCGCGGCTTGCTGGACCGACACCAGACCTCCCGCCCTCCACTCCGAATCTCGCCTTCTCTCCCCCCTCACTCAGCTCATTTCCCATGCTTACTCGTTCTCACCCCGAGATTATTTTTTGGCATACAAGCGTTGATGAAAATAAATTCCTCGGTCGACTAGCCCATTGGCAGCATCCAAATTTCTTCTGGTTTCGAAAACAGTCATTACTCCGACCTGTTTGTCTCTGATAAAAGAATTTGGTTAACTCACAGCTTCTTTTAATTCAACTCTGTGAAATACAGCTCTGACATTAATGTTCCTAACATGTTTTAAAACATCCATTCCCATATGTTAACGCCAAGTAATAGGCATTTATCACTTTGGCAGTTGTCTGGAGATACTTAAGTTCAACATAATGCATCTAGATGTGTATAAAATTACACCATCTTGAGGGGTTTTTTTCTTCTTCTTCTTTCTGTTTAAATTATAGCATGTTTTGTATCTTAAGAAATCTAACATATAAAGTTAAGCAGGGATTTTATAATCTATTAAATTACCTTTTTTCCCAATGATTTAAAGCCACTAAATTCAAGCAATCTAAACCTTTGTCTGACTGTACTTTCCAGTGTTGAATTTTCTAAATATGCTTTCTTAAGAGTCAGAGCTAAGGCAAAGCAGAATCTGTTTTCTGGAGCTTTTTTAATACTAATCTAGTCTCTTATGATCAATAGGCAGGTGGCGAGCATTTTTTCTTTTGCTCTTTCCCCACGTTCTTCTCACATTGTTTGTTCCTGTCTGCTCGCAGGGATGTGGCTTTATTCATGTGTCAAGTGAAGCCAAAAAGATTAGTTTGGGTATTTAGGGGCTCAAAAAGTGCAGACTGCTCCATCCAGTGTTTAGAATTAAACATAACCAGATAGGGAACCAATTTTTTTTATGGTATTTCTCTCATGCGTTTTAGCCAGTTGGGGTCAGCTTTATCCCATGTACCCAAAGTAAAGTCCTTGGCTCTAAAAACATACACACAAGTGTTTTCAATCAGATTTAATTGGGCACACATGACATTATATCTTATGCCATGACATTTATTTTTTTTACTGTATGGTGCGCTGTACTCACAGGTCTTGGAAAATGTTTGAGTGATGGCTTATTTTTCTTTAGGAGTAACTACTGCTGGGTAAACCACATCTAACTCATTATAGCCACATTGAAAGAAAACTGTGTGCTTTTCTTTAATTTGTTATCATCTACACACTTCAGTCCGTTTGTGAACTGTCACTTTTTTATCATCCAGGATATGGAAATCTAGGAGGTGGCGGCCTGGGGCCTGGAGGCTATGGAGGAGGTGAGCTGAAACTAGAACAGCTATGTGTATGTTAAACACAGGGGCAAAAACTCACTAACCTTTAACCTCTTGTGTCGCTTAGGTGGCTATGGGGGCTACTATCCGGGAGCTGGATCAAAGGCTGCTAAAAGCGGTAAAATGCAGGGCAGAAAATGTCTTGGTAGAAATGTAACATCGGCGGCTAATAAAAGAGTGACGGCATCAGCGAACAATTTTTCCTTGATTTCTCATTAAGTGCAGTGGAAACTGGAGGTTCATCAGATATGATTATGGGATATTGGCTGTTGGAACGAGACACCGTTTATGTTTCAATTACTTGTTTTGATTACTGAAGCGATATTATGCTTCTTTTGAAATTCAGTCCTGATATCTGAGGTCTAAAAATGCCTCAGGACTTTAAGGTCTGAAGTAACTTCCAGGATTACAGTGAGACATTCCTGCAGAGGTGGAATGAGCTTGTCTGCCATGTGAAAGCTTGTTGTTAAACAGAAACATTGCCTCCCTCTTATGTTCAATCTGTTTTGGTTTGGATAATTGTAAACTGACATTACCGATGTCACTGTAATCTGTTAGGTTCTGTCCACTAAACAAAAAAACAACACGCATTCACAGATGAGGCTCCTGCATGGATCTGAAGTGCATCTGAAGTTCTGGTTGTCCTGCTCACAGGTGCAGGAGGCAAACTCATGTTTTGGCCCGTTGACAGACTACTGTACAGACCAGACTGACACTGACTGAAGCGTTTTGCTCTCTGAAAGATCTGCATGCTCAAATGTTAGGAGAAAGCCAAAGTGAATGTTTCACATTAATGGTAACTCGGCATGGAAACACAGTTTGGCAAACATGCGTACATTTTTAGCATGTACTTGCAAACCTTAGACAGTGTGAACCTCAGCAGAGCCTGGCCTGACCTGAAAGTCTGTGCTGTATTCAGACACATGAAGTCAAGAGGGCTCAATCATGGCCAAGACTTGACTATGGCACAGAGCCTACCGTTAAGTATTGATTGGCAATGGCAAGAATCAGTCTGTATTGTTTTCATGACACTGAAAATAACAGGTCCTTCCTCTGAAAGAGCACAGATAAAACAAAACATTCCCTTGCCAGAGTTTGCCTCACCAGTTCCCCCAGAACGCATACTTACAGGCAGTGCGCAATGTCTGTCCAATAAAGTGTGTGGACTTTAAGATAAAAAAAAAATTAACCAAATAAACCATTGTGTTTTATCCAGCTGCCAAGCTCCCTTGAAAGTGAAGCTGACAGCTCATTTCCTGCAGGAGGGGTTAGCCAGCGAAATGAGGCATTTGATGAAGTGAGGAAAATGCCATGCATGCTGGCTGCCGTTTCTGATTAAAGCAAAAGTCAAAAGCCATGTTGCTTTTGGTCACGGGGGTGATGATAAACTGCAAGGCCCAGATTAGCTGCTCTCATTACCGCTGACCAGCAAGCGGACCTGCCACAAGCCACAAAGCGACTCATTGCTCATCTTTAGTGGCACAGGGCCCTCTAGTGGTGTTGGGATGTACAACTGTACAGTGGTACAAAGCATCTTATTGGTGTCAAAGACTAACACTGAACTGAACGTGACTTCAAATGTATGTTTATGTCTGCATATGAACAGGGGTTGGAGGAGGAGGAGGTCCTGGAGTCACTGGAACTGGACCTGGACTGCCTGGTGGAGGCAAGGCACACACCTAATATCATTTTCCACCTTTTCTAATTTTTTTTTCATTTTATTTTAGCTCTGATTTCTCGAGTAAAATTGAAAGCCAGTCTTACTTTTGTTAGGTACTCACTAGAATAGATTGTATATAATACATTTTCTAATATATAATAGTAAGAAAGAAAGGAGTCATCTGTGTGAAGGGGCAGAAATCCCAGTTTGGCCAGGATGTGTGTGTTCTGGACACTGTGTCTTTTTCACACTCCTTTCTTTAAGCAAAATAATATTATGGCTTCTTTTCTTTATTTTTTTTCAGCACCTGTTATTCCTCAGACCGGCCTTCCTGGAGGTGGTGGCGCAGGAAAAAAAGCTGCCAAAGTGCCAGGTTTTGTAGACTCAACAATAAACTCAGAGTGAAGACAGACAGGATGCAGCCCACCAGGCAGTGCAGCCACATCAAAAATATTTACCAACAAAACATATAAATCTGCAAAAAAAACCCAGAAAAGCTTATATAGACAGTAGTGTGCAAAAGTCTTGCGTTACCACTCGTTTCTTTATATTTTGCTAATAAAATGTGAAACATGCGCAGTAATTTATTAAAACATGTCCAAACATACATGAAAATACAGGATATAGCGTAAAAACACAGAGATCTTGAAAGTCAGTTGTGGTATGTCCAGCTTTATACTTTGGCACAGCCTGAACTCTTAGTCAAAATTTCTTGTAATTTCTTGTAATTTAAAAGTAACCTTCAGAAATAGTTCTGAAGGACATTCAGAGCTCTCCTCTGGATGTTGGCTCGCTTTTGTTCCATTCTCTGCCAAGATGATTAATGTTAAATAATGTTGAGGTTTGGGCTCTGAGAAGCCAATCCATGACTGATAATACTTCATTATTTGTTTTTCTATTCACATATGCTTCTCCTGCCTTAGCAGTAATTTGGGGATCACTGTCATGAAGCCAAATGAAGCCATTCCCAGTCAGACATTTTCCAGATGGTATTGCACAGTGGATCAAAATCAGACTCTTCTGCTTTGATAATTTCATAAGGTTTAACAAGATTCCCAACCCCACTGGCTGAAAAGCAGTTCCAAACCTGTGTTCTCCTGACCTGAACCAAAAATGTCTTATTTTGAATTATTACTCCATATAAGACCAGCCCAGTTCTTGTGTAGTTTAGCATACGTCAGTCTTTTCTCAGTAAACATCATATCTCAAAAGACGTCACCAGACATGACTTCCAGTTGCTGTTCATCTGCTGTAGATAAAGTTTTAGGTCTGCTGGTTCTTTTTTTGTCTTCTTTGTCTTTGTCTTCCACTTGTCCAGTTTCCTCACTGTTTAAGGACACACTGCACACCATGCTGACACATGCCAAGTTTTCAGTTAGTAGCTCTTTGAGAATCACTTAGTTGCTGTAAAAATACAAGTTGTGTTGTCTTTAGAAATTTGTTTTTACAAATTCAGCTAAAGAAATGGGAATGTATTGAGTGTTTCTGTGACGGGTGATAGTAACAAAGTCCCTAAAGATACATTTTAAAATTGATTGTTCGCTACACACTGCACTGATTCATTCATTGAATTAAGGACTTCTTTCTGCTTGGGCAGTTCATAGGTGATTAGGTGCTTTAAAAAACAAAAAACATTCCTCTGAAAACAGTCAGGTGCAAGACGTGAACTGAAAATGAAAGATGAAGAAGTATTCCCTGCTTTAAAAACATAACAAGAAAGTGCCTTAGAAGCAAAATATCGTATAAAGACCTGATGGGAGGCTCGAGACTTTTGCACAGTGTTGTACATAAAAGCAAAGGATTATACTGAGTCTTGTCAAATGTCGCCTTAGAAAACAGCAAATCAACATTCTTTCAAAAGAGAATTCCCCTGATAATATATTAAATGTAAAGGCATTTTTACATTGCTGAAATAAATTTCGATGAAGGTGAGCTATCAGTGTATACAGTATAATTCATTTAGTTATAGAGGTGAATTCAATTTGTATCAACCAGGCAAAGGCTCAATGTGTAAGCATTTTCCGCTTCCCATTTGGCTTATTTTTCTTTTTGTGGTTTTCGGACATCTAAATGTTCACCGTCAACACTGCTGTTGATCCCTCACATATATTTAAACATGGGTGTCTTCTCATTGGCTGTGGCAGGTGTGGGTGTACCTGGCCTTTATCAAGGTGGACTGGTGCCTGGACAAGGTTTGACTCTTTCATATATTAATCTGGGGAACTTTTACTCCTTTGTTAGTTTCACCATGCAGACTGTCAGTCATTTAAAGACAACTGCAGGAATGTCTGGTTTCTTCTGTCATCTTCAGGGTTTGGTGGACGTGGAGTTCTGCCTGGAGTGCCCACTGGGTCTCAACTCAATCCCAAATCAAGTAAGTTCAAGTTTTTACTGATGGGTGTCAGCTGATTTATTTTCAGTTTTATTTCATTGCCAGTGAATCCCAAAAATGGTAAATACCAGCTCTAAAAAGGCTTACACTACTGACAATCCTTCACAGACAATATTTGTAGAGTTCCCAGTGTAAGACATACTAAACAAATGTACATGAATAAGTAAAAGTGCTGGTGTGGGTCCAGAGAGTAATGCCGTAGCACTGTGATGCATGGTTCCAGTGTGCTTTGCTTCGTCACTGCAAAAATCTTCATGTGTCTCACTGGAATATCTCATTTTTCTTATGTAGTTGCAGGAGGAGTAGGAGGAGGACAGCAAGGTAACTTTATCAATGATTGTTTGTTATTGTACAAGTAAATATTTCTGGGGGGGGGGTTATCCACTCTGTCTGCTATTATCTAACCCAGATTTAAATGTTTTTCTTCTTCACAGGTGTCCGTGGGTATGGGGGACCAATGCAGCCAGGAGTGTTCCATGGATACCCCCTCAAATCACCCAAAGTGCAAGGTGTGACATGAAATTATTCAGTGTTTGCATTAATTCTTCTACAGGCATGTGGCATAATATATAATTTTGTGGTTTAATCCCTGCTAATGTTAAATAACTTTAACATCAGCAGGATTATTATTATCATTTTGCAGACTACAGTCTTACTTATCTTATACTTAACTGTACTCTAAGATTTTTCTGTGGCAGGTTTAGCACTGTGTTATTCTAATGAGAGAAGAGTGTATTTGGGGTCTCAGACACATTGCTTTTGTTTTGTTCGTCTTTCTGAAACCGAACCTTTGTGTTCAGGAGCTCAAAAAAGTTGTTTCTGTTCATCTGGACGTAGCGTTTTCAGTTTGAGAAAGGCACTGGATGAGTGAAGAAACATTTCTCCCACTGAAAACACTACGATCAGGAGAAACAGAATCAACCTTTTGTGTTGATTGTGTTCACCTGAACGTAGCGTTTGCATATGATGATGTGTGCACATATAAAATAATTCCAGCCTCTGTTTTTCACTCTCTCTCTCTTTAGGTGCCTATGGAGCAAAAACTGCAGGTGGAAAACTTACATATGGTAAAAATAAGTTTATTCTTTGAAGTTAACATCTTTGAAGTTTGGTTTCAGTGGAAATTCACCATTTAGTGATCGGCGTTGTATCCATGCATCAGGTTATGGCGGCTTTAATGTTGCACCTGGACTGCCAGGAGTGCAAGGTGGCCCTGGGTCGAAGCCAGGATATCCTGTTGGAACTGGTAAAAGTTTTCACAATTTGTTTCCCTACGAGATGTGGAGTAGAGATATAGAATTCACTTTTTTCCTTTTTTTGCAGGAGTGGGACTTGGGGTCATTTCACCTGGTCAGGGTAAAGTTGTTCAGTGTAGTAGTTTACCATACTGATTGAAGTAAATGCTTCCTGTAAAATCAGTATGTCTGCATGTAACTGGACTTTCTGCATTCTGCTCCATGTTTAGGTGGTACTGGAGGCTTTGGAGCTGGTGGTGGTGGCTTTGGTGGCACTGGTGGGCTGTATCCAGGCCAGGTGTCAGGAGGTACGATATCTAGCACTTGGCAAGAAAGAAAATTGCACACCAGCACACATGCTGAAAAAAGTCACACAGCTGTCAAATGAACTGTAAGATGATGGGAAAAGTAAAGATTTATTTGCAGGCCAATGAATGGAAAAAATAATATTCGTGGGTTAGCTCCATATGATCATCTTTAACACTTTCATGCATGAATTATGACAACCTCAATCAGGGTTTTCTCTTAAATATTTGTATTCATCTTTAGGCATGAAAAAAAGATTTTTGAACTTAATTTTTTTAAAACATGTACTTTTCAAAGAGTTTGTTACATGTCGACTTAGGTGGACAACAGACATTTTGACTTATGAATTTGACACACGAATAAATAATACACACTGTGTAAAAACTATAAAAATAAATTTTTTTTATAAAAAGATGAAAAAAAAAAAAAAATATATATATATATATATATATATATATATATATATATATGTATACACACACACACACACAAATACAAGAAAACAGCCTTTGAATAGCTGTCCACTATAGTGACCACTATGCATGAAAGGGTTAACTAACTAGCACAAATATTTCGCACCATACCTTACACCTTGTTTTATTTTGTGCTTTTTAAAATAAATAAATAAATGTTCTTCATTCACTCAACTTTTATCATATGACTCACTATCGTTATGTTGACGACAGGGTATGGAGCTGCTAAGGCTGCCAAATATGGTGAGAATGTTTGTTTTTCCTTATCTGGGAAAAAAAATACTTTTAATCATTTTTCATACTTTTTTCATGCATTTTTTCAGTAGAGTGAGAAAAATATAACTTAACTAATATAAAATTATGTTACATTACATGGAAAATTTATTTACATGGACAAATTACACATATGCTTTTGTCAGGAGTACCAGGAGGTGTACCTGGGGGAGTACCAGGAGGTGTACCTGGGGGAGTGCCAGGAGGTGTACCTGGGGGAGTACCAGGAGGTGCACCGATTGGAAGAATTCCAGCGGTTGGTGGATATTCACCAGCAGCAAAAGCTGCTAAATATGGTACGCTTTATTATTTGTGGAACTGTTACAAAGAAAACTAACTAACTAATGACATTTTCAGTGGAATAACAGAAAAATTCTTCAAAAAAATTTCTGTCTCACCGACTTCTAAGACCATGATTTTCAATCTACAGGCAACATTTATCACCAAATTGAAGGAAAAAATGATGGCAAAATATTTGTGGGGTGGGACCTGGCTCAAGTAGAAACATGGAGACAAATAGGGACAAATGGAGGGGGGGTGGGAGAAAATAGATCAATGGAAAAATAGAAATAAGGGGACAAGCACAAATAGGAGAATACTATCCTTTTAGCAAAGCTGAAAGCTGCTAAATGTCGTATGCTTTATTAATTGAATTTTACTATTTATTTTGTGAACTTTTTAAACATTATATCAAACTGTAACCTGTAAATGTACTTTTTTTAAAAAGTGCATAATTTTTTTTTCTATTCAAATTAGGCACAGGAGGGCAACTAGGCACAGGAGGGCAACTAGGAACAGGACAACTAGGAACAGGGCAACTTGGAACAGGAGGGCAACTAGGCACAGGAGGAGGATATTATCCTGCAAGCAAAGCTGCCAAATACGGTATTATTAATAATTGTTTTAATTTTTATTGTGAATTTTCTGACATCATGCCAAAAAATGTAACTTCTAAAGGTATTAAAAATGTGTCTTTTTTCAATTTAACTGCATGTGGGACAGGAGGGCAACTTGGAACAGGAGGGCAACTTGGAACAGGAGGGCAACTTGGAACAGGCCAACTAGGAACAGGCCAACTAGGAACAGGACAACTAGGAACAGGACAACTTGGAACAGGGCAACTAGGAACTGGAGGAGGATATTATCCTGCAAGCAAAGCTGCTAAATACGGTATTATTAATAATTGTGTTAATTTTTATTGTTAATTTTTTAACATCATGCCAAAAAATGTAACTTCTAAAGGTATTAAAAATGTGTCTTTTTTCAATTTAACTGCATGTGGGACAGGAGGGCAACTTGGAACAGGAGGGCAACTTGGAACAGGCCAACTAGGAACAGGCCAACTAGGAACAGGACAACTAGGAACAGGACAACTAGGAACAGGAGGGCAACTTGGAACAGGGGGAGGATATTATCCTGCAAGCAAAGCTGCCAAATACGGTATTCTTAATAATTGTGTTAATTTTTATTGTGAACACTTTTAACATCATGCCAAAGCTGTAACTTCTAAAGGTATTTTATAATGTGTTTTTTTTTTTTAATTTAACTGCATGTGGGACAGGGGGACAACTTGGAACAGGGGGACAACTTGGAACAGGAGGACAACTTGGAACAGGAGGGCAACTTGGAGCAGGAGGGCAACTTGGAACAGGAGGAGCATATTATGCTGCAAGCAAAGCTGCCAAATACGGTATGCTCTTAACTGTATTATTGTCTGCATGCTTTTAGCCCATCGGGTCGAAGGATTCCCATCGAGTTCTAGCAACAATGATTTTGCCGTTTCATGCACAGTTTTCTAGTGTCACACGAATCACTGGTCCTCCTAGAGTATTGGTCAACGAAACAAGTTTGAATTGACTGTTTCTGAGCCTCCTTACTTCTCACTGGATTTTAATTCTCTTTGGTTTGTGCAGTATAGCCAACCAATGATAACAAAACTGACATCTTGGTTTAACATTATCTCAAGCAGTATTTTAAAAAAAGCTACTTATGTCTTCAAAAGTAAATATTTTGTCTCTATTTAACCCCTTGGGCAACAATTCCATCAAATATTGCCAATTTAACTTCAATCTGAACAAAAAGGCAAATAAGAAAGCAAATAACAGCTATAAAATAACGAGTGACTGACAGAGATGTTACTGAACCACCTTTAAAAGTTCTCAAATACAACTCAGAAAATTCATGATTTACGATATTAAGTGAGAAAAAAATGTTAGTGACCAAGAGGCTGCGGTTGGAGGGAGTTTACCATTTAAGCCACTTTAAAAGTATTTTCCAGCTTCTGATGGCTGTTTGGAAGCCTCAGACTCCACCACAGTCTGTTCCAAGTGATACATTTGGATTTGGGATTTTTTTAACCTCTTTGAAACTGAGACTTTTTTTTCATTTTGGGAAAAGTTTCTTTAATTAATAATTAATTTTATATTTTTTAATTTAACAATGTTTATTTATCTTTAACAATACAGTTTTATTCCACAACAAAAACATGTATTAGTAAGACTCTTTTCCGCTGGGAAGTGACATGGCGGTCCTGCCATTTCCTTCGGATCTTCTCCTCTCTCCGTTCACGTTTGACCTCATCTAGCATCTGCTCCTCTTCCTAGAAAAAAGACAGAAAGAAAAACACCTCCCTCGCCCAGCCTTGATTATTAATATGATCTAACAATTTGTCGTGGAAGTTTCCATTTAATAAAGCCTGCAGAGAAACAGTGAGCGGTGCCTGAAACCTTTAATCAAAAAAGAACAGAAATCCAGGCTTGGGGAGAGAAGCCATCCTCGCTGACGGTTGGCAGAGTCTCTCCCTGAAGCCAGCAGGGCCCTGAGTTTAAATACCATCATATCATTTAAATAAATGAAAAAAAGAAAAACAATTCCAGACTAAATAATTATATTTTTCCTTAAAGGTCAAGGTGGTGGAGGGTTTATTCCAGGTGTTCGTGGAGGTGGTGGAGGAGGATTTTTACCAGGATATGGATGTAAGCATGCCACGTGGACATAATATTTTTAGATATTTCAAGGATTCAATTATATTTTTCAATCTTATTCACGTTGTCCTGATAATCTTACCTTTTGTCCTTACTTTGGTGCAGCTTTGGCAGCCAAACCTCCTAAATATGGTGAGACTTTGATATTCACACTTTGGTACCTCATAATATTTGCCAAACGTATTCCACCTGTACAAGTCTATCAACATATTAATACATAAATCCAGTGATACAGTTTTTGTTAAAGGTTGTGCCTTTAATGCAATATTGGATTTAATTTGGTTTGTTAAAGCTGTGCTGACACATTTTATAGGAGTGCCAGGAGCAGGCCTAGGAGGAGGGGTTGTCCCAGGAAGAGGAGGGGTTTTCCCAGGGGGAACAGGACAGGTAGTCCCTGGTGGTGGATTGGGTGGTAAGTCGCTAAAGGTTTGGGGTTTTTTAAAAGAACTTCTTCTCTGTCGTTTGTGATAATTCAGCAGCAAACTTTGTTTGGTTTCTTACAGGTTTTGGAGGTGGTGCTGGAGTCAAACCACCAAAGTATGGTAAGGCTTTTGTTTTGATTACACTCTAGAATAATATGATGAAAATAACACCAATGCAATATGGAGAGAAATACTAAACTGTATTAGCAGCAGTACGTGGATCACACTCCCCTGCTGCAAAAACTTCTAAATTAGGAGGCAGAAATAAGTATAAAACTGCATAAATCCTGCACGTTGAGAAATATTTCCTCGGGCATGAATGTATTCTCACTCATTAATCTAACTTCACTTTAGATTTTAATACTTGAACTAATTGTACCACCTGCACTAATGTAGGAGTTCCTGGAGGAGCCGGAACAGGGCTAGGACCTGGAGGAGTTCCTATTGGAGGATCAGGAGTTGCAGGTGGACCGTACTCCCCCGCCGCAAAAGCTGCTAAATACGGTACAGTGAAACGACCACACAAGCATATGAGTGCTGCAAAATATTGGACACATTTCCTTGATGATTCTGAGAGAAAGAGTACAGTTTTCTGTCACTTCAAGCATTTTTCACTTAATCGTTTCTATAAATTTTTATATTGTCTTAGTTGCAAATTAATGATGCAGCTGGTTCTGGTTCTTTTGATTAGGAGTTGGAACTGGAGGTCTACCTGGAGGTACTGCATGAAAACACCAAACAGCCATTGAGTGTGATTATAGAATTCAACTAACATCAAACAATGTCATGATATGAGTATTAATGACATTGTGTTTTTACACAGGATTTCCAGTTGGAGCAAAAGCACCAAAATACGGTAAGGAGAACCTCAAAACTAATAGAAAAAGCTACATTGTTTTATAATAAAGATGCAAAGATGCAGAAGTTGGTTAAAAGATAAAATACCAAATCACAGCCAATTACAGTCAACTGGAGTAAAGCTTCATCCACCAATGACATCAGGTATCAGGGTCCATGTCATGATGGGAAACAAGTTAGGGTTCTGGCAAATTATAGACAGAATTTGGATGAATTTAAAATGTTGTATCATTGCAGTAGTTCCAGGAGTGACTCCATACACACCTGTCAGTTTTCCAAATGGCTCTGTTGTACCTGGTCAATTAGTTCCTGGAAAACCAGGTAAAGCTTAGAGAACAGCTTCTTGTTTGTTTGTTTGTTTGTTTGCACCTTTTCATAGTTGTAAATTTTAAATGATCCATTATTGCTTCCACAGCAAAGGATGTCAGTGGAACTCCTCAGCCAGGTACGGTGAAATGTCACGGCTGATTACATACTGTATGAAAGGAGGATTGTCTGCCACAGTTGGAGTATTTCTATTATACAGCAAATGTAAAAAGTTAACAGCAAACTGAAGAGATTTGTGGATTTTCATTTTTAAGTCTCAGAAGCTTATTGAGAGCTTCAGCACACTGCTTGCACGACTTTACCAATAAAACACGCACACGGCTCGACCTGCCACGCCATTTTTTTCCTTGTTTTTAACAGTTGCTCTCTACTTTGTGGTAAACGTATTTGCCCCTTCACTCCTTTTCTGCCCACACAATTTCCCAGTTTTAATAATATTGCTACAAGCCGTTGACCACCTCCAGCTTTACAGCCTCCAAGCTGTGGCAGTGCTTTGGTCCACTTCACAGCTTCTGCCTTTTCTTGTGGCTCTCACTCTGTGCCCGTGGAATTCACACTGGATCAAACTGGTACTTGTCATCTTTTTGGCAGAGCCCACTGATATTGCCACAACTGGCAAGACCCCAGAGGTCCCAGATCCCAGTAAGACTCGGTTTGCTTGAAGTCTTTGACCATAAATTAAATTATAAGGCATTTATTTGATGTTTGCAGTTGTAGTTGAGTTTTGATCTAATATATATATTTATCTATTCAGTATTTGAGAATGTGATTTAGATTTTTTGAGATGATTTGGACCCTTTTTGCTTCTGTCTTGATAATTATGTCTATTTATTTAAATCAAATTATTATATCAAGAAATTATGCCTTATGAGAGTGTTTATAATTTATACAAAGCTAAATTAAATTTTCCAGGATTTAGAGAGTTCACTTTCTCAAATACTATTTGGAAATACTATAGAAATGTCTCATGAGCATGCATTAGCTGTAGTAAGTAGCACTCCACTTCTTTTTGGGACTGTAAAGAATGGGAACCAATTACCTTTTTTACAGTATTATATATATACTCTAAAGGGAAGCAGCATTATGTACTCTGTCAAATACGTGAGAGAGCTGTCTCACATATAGTGCCTGGACACTGTGCTTCACAAAGTCCTGAAAGAAAAGTCGTTTTAAAGCAGACCTATTATGCTTGCTTCAAGCTCCAGAGTTTTATTCTTGGACTATATAGAGTAGTTTTGAATCATAGCTCAAAATTATTCTTTGTTACCTTATTTAAGCATTAGTGCACCTCAGTTTTAGCTATTCTTCCTTTAAGCCAACCTTCTTCTGATTGGCTGCCCCTCACTAAAAGAAGACTTCAGCAGCAGGTGGGTGGAGCTTCTATGCAGACAGCCAGAGCTGCGTGTCTGATATGATGTCCCTCTTTGACATCATACAGATCCAAGAGTAGGAAAACTGTCTGAAACTGAGTATTTAGAGCACAATGAAGGCTTTTGGTTTAGGCTTATTTAGTTTTATAGGGATTAAGACTTCTACTATTCACATCACCAAAATAAATAAGTGAACACATAAAAATAAAAAGAACGGCAGCATAATAGGTCCACTTTAACCTGTCTTGCCTCTTCAACTTCCTGTTAGTGTTGCATAATTTGGGGCTGCTTTTTTTTTTCTTTCTCTAGCATTTACTCAACTTGTGCACTCCTTTACTTTTTACCTCACAGCTTCCTGTGCTTGATGCATTGCTTTCATTATAGCGTCATTACTGCAATTTGTGTACTATTAACTGCATTAGTCCTGCATTAGGGAACGGGTAGATTAATGGGTAGCGATCTTTTCTGTTTTAATTCCTCATATTCTCCACAGAGGTTTGTTTAGGAACATGACTACTTGTGCACATAGTTTGACAGTTTTTTGTGATATTTACACAGTTTAAGTTTGTAAAATCACTGCACTTAAAGTCCTTTATTATTAAATAAACAGTGAATAAATTGAAAAGCAGCTACTTTACACTTTTTATTAGATTAGTTGTTTCGTAGTTGCATGAAATCCTAGAAGATTACGTCTTGTATTTATTTCCTTGCATTCCCAAATCCAATTAATGGAAACCATTGATTTTGTTGATATTAGTTGGGCTCATCTGAAAGGACAAAAAGTAAAAGGCACTTTTCTAACTTTTTTTCTTACTTTCCTCTCGTGGTGGATGGGTGAACACAGGTGGTAAGTTGGAAACAAACATGCAGGTTTTTGCTTCATTTGATTCTCACGTGTGTCTCTTTGTTTTAATAAATGTTATTTCTGACTCCTCTGACAGTTTCTGGTGGAATTGTTCAGCCTAGTGGTAAGTAGTTCACATTAATCCTGTAAATCCTTGTTAACAGTGAAAGTATGCTTACTGTGCTTATCTAAACATTATTATACTTTTTCTTTTTTTTACTTTACAGCTGGCACAGGTGTTGGTAAATATGTCAAAATCCTCTCATACTGAAATATATCAAAAATACTCAGAGGTTCATGATTTGGGCTTCATTCAAACATTAAACGTGACAAAACTTTTACTTGTGTGTTTCCCGTGTGACAGTTGGAACAGGAGTTGACGCTCCCACTGGTGGTAAGAACAGTTTTTCTTTTTCCTTTCTGTACGTATTCAACATGTGCCATTAAGCAACTTATTTCAATGGATCTTTTAACAAAAGCTTGTAGCATCTGTTAATCTGTAAAGTCTATGACAGAGGTGTCAAACATAAGGCCAGGGGGCCAGAATTGGCCGAATCCGGCCAACTGGACAGCTTTAGAGGAGGGCATCAATTTTGTTCTTTTAACTGTATTTTCAGTTAAAACATTGTGGTTTATACGTAAGGGACAGTTTGGACAATGAGCTACCAGAACTTTTTTGTAATCTCCTTACAGTGTCACACTGTCAGATTTATTTCATTTACTACTACAGCATTTGTTTATATTATAACAATATTTATTTCTTATCTCTGGGATTAAATATGCACTTAAACTTCTTTACACTAACAGCATGAGCTTTATGTAGCCCTTAAAGTGAAATGAGTTTGGTATACCTGCCCTATTACATTTATTATTACTGAAATTGCATTACTTGTCATTTTGACATATTTTAATGAATGTAACCGTTGCCTATGTTTCTAGTTGACACTTCACACCAAGTTCAACCTGGTAAGTTTACGTTTTTAATCAAAATTGAGCAAAATGTACTGATTAATTTGTAATTTACAATAAGAAAGAAAAAAAAGAAAAATAAGAGTTAAGTTTCACCCTATCACGCCTCACTCACTGGCCACAAAAAGGTGTTTTAACATTCCTCAGAGATTTTCGTCCATATTTACGTGATGGCATCACACATTTGCTACAGATTTGTTGACTGTACATGGATGATGGAAATCTCTCGTTACATCACATCCCAAAAATGGTCTATTCGATTGTGTACAGACAACTCAAGAGAAAAATGACAGGAGGCCAAGCTGAAGATGTTAACTTTGGAGACAAAGTTAGAGAAGCGAGGCTGAGATGGCTTCGACAGTGAATATGCTGGACAAAGAATGTATTAAAAAAATGGAGCTGCCCAGATAGAGGAAAAGAGGAGAGCAAAAATGATTGATATAGTGAATGAAGACATGCAGAGGGTTGGTGTGAGTGTGGAGGATGCTAGGAACAGGATGAGATGGAGGCAGATGATCCACTGGCCACACCTAAAGGGACTGCACAGATGTCCCTAATGAAGTGGCCAGTGAGTGTAATTCTACCCATTCTTGTGACTGTAATAGTTAAAGGAACTAAACACGATATGCTAAATTAAATTAAATGTATTAAAAATGTCAGAATAGTTGAGGATTTTAAATTAACTGATCAAACTGTTGTTTTCTAACTGGTTTTAATAGGTTTTCCTTTTTTTACCTTTCTTTTTTTCATCACCCATGTTGGGCAGTTTATTATTCTATCTGTTATTTTAACTGGAGTTCAACAACAAGTCAAATATTTATTATTTTATTGATTCAGGAGCGCTGTGTTGTTTTAATCACTCAGTCTCCTGGATGTTTTCTAACTTAAAGTTCATGAAAGTATGCTGGATCCATCTGGCCACATGGTGGAGACCAATACAAACATACCCGCTGTGGGGCTTTTTCTCTTTGACTGTAAAAGTAAAAGGCGCGGCTGTTTTCAGGTCCTGGTGTTGGAACAGTTGGAAAAGCACCCAAACCATTTATACCAGGTAAAGAGGAACTAGATATTTTAACTATCACTCATTTGTATGATAAAGCATAAGATGTTGTCTCTGATTCTCTTGCATGTGATCTGTTTATGTTTTCCTCACTCCTTCGCCACAAAATACTAGATGTGCATTTAAGGAGTTCAACTGAATATTGTCTGAATTTAGTACATAATATTTTAGCCATCTGTAGCTCACACCAAGCCTAGATGTTTATATCTGGATTTATACAGTTTGTAAATGAATTTGTATTTAAACGTTTCTAATTATTAGAGTTGTGCATTATACATATGATCAGTATGGCATAGTTAAATAACTAAATTGTGACATATCACAGATTAATTTCAGCACTACTGTCATGTTTGCTGCTGCTGCTCATTACTTACACAAACACACAGACAGCATCTTACCCTGTCATTTTAGTCTCAATCCAAATATTGATTAATTTGTTTTTATAATCACATCCACTGTCAAGCTACACATGATGCATCCTTCTTAACGTGCACTCTCTGTGCAGACAGTTAACGATTCTTCAGCCTGGATCAATGAAACCAACAAAAAGCTGCATCAGGCCAATTATACCTGCAACAGACTGAATAGTCATCAGTTTTGTGCATCTGCTCGTTTGCACTTTTAGGGCATTTTACCTATTGTGCACTTTTTTTGCAAGCTTTGATGTAATTTTTTGAATAGAATTGTAAAACTGAGAAATTTTGTTGGTAACAGGAGACTCTCCTGATAGATAATTAAAAATAAAAACAAACATTTTTTTTACTAAGATTAAAACACACAATATGACAAAAAATTAAACGTTAAAATATTATAAACTCTCAAGATAAAGTATTTGTTACCTTTACATTTTTTGGATTAATGTAAAGGATCATCAATAACACTGTGATACCCGAATACAATCTGTTATTATTTTTGTTGACTGTTGATTTTGTTTCTCACTTTTGTCTGATGCCTATCGAGTAAATCTCCGTTTTTCCCAGTATTAACATGGCAGGGATTTGAAATTGCACGTTATAACATGAAGTCTTCTGTTTGACGTTTACTCGTTTGTGCACTCAGGGTAAATGTTATGCCCAAACTGTTGATTTAACTAATTACATAGAAAATTTAATAAATGTAAATTTTCTGTGTAATTTTGTTACATAAGTACGTACACATTCAGTTTCTACAGAGTACATTTTATTTAATGATTAATCACTTGAATAAATAAACCTTTGATTTTTGGGGTCTTCTATTTTTACTCCCTAGGTACTGGCTATCCTTATGGAGCACCTTATGGAGGCAAGTTTCCTGTTTAAGTTTATTATGTTTTGGCTCTCATAGATTTTGTTTAAAGAGCAGTGAGGTATATTTCTACTCTTTTTGTGCTTTAGTACCTTTAGGCACTGGACCCGGAACTGGACCCGGAACTGGGCCTGGAACTGGAACACTGCCTGGAGCAAAGCCTCTGAAACCTCCAGGTACTCGAATCCATTTTTTCCTTCAAGCAACCAAACTGTTTTAGTAACTAAAACTACTTTTTAAATATACTATAAGACTAAAGCTGGTGCAAAAAACTTGCCTATAATCTTTTCTTTAGCTATGAGAGACACTCTAATGTCTTATAATTATGGTGTAATCATTTTTATGCAAAACACAAAGTGGAAAGACACTGGATGAACAAAACCATTGTATGGTACGTCATACAGAACAAAATAAACAAAAAACATTTAAAAATGTAAATTCTGAATGAATGCATGTACAATATGTTTTATTTTAACACAAAGTGAGTAGTCAAAGAGTACTGAGATGTATGAAAGTTTCGACTGTCAGAATTGAAGAACTAATAATGGAATAATTAGATAAATACAGAGCGTGATAACTGCTGTCATGTTCGTGTTTTTGCAGAAGCTTGTGCACATGCAGTCTCAGCATTGTTGTGTTTTGTGTTTGTAGCTGTGGGTGGTGTTGGAGAGAGACCAGGAATCCCACTGGCTGCAGGAGGTTATCAAGGTCAGTGAGCCCTAAGAAAATTTACTTGCAGGAAACTAAATTATTATAACGTATTAGTAATTTTTAATTGGGAAATAAGAGTGCATCCTACCCCCCGTCCCAATCCCTTTTTGTCCCCCATAAACCCCCCACCAGAGCGGCCAAAGGTTCGCCATCGAGCCCCACCCTCAACAGAGCAATCGAAGTCACATTGCCCAGCCTCGCCCCCCTTAGTTCCTCTTCATGCCCTGTCTCCGCAGTCTGATATGTGATATGTGAAGGGTCCGGGCTGTGAGGATTATGGCAGTGATGACTTTTCCCAGGAGAAGCTGGGACCCTGTTTACTAGAAGGTTTTAAAATTTCTGTACTTTTAGGTGACAGGAGACATGTGGCCTGGTCAAAACACAGAGAGCTGCACTCTAAAAGATCTTTAAACATAGTAAACATACCTTGTGTGCCACAGACTGCTCCCAAACACGAGGGGACAAGTAATACCTCTAAAACACTTAAGTTGGCTTTATTAAACATTAGATCTCTAGCTGGGAAAACATTTTTAATTAATGATTTAATCACTGAGCACAGCCTTGATTTTATGTTTTTAACTGAAACTTGGTTGGACCAAAGTAACAGTGGAGCTGTTCTCATCGAGACGACCCCTCCTAACTACAGTTTTATCAGTGAGGTCAGGGCGAGCAGGAGAGGAGGAGGGGTTGCTGTCTTATTTAATGAATCATTTCAATGTAAGCAGCTATCTCCTGGAAGTTTTCAGTCTTTTGAATATGTGGCTTTACAGCTGAAGGCCCCATCCAAAGTTGTGTTTCTTAATGTTTACAGGCCTCCCAAATACTGCACAGACTTTTTTAATGACCTCAGTGAACTGCTGTCTGTGATCTGTGTTGATTTCGACTGTGTAATTATTGCTGGGGATTTTAACATTCATGTGGACAACCCTCAGGACAAAGGGACTAAAGACCTGAGTAACACTCTGGGCAACTTTGGGCTGACTCAGCATGTAACAGAGGCCACACATAATAGAGGACACACTCTTGACCTACTGATCTCCAAAGGCCTGAGCATTTCAAAGGTTACTGTGTCTGATGTGGGCCTGTCTGATCATTACTGTGTTTTCTTTGAAAGCAAAATCTCAGCCCACACAAATATATCAACAGCAGTGATCACAAAACGGTGTATAACTGAACACACTAGTGCAATTTTTAACCAGGTCTTCCCATTAACACCTGACCTGCCCAGAGGGTCAGTCAATGAGCTCGTCAATAGCTTCAATGCTAACATGTTAAATGTAATGGACACTATTGCTCCCATTAAGGTGAAGGTTATCTCTGGAAGGAAAAAGTCTCCATGGAGAAACTCCACACTGGTGAAAAATGAAAAAAGAGAGTGTAGGAAAGCTGAGCGCAGATGGAGAAAAACAAACCTCCAGGTTCATTATGACATTTATAAAGAGAAACTTCACAATTATAATTTACAACTGAGGAATGCAAGGAGGTCCTACTTCTCTGACATCATCACTAAAAACAGCCATAATGCTCGGGTCTTATTTTCTACAGTTGACAGGCTAACAAACCCCCCTGTGTCAGTGGCAGCTGAACTTCATTCGACCATGGCCTGCAATGACTTTGCCAAATTCTTCACTGAAAAAATCCAAAAAATTAGACAAGCAATTGGTACATCAACAGCAGATCCAGGATATGTACTGTGTCCACCAAAAAACTGTTTAAACACCATGAAACAGTTTCAACCTATTAACAGCAAAGACCTGGAGGACATCTTAGGTCAACTGAACTCCTCCTCCTGCTGTTTAGATGTCCTGCCAACAAGTTTTTTCAAAAAGGTCTCAAAGACTTTAGAGTCAGACCTGTTACAGATCGTCAACTTTTCTTTATTATCAGGTGTGTTTCCAGAATCACTAAAAACTGCTGTAATCAAACCTATACTGAAAAAGGACAATCTTGACAAGACACAAATGAACAACTACAGGCCGATCTCAAATCTCCCGTTTTTAAGTAAGATCATTGAAAAAGCAGTTTCCTAACAGCTCAGTTACTTCTTAAAACAGAATAACTGCTACGATGCCTTCCAGTCAGGTTTTAGACAGAACCACAGCACTGAAACCGCTCTGACAAAAGTGTTTAATGACATATGTCTGAATACAGACAGTGGAAAAATGTCAGTCCTAGTTTTACTGGATCTCAGTGCAGCATTTGATACAGTTGACCACAACATATTACTCAAACGACTGGAGAACTGGACAGGTCTTTCAGGAACTGTACTAAACTGGTTCAAAACATACGTAGAAAACAGGAAATACTTTGTATCAATAGGTAACTTCACATCTGAGCAGACAAGTATCACATGTGGAGTTCCCCAAGGTTCCATCTTGGGACCCCTTCTGTTTAACATCTACATGCTCCCACTGGCACAGATTATAAACAACAACAAAATAAACTATCACAGCTATGCAGATGACACACAAATATATATCACAATGTCACCAGGAGACCAAGGCCCTGTACAGGCTCTTGGTAAATGCATTGAGGAAATCAATGACTGGTTGTGCCACAATTTTCTCCAGCTAAACAAAAACAAAACTGAGGTAATAGTCTTTGGCGCCAAAGAAAAACGATTACAGGTCACCAGAGAACTTCAATCTATACACCTAAAAACCACAAACCAGGCGAGAAATTTGGGTGTAGTGATGGATGCAGACCTAAACTTAGAAAAACACATTAAGACAATAACAAAGTCAGCTTACTATCACCTCAAGAATATATCAAGGATAAAAGATCTGATGTCTCAACAGGACCTGGAAAAACTAGTCCATGCATTCATCTTTAGTAGGCTTGATTACTGTAACAGCATCTTTACAGGTCTACCTAAAAAATCAGTCAGACAACTACAGCTCATTCAGAACTCTGCTGCTCGAGTCCTCACTAAGACCAAAAAAGTGGACCACATCAGTCCAGCTCTGAGGTCCTTACACTGGCTGCCTGTCCGTCAGAGGATAGGCTTTAAAGTTCTGATGCTGGCCTATAAAGCTCTGAATGGTTTAGGACCAAAATACATCAATGACCTCCTGACCCAGTATGAACCATCCAGATCCCTCAGGTCATCTGGATCCGGTCTTTTATCAGTTCCCAGAGTCAGAACCAGACACGGAGAAGCTGCATTCAGCTTTTATGCTCCTTATATCTGGAACAAACTCCCAGAAAGCCTCAGATCAGCTGAAACACTCAGTTTATTTAAATCCAGGTTGAAGACTCACCTGTTCTCAGCTGCATTTGAATAAAGCACCAAATCCACACTTTAAGCTTAAATTTCAAAACTTACATTTAACTACTGATTTTATCTACTGTTCTGATTTTATCTGTTTTGATTTTATATACTGTTGTTTGTTTGTTTGTTAATTAGTTAGTTAGTTTATTTGCTTGTTTTATTCAATTTTAAATCATGCTTTTTATTTGTTCTTGTTTCTAATGTCTCTGTAAAGCACTTTGAATCACCTTGTTGTTGAATTGTGCTATACAAATAAACTTGCCTTGCCTTGCCTTGCTTTTTAGCAGGACTTGTTGAAATCAGGGAACATCGTATTATCATTAGACCCTTTTTGTAATTCCTTCACTGAGCGTAACGCCTTCTCAAAATGTAGGAGATGAGTTATCTATTAGATGTCACCATGATTCAGGTGGATACACTCTGCTTGGACAAGGTATATATAAAAGGAGGCGAGCCTGTCAGCATTGATGCCTAATGTTTCCCTGACTTTAAAAAACAACAACAAAATCATCCAGTCCAGTGCACAAAGTGACAGTTGGTGAAGAGATGTCATCTCATGCCACTTCCTGTGCAGGAAATTGGCCAAAATGCTGATAAGTTGCTGTGCAGGGTGCAGCGTATCAGGAATGAGAAACCACTTTAAGGAAGGAAAACAACTGGGGCAATATTCAAAGAGTTTCTCATTCTTTATGTGGCTCTCAGTCCTAAGCAGGATGGCTATAGTAATAGATTAAAGGGTCATTGCATGTAAGCCAGTTTTCTCTGTGTGACAGGTGGAGTTGCGTATCCTGGAGCTGCAGCTAAAGCGCCGAAACCAGGTAATGTAACAGGCCCGGTACTGCTGCCGCACATCAAAGCACAATGTAAACATGGGAAATGTGCTGTGAATGTGTTTTCCTATAGCTTCTGGCCACTGTGTACTTTATGTTGAAAACACAGTTTCCCAGAAACAGTGTTTGGGAAAACGTCCACCTCACTTCCTCTTCAAATTAAGCCTCAAAAATTCAGTACTGGATCTTTTTAAAGTAGTTTTTGTTTTGTTAGCGAGTTGCTATCAAACCAAAATCACTAGATTTACTCAGATTACTTGTATCAAAAGGACACTTTGTAGACATTTACAGTACCATATTCTCTCTCTTTAGCAGAGTTTGTTTACCAGTGAGAAATGTGGCCTGAAATAAAGTGATTCAGCCATTTTTTTTTTTTTAAATCCAGCTTCTGCAAAGGCAAGCTCCACCAAGGGCAGTAATCCCTGCAGTATTTCTGTTCCATTAGGAGTCTGTAAATGGAGCAAGTCAACAACACATCATTTTGCCCTGGAGACCATATTACTGTGCAGAACATCACTGTGGGATTGTTTGAAGATAACACAACCCCCCTGGGGAGTCCTGCCCTGAAATAGCAAAATTCTGCCAGGGGAAATTTGGATGAGGACGTTAATGTGACGTTAGCTGAGCCACTGGCCACATGCCAGTTTAGGGCCTGAAGCAACAATGCTGGAGTAATACACACAGGAAAAAAAACTACAATCCATAGAAATATGAAACTTAGAAAGTTGTATTTGCTGTATATCAGAAGAAAAGAAACATTTGAATTGTTTCTTTATTGTCTTTTAATTTGAGCAGGCTACGGCAATATTGGAGGTGGTGGCGGATACCAACAAGGTGAGGACCACAGTGACATTTTTACCACTCAGTCCCTCTCCTTTTTATTCTTAAGCAGCTTAAGATGATGCATATTTCTGTTCAGAAGTCTACAGCCATATTTACACTTGCACAGCTTTTAGACCTGCCTCTTCTTCTCTTCCTCTGCCCACCCGTGATGGATCATTGCAATCACACAGCAGCAGCCGACAGTGCCGCCTGCTCTCACTTCCCCACAGATACTGCCCGGCTACAGCTAGTCATAAAAACTGTGTCCTAATCCATCTCCCAGTGAACACAGACACATCCGTCTGTGTTACTGCAGATGGTTTAATAGCTTTCATTTTTGCAGCACAGTTTTTCCATCAGGGAGGTTTGCCAAACTGAGAGATCCGTAATTATGAAAATCAGGTCAAGTTGTCATATTCAGCGTAATGCTGGGTTGTTTAATCATAACTTACTTGTAAAACATTTAGTGCAAATGGATTTACTGCCAACACAAATAGATTCTATACATGAATCCAATTCTTATCGTGTGACATATTTTCTATCTGTAGGCCTGTGAGGTCTCCATTAAAAAGGCTTTTTCAAATTTACAGGTGTAGTTCCTGGTTACAGAGGAGGATACCCCCAGCAGTACTACCAAGGTAAAACAACTACTTCCTTTATGCACATTTTGATTAAAGTATATTGATGAATTCACAGCACACATTATGTTACATACTACCTGCTACCTGTTGTTGGTGATAAACACTTCTGTGTAGTGACCTTTTAAGGGCGCAGGTTGTGCCATAAATCAGTGTTGACAAATGACAAAATAGAGCCATTTATCTTTAGAAGGTGGGATCAAAGGCAGAGAACAGTGGTAGGATGTTTTAAGAGTGTGTGGCTGTATCGGAGGTGGACTTTCACCCAAGAATAAGAACTCCAAAAAAAGAGGCTCTAATACTACTTTTCAGTAAAGCAGACTGAAGTATACTCATGAGCTACTTTATTAGATGTACCTTGCTAGTACCAAGTAGGACCAATTTTACCTTCAGAACGGCCTTAATTGCTTGTTGCAAAGATTCATCATTCATTCATCAGCTGTATTGTCGCAGCAGACAATCTTTCCAGCCTTCTGTTGTTCAAGAAAAAAGAAAAAAAGATGCAAATCTTGGTTGTAACAAGCGGTTATTTGAGTAACTGTTGCTTTCCTGTCAAATCATGTGGTGATTCTCCTCTGACATCAGCAAGGCATTTTCAGCCAGACAACAGCGCAAAAGAAGACGTCAAACACAACGCGCTCTGTTTAGACCCAGACCAAACAATATTGTTTGACTGATGGCCCTTAACATAAAGACTTCGGACTTCACATTTCCCAATTTTTGCTTTAAGTTATTTTGTTATTTACATAATAATGTAAATAACCTAATAATGATCCTTATTGCTGTTTAAGAGAGGAGCGGTGCTTCAAAGGATAGTTGCAGATTTCTGTCAGAATCTGCAGATTATGCAGTACAAATAAAATGTTAACGTTTCTCCAACGTTGTCTTCCCAACAGTTTCACTGGACGGCCAGGAAGCGTTCGCGATGTCTTATCGGGCACTTCTCCGGCGCTGATAATTGGCGTCTGTCTTGTGTCAGTGACGTAAAAGACGGATTTAATGCGACATGACCGTTCAAACAGCAGACACTTTCTAAAACATCAGATATGTATCGGATTCAGTACCACATACGAAAGTGACCCAGATCGGATTTGAAAATATCGGATTTGTGCCGTTCACACTGTCATACCATGATCGTATATGGGTCGCATAGGGTCCAAAAAATCTGATTTGATGCGCTTTCACCTGCAGTGTGAACGTAGCCTTAGACATGGTTGTTGGGGACAATCCCAGTAGCTCAGCAGTTTCTGAAATACTCTGACCAGCCAGTCTCACAACAAAGTCACTTAAATCAAATCGTCTTCTTTCATCATTCTGATAAGCAGTTTGAAATTCAGCATGCCGTCTTGACCCTTGGCTGATTAGATATTTGCATCAACAAGCAATTGAACTGGTGTACCTAATGAAAAACTGTAATTCACAGTACATTCATAGCACTGATAACTGCATTGCTAAAATAAACCTGCCTCCACCGAGCGGAGGATTTGGCGCACAGATGATTGTTTAACTGTTTGTCCTTGTTTCTGGATCAGGGGCCGGATTAATGCTGCCTCCACTTTAGAGCTTAAAGAAAAGGAGAGGGGAGCAACAGAAGGTTTTCTTTTCTTGCAACAATATTCACATGCCGAAAATGATTCGGAAACCACATTAGGAAAAATATTACCTGATTACCTCATCGGTATTTATTCTTCCCTCTCCTTTCCTTAATGTCGGCCACTTTCGCAGCTTCAGCTTTTGCACAGTTTCCATGTCATGCTTATTATGACCTCTTACTCGTTAATCTACAGTAGAGATATCTACTGTATCCTCTTATCCAACTAAAAAAAAAACATATTAAACTTTAAATATCTGGAATGTTTTAGTTTAATTTGAATTTGATTAATTATTCATAAATATTTTTGACTATCCTAAACACTGAAGGTTTTTTTTTTTGTAGACCAAAAGGATTTGTGAACTTTTCCATTTTAAGTTCAAAATAATTAAACAGGTCAACCCACATTTTACTGACATTTCTTCAGTTTAAGCAGACAAACCTTATGCACCTCTATCCACAAGATTAAATGTCGGTATTATAAATACAAAACACAGACAGGAGAAGACTACTGTCTGCATAAAATCTGGTCACTTGTCTGCACTGAAAATGTGTCTGGAACAAACAGCTCAGCTCTACGTTTAAGTGCCTCCTGTGCGATCCTCTATAATGTCAACAGTTTAATTCTAACCACATCCTGGCTGAGAGAAATGAATCCACCTGTGTGACAGACCCAAAGTGGTTTCATCCTATCATTGCTCTGCTGACACCTACTCTTGTATTTGTCTTTCCTGTTGTGTAGGATATGTGCCAGCCCCGCTGACTCCTCAACAAGGTACCAAAACTCCACGTCCTCTCATTACATTACTTCACACATGCAAAAAGAAAACTTTATTTTTTTGCACATTATAAAGGCATTGTTTCAGTGAGCGACTGTTCCCTGAAGCTCTGCTCATTTTCCAGTTTATCTCTCATTAAATCTACTTTTTGGCAGAGCACGCCAACATGCCAGATTATCGAGATGAGTTTGGAAAATGGGTGTGTGCTGGTCAGTGCAGATGGTGCAGCTCAGCCCGTATGATGAACACACCATAATCTGTATCTTCCTGAACTAAATTACTCCTGCGAGTGGGATAATTTCATAGAAAGCGCATGCTATTTTAGAGGCTATAATATCATTCGTTGGATCACTCAAAGTACCTGACATACAGCTTTCAAGGGCTTTCAAGTCTCTGAATGAAATCTGAATCAGGTTTATTGACAAAACTTTAGCCAAACCAGGATATTTTTTTTTTATAGAATGCCCTGAATAAGCATGTGTTAGTGTAACATGTTACTTATAACGTGACTGGAGGATCATTAAGATATAAGAACTGTAGACGGGAAGAAAATGTTCTTGTGCCTTGAGGTGTAGGTCCTAATGTGCTGCAACCCCCTGCCAGAGGCAAGTGACTTAAAAAGCTCCTGTGGGAGAAGTGCAGATTCCAGCCAGTTGCCTTCTTAGTAGAGCAGTGGAGTGTGGAGGGGAGACAACCCTACACATGAGAGTAACTAGGAGAAGTGGATGACAAGATGCAGGTGAAGATAATCAAAGACAATTACACAGGAGAAGTACAACTAAAGTCAAGAAGCTAGAGATGGGTATCTATCAAAATAAAACAGGAAGGAAGAATTGTAACTAAATGGGGGAACACAGACATGTGAATGATCTTAACATATGGGATCAACACAGTAAGAAGAAGATAAGATAGGAAACAACTCAAACTTTAATTAAGAATAATTTCATGTTTCTATGGTGAACATAATTAAATCATGTAGCATCTGCATGAAAATCCGCAACTTAATTTGTATCATGTCATCTCAACAAGATCAATCTAGTAAGAGTGGTTCGTTGCCTGGACTCACGAAATTCACAAAATCACATTAGATGTCAAACTGCAGGAAAATCGCTGGAGTTTTAAGAGGCAGATAACTACACCCACACCAGGTGTATGCTATCGCTATTTATTGTGGTTTAACATGTCAAGGAAAAAAACGTACAGAAAATTCTGCATCAAGCCTTGCAATCATAGTTTTCCTAGTTTTGTTAAGCCTGGCTTGACAGCTTGGTGGCACGATGGTTAGTGCTGTTGCCTCACAGCAAGAAGGGCCTGGGTTCAAATCCACAATCTGGCTGATTTGCAGTGTGTAATTAGAGTTAGGTTAATGGGTAATTCTAAATTATCCATGAATGTAAGTGCAAATGGTTGTTTGTCTCTATGAAATCATCAACCCTCATATTGGTTCATTAAGCAAGACTAGCAGTTATTAACAAAGTAGTCGTTCAAACAACAAGATTTCATTGTGTTTTCCTAAAGTTTTTAACTTGTGTAGAATGAATTAAAATAAATTTCACTTTATATACTTCAATAAATCACTTAAAGTCAATGTAAGTATACTACATTGATCCAACGTAATCTGATTACATTAAACCACCAAATGTCAAATGTGTTGGTTTGACATGGTCATAAATGGGTTATTGTACTTGGTTAAATCACATGGAAAAAGGTGCCATGATTAAATTGTATTCATCCAACAACAGAATTTTTTGAGTGCAGGCAGACTCATCCCCACCTTTGATTAGCCCGATCGAGGTAGCGTCATCTGCTAATTTCATAAGGTTGACTGACTGGAGGTGGAGCTGTTGGTATGCAGGAATAAAATGAGGGGAGAAAGTACCAAATTTTACACAGAGAAAGTTTTTCTTGTAGAAATAGAAACAAAAACCCACAAAAAAGCCAAGAGAACAGTTGGATATTCAAATATATGCGTGGAAAATAGAGGGACAGATCTGCCCAGTGTCCAGTCGGATAATCTTCTGGCAAACATTAAGGCCAGTACCCTCAGATTGGAAACATAATAACCAATATTGTTTTGTTGTTTTGCAGCCAAAGCAGCAAAGTACGGTGCTCTGCAGGGCTTCCTTGGTGGCGCAGGTGGAGGAGGAGGCGGAGGATTCTATAGAGGTAAAAGACCTGTGCACATTGTTGAAGAAGCATCCTGAAAAACAGAAGTTGCTGCAAAGGCTAAAATGTTGCCGGTGTTTGCTGTAGGTGGCGTTGCAGGATGCCAGGGCAAATACTGTGGGAGGAGGAAGTAGAGGATCTCTCGAGATCCAGTGACCTCAAGAAACCATGGTGCTACTGCATGATCGAGAATGTACATTTTATATGCAAAGCCCCATTAGACAACCTGTAAAGATGTTTGTTTTTACTTACTTGACTTCAGTGTCTGTTTTTACACAAACCCACCGACCCAGAATTTTGTACATGTGACGTATGTTATTGACAGTGCCTTTTAATCATTAACGTGTTCAAGTTAACCAAGTTAATTCTGTACCGCACCGGCCCACCATGTGTCGCTGCGTCCGTGCACACACGCCTGCACGTGTGTGTATTGTTTGTTTGAAACTCTGTCTGTACCATCGGCTGTCAATGTCACCCACAAGTGATTTCCCTTTCTGCTTTAATCCTAAACTAAATCAAGGTGATCCGTCTCACTGGGCAGCACAGGGCTCGTCTGCTCCTCTCTGACCTGTCACAGGGGTGGGGTTGGTCATAGCTAGGCCGAAATCTGATGATATCCATCCAATGTCAGTGCGGTTCCTGGCTCCCCATTTTCTCTGCTGCCATTTTTAGGCCTGCTGGGTATAAAGCGGTGGTAACTGGGGCTCCAGCCAACCCATCTGCTCTCACCAACTTTGCTGATTCTTGTTGCTGTGCAGTTCAGTGTTCTCAGCTTTTTTGTGTTAAATGTTGCCAAACACTTTCTGCTGAAGACAGTCAAAAAGCAGTGGGTTTAAATATCAATCAGACACTGCTTTGGTATGTACGTGTGTGTTTCATTATGTGTCGTGTTTAAGTCTGCTTCAAATGTTTAGTCTCATTTACATTTATGTAACTGGTCATTATTCAAGATTTGCGGCACCATGATTTGACTCATAGCTTTTTTGTTATCAGGAATGTGTGAGCATTAAAAAAAACAATCCTTTGCTTTTGCATTTATTCACTGTTATTAACTGTAATACAGATTAATACTTTGTTTTAATGGGAATGCCGCTGTGTTTATGTGAGGCACAAAATCCCTGTTCTTTATTTACTTGAGCTGCTTTAAAAAAAACAAAACCAAAGGCTTTACTGACCAAAGGTTCATGAGCGCTGTTGCCAAGTGACCCCCATCTCTTCCCGTAACTGTGTACTGTATTTTGTACTAATTTGATGGCTTCAGTTCCTTCACTCGGTGCTGTGTAAGAACTGTCTTTGAGCCTCGCTGGGTCAGACCTTGTCTTATGTGGCGTGGGATACTCTTCATCTTTATTTAAAACTGTTTTTATAAGGAGGAACAGTGTGGTTTTGCACTTTTTATGTTTCCACGGCACACATGTGACTTGTTCCCGGACATCCCGGCATTTTATTTGCTTTAACAAATAACAAAATAAAATGTGTTTAAAGAACACGCGTCTTCTTATTCATTACTTCTTCCTGTCCGTCCTGAGGGCTGATCAAAATCACCCGGTGGGGAGTGTCGAATCAGTCCAACGCTGGAACAATAACCTGGGTTCAAGTCCTGCCTGTTTTAGAGCTTTTTTTTCATATGAGTTCTGTTATTGTTCCACTAGGAAAAATGAATCACTTATCAGATTTATTGTATGTGAAGGATTTCTTCTCTATAATGAAAACAAACCTCAGGTTAGGTGCGAACACTTTGCCAGAGTATGGCGACTATGAGCTGTGTTCTTATTGTGCCAGCTGGAAGTAATGAACTCATACTGCTGTTCCCTGAAGATCTCCTGGGAGAGCCACTGACCCGTGATCCACATCCTGTAAAAGTAGCTTACACTGTTGTTCCAGGAGCAGAGGCTTTACTGCAGACATAAAACAATGTCACTGTGAAACTCTAGTCGAATTCTGTTTTTCTACAGCTGGCAATTACACATTTCCATTTCTGTAAATCTATTTGCTTGATTTTCCTAGTGTTAGTTAGCTTGCTTAATTTCTAACAGGAAATAATGTGTTTGTGTTACTTTAGGCAACATGTAATCGGTGTAGGCAAACCCTTTGTACATACGTGTACTAAATCAGTTACCTGGCGACCTGCCGCTGGGACAAACAGATCAAACCTCTGGCCCTGGCTTAGCTATCCCACTCCCATCTCCCCATACCAACACTCCTGACGCTGAACCAGCGACACTGATTCTTGAAGAAAAAAAATAAGTTTTTTTTAATATCAAAAAATGTGTCTAATTGCAGGAAGCCCCTTGGGAAATACATATATTTAATAATAATAATAATGATAGCCCACATAAACTGAGAATTTTTGTTAAAGCGTGCATTGCTCTGTGTATATTTTGCACACTGCCGGCTGCAGGTAGCTTTAAGAAGCGTTAAGTTCATCATGTCTAAGCAATGAGGAGTTTTAAGCAAAAATATTTCAACTTGGTGTCCACTAATGCTATACTCACACATGAGAAAACAGTGTTTGGAGACTGCAGTATAAGCAAGATTACTGTGATTTGTGTGCTTTGAAGACGGAGACCGGGTATGCAACCACCCGCAGTGAGCTGCCGTCCTCGTTACCATTTTATTGCTGTCTTTAGTGCGATAAGACTGAATCAGTCTGCTATGAATCTGCTGGCAATTACATGTTAATTTAATTTAATTCAATAATGTAGGCAGACAAATGACACGACAAACAAATAAGACTGTACAGCTTCTGAAGAAAAACACGGAATGAAACCCTTGTAATTATACAAACCTGTTGCCGTCTACATTTACATAAGTCATCCAGTGGAAGTGAGTCCCTTACTGCAAAGAGACGTGTTACAGAGGTGTTGAGGTCATCCAGACTCACTCAGAGTTACAAAAAAAGGGGGGGGGGGGGGGGGGATCCATCGTCACCACCACGTGGAGCAGGTGCAGAGCCGAAAAAATGTAAACATAGAAAAGAATTAACACACACTGCAGAGCTCCAGCTTCCTTATTTATTGCATCTAGTAGTGTGTGACGTTTCGACTACGTCTGCTGATAATGACACGTAGGACGGCACCATCTTAAATCGTCTGTGATAGATCACATGACCATGACCAATGGCAATAATATCCAATCAGAACCATGTCTTATAGGTCTCACTCAGATTTATTCCAATAGGTTGATAGTCTGTCTGCATTTGAATTTGAGTTTGCCATTTTATGTCCACTCTAGTGTCACATGGTAGACCTGCACCTCAACTCGCCTCCGTATTTGTTGTGTGAAATTGGCACTAATTTCTGTGCGTTTCAGAATTGCTGTGAGACGGTGGCTGATTGGGTTCTTTTAACTGAAGCTAGTTATATTTGATTGTTCTTACACTCTGGTCCTTTGATATTTCACACTACAAACGCTGCTGTTTCACTTGTGGCCCTTTGTGCAGGTATGTTAAAAATTCCAGACTGAAGAAGGTTTGAATTAAAAATATTTTTTATGTTTGCATTCTGCTGTGGTTCTGTGCTTTGTACAATTGAAATTCAGAGATGATTCGGTGATATAATCATGCTGTACACACAGAATCCGTGTGTTACACTGAACCATAAAGGAAAATGGACGTGTTGACTGCGTTGCATTTAAGCAATGACTAAAATCAGTAATTACCATTTTGTAATTTCTGAATTGTGCGCTCAGGCTTCCGTTTCGTGCCTGCTTTACACTTCTTCGCAGAGCTAACTGATTTTATGGCTCCTAAATTAAGCCCCAGTTAATCTCATGAACAGCAAATTTCACGATTTAGACATCTGATAAAACCTCAGTTTTTATACTCCTGACTACACTGCAGCTGCTTTTAGATTTGCCTTCATGGGTTTAAAACCAGCCAACCACTTCATTTTATTTCCCTTCGTTACAGCTTCTTTTTATGTTGCACCCTTTGCTTACACTTTGTTTGCACTTCTATGAGACACTTAGCAGCTACTTCCAGCACCTCCACCTATCCCATATCTCAACCCCTTTCGCCACTATCACGCATCAACGCGTTAATATTTTACCTGCCTTTCTACAAGAGCGCACTCTGTCTACTTGTAGTTACCTTGTAGTTACTATGGTGGCGTTTCTGCGCCGTCTCCCCCCACCTACCCCTCTCCCCTCCGTCCCTCCTCCACCAGACTTTATTAAGCAGGGCGTGTTTGTGGTTGGCCAGCCCCCTGTTTCCTCCGCACTGCTCGGCAGCTTCATTGGTCAGCGCCTCTCTTGAATGAAGCGCCGCAGAAACGTGCAGGCAGCGGGCAGAAGGAAGCTGTGTGGGCCGCCGCAGGGAGCGACCGACGCGCAGCGACACGACCCCCGGGCGCGTTGCGGTGTGTGTCGGTGAACACCGTTTATCCGTCGAGCAGAGGCAGTTGGCTCTCTCCCGGAGCTCCGCGTGTGAATGAGGTTGATGCTGCTCTGTTGCACCTGGAAGGACGAACGCATGGGAGAGGAGGAAGGTAAGGACCTGCGTGCTGGTTACGCGCTTCAGCTTTTGGGGCGGGCGATGCGGAGACCACGGCGCACTCCCTGCTCCTCGAAACGCAGAAGATGCTCCAACAGAAAAAAAAGCTGCACACTGCACCGTTTCTGTGTTTACTGTACAGAAATAGGTTCGTGTGCAGGGAGCGCCAGGCTGTGCCGCAGATGAAGCCATTCTTCGAGTGGATGCGGCCAGCATGTTTGTATGCAACGTTCACCCTCAGGCCACCACCACACTCTTCATCTGCCGCCAGCCTTCTCCAATAATCCAGCATGCAGTGCTTATAAACAGGTTGTTACGTGAGAAGTAACTGTCCTTTAAGAGCTTCCTTCATGCTGTGTGAAAACACACAGATGGCAGAGTTTCCTGTTGTGCCTGCACCAAACTAAGACTCCCACAGACTCCATGATTAACTTAGGTGTGTGACCGGTGTAGATTTAATCGTTTAAAGCAGCCAGATAACCTTCTGATCTCATTATTAATGAAGCTGTTTTAATTGTATGTTTTTTTAATTCATTGTTTTCTGGATAGTGATTCAGGAAGCTATGGCTCGAACAGCTGGTAAACCACATTGTTGATCTATGTGTGTGTATTTTGGCATGTGGTGTGAGATAACTGTGCACACCGAGCTGTCAGTCAGCTTCACTGAGGTGAACAATGGGCGTCCTATGTAAGGTTTCACTTTGCATTGCAGTGTGGTTAGCTAATCTGGAAGTGTCTGCTTTAGGTCAGAGCGGGCGGGGCGTACGCACCTGTACCTGCACAGGTTTTACAGTTTGTGCCAGAATGTAGGTGTGTTTCTGTTTGCCTTGGCAGCCCTGTCTGAAGTCAACAGGAGGAAAGAGATCATGCAGAGAAATGCTCCACAATAAAAAATGCTATAAAAAAATTTAAAAAAAAAGATGGTAAAAAAGTGTTTAAAGAGAGAAGGCTGGAGGAGTGAAGAAGAAAAGCATTAGCACCAGACATCAGCACCCAAAGCTCTGCCAAAATGGCTTTCAGTTCACAGGATGGATGAATAATTGAAGCTGTTGTGCAGAGTTAAGTTTTATCAAGACTCTTCCACCAGTATCCAGATTTCATATTGTGGCACTTTTGAACTTAACCTTGGTCAAACTTGGGCCTCTTTATAGCTGCTTTGTATGTGGAGAAGTACTCTTGTTACTTCTTGTTGAAATGCCATGATGAAGAGGTGCTACGCTCGGCTGTTACTCTGAGGTGACAGTCGTGATGTTACTCTTGGGTGTACCGCAAGTTCAGGAGCTCAGCAGTGAGAGTAATGCGGGGGAACCTGAAGCAGTAGCATCTGTGCAGTTTTATTCTTTACAAATCAAAACAGCATCCCCACGGATGGAATGCTTTCAACTGGCTGCCATGTTTGTGTTTGCTGTTACTCACTGAGTCTTGCCGTGTGACTTTTTTTAGGCAAATTAACTCAGGCAACAAATGCATCTAACACAGCATAACGTTGGCCGCCGCCTCGCCCTTTGCACCAGATGAACCCTTACTGCAGGATAAATCGTCCCAACTCTGCCAAATTGCTTTTTTCCTGAAACTCTAATCATAATGAAGATTTTCCTAAGAGGTGGAATCTTTGATCTGCAGCTAATAAGATTCCTCTCATGGAAACGACTCTTATCAGGAAAGAAGTAGAAGAAAGCCGATGTCTGGTTTAAATTGTAAGGAAAATATAAAATGTTATTAGCAGGCATGTTATTAGCCTGCTAATAACTATGTTATTAACTATGTTATTAGCAGTTTTGATGATAACTACATTATTTTAAAAGCGTACATCTAC
This sequence comes from Copadichromis virginalis, assembly GCF_057382275.1. Taxonomy (NCBI): domain Eukaryota; kingdom Metazoa; phylum Chordata; class Actinopteri; order Cichliformes; family Cichlidae; genus Copadichromis; species Copadichromis virginalis. The sequence goes on along the minus strand of NC_140631.1, from coordinate 23,634,514 downwards.
CTGCCATCATTTTATGCATCATCTCAGTTTCTCTTTAGTTTCTTTGTGTCGTTTCCTGCTTTTACAACACGCACCCACGCCTCCACACTCATGGTGCGTTAAATTTGAATTTGAAAGTAGGAATTTCTGAGTTTCCAGTTGGGAATTTTCATCTGGAATGGCCCCCCTTAATCTGAATTTCCGAGGCAAATACAATGCAGCATCATCATCACCCTGATTTCTACACTCGATTAGTTTTGGACTTGTTAGCCAAGCTTGCTTAATAGAATAGCTCATTTCAGCTGCTCCCTTATTCACAAAGGGGTCGCCACAGCAGGGAGCTCCACATGTTTGACGTGGCAGATTCTCACACTAGATGTGACACCCAAGTGAGTCTGTCTCTCCTCTGGGACTGAACCAGGTATCTTTCGCGTGATAGAGATATGTGTAAACCATTACACTATAGAGCAGCTGTAGAGCTGCCAAAACAGTGTTTCCACCGTTTCCTCATACCCTTTCGAGCAAGGTTATGGTAGAACATCGTTAATACTTGTGCTGTGGCTCATTCTGTGGCCTTTTGTACAGGTAAATTGTGGGGGAAAAAACCCAAAACAACAAAAAAAAAATGGAAAGTTTATGACTAGAAAAAAGGGATAAAACATCCAATTAGAGGTAGGTTTGGAAAAGTAAAATAAAAGCCTTTTATTACTGAGCATAACTACCTTTGGAAACCTGGATGTTTTATGCCTTTTGGTCATAATATTTCAATTTTTCTCATTGCCAAAGTTTGAATATTATCCTATAATTCTAGGCAAAAAATTGTGTTTCTTTAAATGTTATGATTTTTTTTAATAAACAAGAGTTTTTCTATTAAACAGGGCAATGCAGCAAATTAGTGGTTTTGCCCCTGCTGAGCCGTATGCTCATTAAAAATGCCCCTTCAGATGGTACATCGTTTCTGCTCTGGTGGTAACGGTGGAGGAGACGCTGTGTGGTGTGTTTGTTTGAGTTGTGTGTTTTTAGAGCTGGGTTATAAACCAGCAGTGATAATTTGCATAGCCAGATAAGCGGTGGAGAAGGCATACAGACAGAGACACAAACACACATCTCTTTGTGCGAACTGTTTATAACTTTATGTTTAATGAGCTTTAATATGGTGATATCAGCACGTCGGTCTCCTGTCATTACAGCTGGAGGAAGTTTGCCCGTGTGCGCGGGATGCAAACAGAGGATCTACGATGAGCAGTACCTCCAGGCCCTTAACAATGACTGGCATACCGTCTGCTTCAGGTACTTTCAGCACAAACAGCAAACCAGACTCAACATATAAACCCAGACTTTGAGTGCACACACGTCTTTAAGTCTCACTGAGTTTTTGGCCACTTGGGAACAACACTGAAATATCACAGTGCATCTTGCTTATTTATCCATCCTACAAGTCCATCCAGCTAGAGCAAATACAGGTCAAAAGTTCACTGGCGTTTAGCGCTGTTCATAGAGTCGACCTGAAGGGGAATTCTGCCTATCAATTAGCTGCTAAATGTTCCACTGTGTTCAACAGCCGGTTACCAAGTGTCTGCTGAATGGTATATTACTGTGATTAATATATCACTCATTATTACTGCTTTAAAGGACAGCGAAGGAGTGAGTGAAGTGAGTTAATGGTTGCACATATAAGGCATAAAAGTACCCTAGAAAATAAAATAAAAATACCAAATATTTGCTGTTTTCAGTGTTTAAAAGTCCTGTGAGTCCACAGTCCAGTGAAAACCCTTTCTTTCTTAAAATACTGGTTCCACAGGAAAATAAAGGCTAAGCAGTAGCTGGATGTTGCTAATCATATCCACTGTCTGTCTGATCATCAGTTTACAGGGCTGAAGCATTCAGTGTAGGTTAAAGAGCCCGACAGCATGGCTTAGGCTTGAAAGGTTTCATCTGAACAAACCACAAGGCTTCTGGAATAATGTCCTTTGGGCATGTTTGGCTGTAATGTACAAACACCTCATAGCAGCAAACAGGCACGGTGGTGGAGGGTGATTATTTAGGCTTGTTTTCCAAGCATAGAACGTGGGCACCTATTAGTTATTAAGCTGATGATTAACTTCTCTGTACATCAAAGTATTCTAGAGTCAAATATGAGGCCATCCATCTGACAGCTAAATACTGACGCAAACTGCGTCGTGCAACTGGTCAGTGATTCCAAACACAGCAGCAAAGTCCAGACCGAACTGAAATGTTGTGGCGGGACCTTAAGAGAGCTGTGCAAAAAAAATGCTTTCAAACTTCAATGAACGGATGTAATGTTGTAAAGAAGTGTGGGTCAAAATTCCTCCACAGAGATGTGAGAGACTGATAAAGTTATTCCTACTAAAGGTGGTTTAATGAGCTAGTTAATCATGGGGAATATTTATTTTTCACAGGACTGCAGAGAGTCCCGTGAGAAACTTTATCTTTCACATGACTGTGCGATTAAAAAAAGATCAGGTTTCAGGATGTTAGATAAACCAGTTTATTCATATCACCTTGGGAAACTGTAATAAAAATATTAAATGGGAGAAATAGCTGGCAAGTTGTGTAACAAGTTTAGTTTTTTGTGGTTTCAATGTAGGCTTTGTACTGCAGCATTTCCTGGAATTGCTACTGTTACAGACTCGTTCCCAGGCATGTCTGTGCCTGCTTGTGTTTTCTTTCATTTCGAGGAGCTAAACGTTTTCGTGTTATTGCCCATAATCACATCTTGTTCCTTGTTTAATCTTTCTTCACTGTAATGCTAACACAAGTATCCTCCTCCCACCACCTTTTCTAAGAAAATCTCCTTAAATCTGATCTGTATTTTTCTCACAAGCGTTTCCTTTTTGTGGGTGAAGGTAAAGGTAAAGTTTCAGATTTTGCTGTGTTTTCTTGTACTTTTAGTTTTTGATGAATTCTGTAACAGACATAACCTAAAGTAGTCCTGGCTGCAGACCTGCGTCAGACAAGTGCTAATGTCGAAACCTTCACATGATGCAGTAATGAAACTTTACAGGTGCGTAGCTGAGATCAAAATGAAAATTTGGTGTTTAAAGATGGGTGTGATCTAATTCACAAACACTGAGCAAAGACAGACATTGGCATTGTGGCTGTTGAGACATCTTCTCTAGTTTTGACCTGTAAAATTACAATGTCATGACACCTTCACAGTAAAGAAATTGCAAAAGATGCAGATACACATAAACACAAAGTCACTAGCGGTTTAAACAAGTCCTGACTGGCTTACAGTCAAATGTGTGCTTCTGAAAAATGACATTTAACAATCTGAGAGCTGAGTCAACTCCAACCCTAAGCCATTACATTTTGTAATTTTCCTCACTTATAAGTGTCTCCTTTAACATTTTGCTCACAAAATATGCGTACTCGATTATTTTTATGAAACTATTTTACCCATCGTGTATGAGAAAAGTGGAGATGGGTAATAATTCAGGTCCGTTTCCACTTCTCTTGTCTATGGTGTGCCACAAGGTTCTGTTTTGGGACCTTTATTGTTTCTTTTATATTTGTTCCCTCTTCAGTACTTTTCGAGCACTTTTAAAAACTTTTCCTATCATTGCTGTGCAGATAACATTCAGTTGTATCTCTCTTTTAAGCCACACAATATTTTTAAGCTTCAGGCGCCATTGAAAGTTAGACGGTAGACCTTTTTCTCCAACTTAATGAAGAGAATATAGAAGTGCTTGTTTGTGCTCCTGACAGATTTAATGAAAACTAGGTCCTCTGGCTACATTTGCTACATTTTTTGTCAGGAACCTTGGGATGACCTTTGACTCTCCTTTCACTCTGGATGGTTACGTGAAATCTCTGGTTTGCTCCTGTTTTTTATCACTTAAGAAATACCCCCAAGCTGAGTTCCATTGCGACATGCTCTGACCTCATCACATCTGGATTTCATCATGGCTGCAAGACTTTTAACTATTTTTCTAAGTACTCACGTGTCGCACTGTTGTTAATTCAGTTCCATTAGCTTCAGAGTCCACTGGTTTTTGCTTTTGGAGCTCTGCGTGGACAAGCACCAGCAAACATCAGACAACTTTTACATCCATATGTCCCCAGTAGGCTTCTGAGGTCATGTGATCAAGACTTGCCATAACAGCTTTCTAATAAGCTGGTACTTTACCACATTACCTAAGCAGTTTCTGACGCGTGCTCCACAGCTGTGCGCTCAAAATACTCACAAGTCCAAACTTTGCCTTCGCCTCTTCATGCAATTCTTGTCCCAGTTGACTATCAGTTATGCAGCCTAACCTTACATTGTTAACTGTTGCATTTTTGACCTGAACGATTTAACCCCTTCCCCTTAAATCCCCTTAAATGCAGTAACCCAGCAGGTAACTGCCCCATAGTGTGCAAAAGACCAATAACAACAAAAACAGCATGTATAAATAAAACTTTATTTAATTCCTAAAAACATACAATACTTATAAAACATAAATATTGTCTTTAAGTTTGCCATATGAGTGCTGTTCTCTGTACTTTGACTTCATTACAGATAGTTACAGAAACGTTCAGACTTGACCTGTCTGAAAACCTGTTACGCAATTTTATTTACACAAACCAGAGCAACTCATAGAGGCACTCGCATACCTGAAGTTGCTCAAGACTTTTTCTCCTAATCAACCAAAAGGAGTCGTTCTTACTCCGATGAAGCATACGTTGGTTGAACTCTTGCGTCAAACCTAAAGCCACCCCCATATGAACATTTCTACAGTCCGTGGATTTGGAGAAATGAACAAGCAGGTTTTAGTTTCTGACTCAGATTCTGGTAACTTGCACTACACCATGTTGTGTGTGGGCAGAGAGACTGTGTGTGTCTCTGTGTGAAAGAAATCTATTAACATTTTTGAATTTTAATTGATTTTCATGAGCAGAACTGATCCTATCCTGGTAGACAAAACACAGAAGTTTTTAACATTTCTGCAACTGAATATCAAATGTTGGAGCTTGCATTAGAGTCCAGATCCATCCATTCATTAAATAGATTTAATATTTAATAGGTCAGTCTTCTTCTGTATAAACAAGCTTCCAGCTATCACAAAAGACTTTATGGTCTGAAAGGAAAGCAAAGAGTGTTGTTCGTCTCCTGTTACTTTTCATCCTCTCTGTTAAATATCTTTCATTAGGAGCTCTTATGTTAAGACTGCTGCATGCTGTCCTAAGTTTAAAAGAAAGTTAAAGTGCAGGCGTCACTTAACATTCAGTCAATGCAGCCGCCTTGGGTCATGTGACACGAAGCTCGGAGCAGACAAATTAAGACGTAGTCGCAGATGTTTCAGATGCACTAATGGTGATCGATTCCTTCAGCAAGGCAGAGCCAAGGAAAAATGTGTTTTTATGAAATACCAGAAATAATCAGGTAGATTTCTGGGAGGAATTTCCCTGTAGTAAACATATTAATTCTGTAGATTTCCTCCATCATTTCGCTACTCCTTTTAGTGGTCGCCACAGCGGCTCATCTGCCTCTATCTCACCCTATGCCTAAAATCCTCTGTCACACCAACCCTCTGTGTGTACTCCGTCGCTACATCCATTTAGCTTCTCTGTGGTCTTCCTCTTTTCTTCCTGCTCAGCAGCTCCATATTCAGCATCCATTGTTTAATATTTTCCTAATTAAACTAAACTGGATATAAACAGTCCAGGACTGTCACTTAGTTTCGCGAGTGGAGATTATTAACTTTAAAAGTGGGCTTATTTTTAAATGACTGTTTAGTTTTTTTGATTAACAGGACACAAACGCTGTCGCTGCTTTTCTTACTGATGATCTTATGTAACGTTTCCTTCTCTTTCTCTCGTCTCTACTCATCTCACATCCTTCATGGAGATAACCTTGTTTGTGAGAAGCAGGAGAACAAACAGCCACTCGCTGAGGAGTCCTCCTGCTGTTTAAGCACTCAAAGCTTCACAAGTCAGCCTCCGTGCCTCTGATCACTATTACTTTATCTTGTTTTTTTTTTTAATTTCATAATTAATTAAGAAAATAAAAAATAATCTGAGACTGAAAAGATGATTTCTGAGTGGGTTCTGACCAAGATAGAAAACAGCTCAGGCAGAATAGTGCATATAAACACATGCACACAATGGTTTACACATAGAAGTAAATTAAATGCATAAATAATGAAGTGTACTGACGTGAGGATTAAAAATGTCTTAACTAAAGCCAAAATAAGCACTGTAGGTCAAACAGGGTCAATGATGGTCACGTATAACAGATGTGACTACCAGATGTGACTTCCTCCAAATGTACTATAATTCATCCTCAGCAGTTTGAAAACCAGCTTTTCAAACTGTTGTATAAACAGAGGTTTTTTTTAGTGTGTTTTAGGGGTTTTTTTGTTCCACACTTTGTTATCCCCTTTCCCAACCACACTGCCTACATTACCCTGAATGCAACTCAGACACCGATGTATATTCACAGATTTGGGTGCGCTATCATGAAAAAGTACAGACATGAAAACTACAATTCATCCAGTGCCCACTTGAGGCTGGCTGCAAGTGAGTCAATTCAAACAGACTCCCGTGGTCAGTTTTTACATCAATTTGTAATGTTTGTGTATTCTGAAGACAGATAATACGGCCTGCTGTTAGGAACAGGGCACCCTGAGATCTCTGCCCCATTTTTAGAAGTGAAAGTGAGGTACTTGGTAGTTCATCCACCTTTACTGTTTATGGATGCAGCATGCTAACCAACTTTGCTGTGATTGTGTCCGTGCTGTAAGACTTTTTCCCAGTCTGTTGTAGCATACTCCTCAGACATTATACAAATGTGCTGGGCCACCGAAAGATTATATATACAGCAGCTGCTTGGCCATGGGAAACACATGCAATGAAACTCCCGGCACGCAGACCGTTGGTGAGGTGCATTGTACCCTTTACGTACTGTGTAACGTTATGCACTCTGCCACTTCATGATGGAGTTCCTAAAAGCTTACACTTTACAGTAATACAAGTTAGAGTTGATCGCTCCATCTAGGATGGAAGGAGTTTCACAAAATGACTTGCAGAGGTGACGTCCATTTAAGCAGTGCTTAATTTAAGGAGCTCTTTAGAACAAACAGTTCTTTCACAAATTTTTGTAAAGGCAGACCCCATGGCTACATGCTTCATTTTATACACCTGTGGCCGATAGCTGCCCACACACAGGTAGAAACTGTGTTTAATATGGGGACTGGTAGACAAAGACAAAAACTTACTAATTCACCCATTCTTAGTATTTGAAATAAAGTTTGAGGGTCAATATAGCAAAAGGTCATTGGAGATATCCTGGAAAACCTAAAGTAATGGCAGGCATGGAGGTCCTGGTGGTTATGTCTTTCTTATAATGTCAGTCTGTGGATAATGCAGAGTCACCTGTCTTCGAACAGAGATGAGGAGCAGTTGAAAAGGTCACATTCTTCTAATACCACATTGTTTTTCCTTCATTTAAATTTTGATCAGTAAATTACTCAGATGATATCACCACATGTGTAGACATAAATTCTTTAAAAAGAGAATTTTAAAGGTTGAAGAATCTTCGGGGTTATACAGAAACAAATACTAATACAGAGCTGGTGCTGCTGCCTAAATCTGTTGGCCGAACGGTGTAGCTGTCATCAGTTGGATCGGCTTACATTCAAACACACTCGCAGTGCCTCCACTGGTCACAGGTGGCACAGTGCAGCTGTATCTCATCTACAGTGCAAAGAATTTGCATGGAGACCTCTTCTTGGTCATTGTTAACGGGCATCACATGTAATCAAAAAGCCACATTTCACTGATAGTAGCTTTTAATAGTTGCACTGACTCAGCTTTATTGTCTATTGATTTTGACCGGCTGTAAAGGTAGTAAATGTCCAGCTGCGTTTTCGAGTCTTGCCTGTTTTCGTCAGTTCATCCGAGCTGGTCAGTGGGTTGGCTTGAAACTCAGCTCTGAGTGGGTCATTAATGATTTCCTCCTGGCCAGATATCTGAATGGGAAATCTGAGGAGGGCATCCTGGCGAAGGGTTGAGTCCACAATGGTTTGTGGTATCTATATGCACGGTGAGCACAGATAGGGAGTTACAAATGACTGAGAAGGGCTGCTGCAGGTTTCTGTGCATGCTTTTTCCACCCTGACTTTTAAAGTAAAAGCGCTTTTACTTGTGTTATCTGCTGTCAAGAGCCTCGTGTAGCTGATTCAGACGTGAGCTCTGTGTCAGCTCCATCACACTTGTTTGAGGTGTCAGATATCAGCTTGTAGCTTTCAGCCCTTCTGCTCCTCCACCATGTAGTGATGCTACACACACCGGAACTGTTGAATTAATAACAGGAGAGAAGCTGTGTGTGTGATGGAGGTCTGTAAAAAGAGAGTTTTCCCCCTCGAGAGCACAAATGGATAGAAATTAGAACAGGATCTTCAGAGAGAAACAGATTTCCATGGTAAATGAAGGTTGAACATTGGTGGGAAAGTGAGGAGTGGGACAGGGACTTTCTGGAGCTTAAATCCTAACCCAAAAAAGAAGTTTTCCTCTGAAAACAGCAGGAGCTAGGCTTCATGGGAAATCGCAGTCAGGCTCTCAGTATGAACTGTTTTTTTTTTTCCATTTACATCAAAGCTGAACTGCAAAACAACATTAATGCATCCACAATATTTATTCATCTATACTGATCTGAAACTTCCATTATGTTGATTTATTCAAACATGTTGGTTGTAATTTGTTACTCAGAGATGTGTGTTACAGGCTTTCTTTCTTAAATATGATCCACATGTTTGACTTTACGTCTGATGCCCATCCTGAAGCTAGCCTTCTCATTTATCTGGGCCTGTGGCCCCCTTGATCACCGTAAACAGACTGGCCATGACCTTTGACCTCACTTGCTGTACTTTCACGTTTTTCTGGCCTTTTTCAGCTTTATTTGATAGATACAGTGAAGAAAGGACAGGAAAGCAGGGTCAGATAAAGTCAAAGGGCTGCGGAGTCACATGTTGGGCCGGTCGCTTTCTTCCGTATGGCGTGTGGTCGCCTGATTAACGCACTGAGCTAAACCAGCACCCAATAAACAGTACTTTGATGAATAATAAAAACATTTATGGCGTTTTTAATGGCTTGTAGTTAATTTCTTGCTGCCCCGGCACTGAATAACCTTCACTAACGTTTCTCATTTTATCTTGTGGTGAGTTCACTAGTCCGACTAAAACATGCTGAACGTCTCAGTGCTTCATGATTTTTAATTATTCATTTATTCATTATATCTTAAAAGGACCATAACGAGTCAGAAGGCAGCGAGAGTCCCTTTGTAAATTTCATTGATTTGAAAACCTTAAATTTAGGAATTGAACAACTCCATGGAAAAATTGTGTGGATCAGGATCACTATGAAAGGAGTGCACCTCAAACTGCTGTGGCCTCTCTGATTTAGGGGATAGGTTGGTTTCTGCTCTTCGTCTGACACGGCCATGTGTTTGTCTTGTAGTCTGATTCACCAGCTTACAGTAAAGCTAAATAATGACTTTTCTAATTTAGAATAAAAAATAAAACTGCTGTAAAATGAGTTCATTAAATCAGATAAAGCTGAACTGAAAATCAATATTTATTTTTCCCTCTGAACACTCGACTGCTGCTGCACTTTCTCTCCAGTGCGCTGCAGCCCCTTGCTGCTCGCAATAAAACCATTTCTGCTTGACAATCAATAAGCTTCTGCTTATTTAGCACTTTAGATAAAATCCATTTCATTCATCCACCACATCTACACATGTGCACGTCTGATCACCTGCAGTGGGTTTTTTTCCCTGATGCTGATAGTGCACAAATGCTTATGTGTTTCCACACTGTGTTATCAACAAACATGGAGCTTTTTATGATGGTTTAAGGAAGGATGAGTATACTTTAAGTCTGCTGCTCTGCCTGCACTGTGGGGCTCACACATTTACGTCTCCATCTGTCCTGTACGCTTACTCACATCTGCAGGACAAACATTACAGCCCTCGACGAATTTTAAAAAGCGCTTGAGATCGTTTATTGGTGGCAGCGCTCTGCGATACTCATTGTGTCAGTGACAGAAAGCATGAAGAGGCTGCAGTGACTCAGCTGCTTTCACCTGCAGATGAACTCTGCCTGGTAACAGAAGCTCCAGAATGTGACGGAGACTCGACGTCAAGTAGTGGCAGGCTGAAAGGACAGAAAACTGCCTCAGGAAAACAAAGTCGTTTTAAATAAAGGTTTGTTAAAGATTAAACAAGGATTTGACTAACAGAAAATACTGTACATCCTTTCATATACAGGGCTTTGCAGAAATCTTGAACGGTCCCTCATTTTTTAATGTTTTTGCTTGCAAGTTAGACTTTCTTGTAATTTTTTAAAAGTGGTCTTGAGCAGTAGTTCTGCAGGCTTTCCAAAGGTCTTTCAGAGTTTTTCCATTGGAAATTGTCTGCTTTTTCACTCATGTAAGTCCTGTCCTTGTACCTGAGCATTTTTAGAGGAATTTCCTTTTTGTTAAGCAACTTAACACTGATCATTCAAGCTTATAAAAGGCACCTCACTCAAGAATTAAGCAGTGTTGTGTCCACACATAACAGACAACGTGGCAAAGAAGCTATTTTAAACTGTATCTTTAGACACGTTGATACTGGCAGCCTGTGACAAAAACACAAGTTTGTTTCCATTCTTTTCTATTGAATCAGGTCATCTTGACCATGTCTCCAGACCTAAAAGCATTTAGTTGCTGCCATGTGACTGGGTGACTAAACATTTGTGTTAATGTCTTGATGCATGATCAATCATCTGGGTAAGGAAATCCCAGAAAACTGATTCTGTTCATCTAGACGTTGCGTTCTTAGTGGGAGTACAAAACCAGTTGTACCTAATAAAGTGAGTGCTGAGTGTATACTCACACAGAAATCTGATAAGGAATAAGACACAGGAAACGAGACAGGGCTGAACACAATCAATGAAGTGAAGACACAGAGGAAGCAAAAATGAAACAGGCCATCACAGAGAGCAAACTACAAAGTAAGACAAAGGATGCTAATCCTAGCCCAACCCGCTATAACAAGAAAACGTGTAATAGACACGCCGGTCCCCTGTGTCCATTATACGAGAATGCAGAATTTGCAGTAAGCTACAGTAACAGCAGTGGGAGCTATTTTATTTCACGCCAACATGAAAATAATCACAAGTGGGTGTTTGAACAGACATTATTAAGACATTTACACTTATACACATATTAGCCCCCTAGCTTAATCGTTTCCGGCCCTAGAATTTACTTTAACCGTTTTTTGCTCACTACAGACTTTGTATCTCCCCCTGCTGGTAATGCAGTTTTTGCCTAGCCTCAGTACAAAGTATGGGCAAGGAAGCACCCAGGGATAAAGGGGGGAGGGCAATGACAACAATCTTAAAATACTAGACACCTGAGGCCTGTAACTATGAAGCAATATTTAATGAAGTTACCCAGGTAACTAGAATTAATCCTCGGTTTTGATCATGTTAATGTGGGTCGTTTCTCACTGTGGTATTTTGCCATGGTAACTCATGCTGCTGTAGAGCATTTCTGAAAGATCCCTGAGACTTTGGTGCATGGTGAGTAGGGAGAGTTTACATTTTTTTAGTACTATTCAAAGTTTTTGTGTTTCCCCTGAATCTTCTTATATGTAACCATTTCATTTTTGAAATTAATTTTTTGAAAGCAAAAATATGATGATCCCAAAACAGAGCAGCTATCAGTACTTATTGATCCCATATCAACTTCACACATAGTCGAAGCCTTTGTTTGATTTTTTTTCCTTACACCACCGAGGCTGCGGTTTAAAGAATAAAAACTGAAATAGTCTTTTAAAGCCTAATTTAAAGAAACACTTGATGATAATCCATCGGATTATCTCATGTGTTAATGATAGAGTTGTTGGACTGACAGTCAGCGTTTTTGCCCGCTATCTTTCCTGGCTTCAGATAAGCTAAACTGTCTTAATGTAGCCGCTTTTTGACAGCCTCATTGGACAAAGCACTTAAAGTGCACACATGTTCATTCAGTGCTTTAAATATATGGTGCTCTTTCTTTCATGTTGCTGCTTTCGGTCAACCTGTTTAACCTATTAATATTGGAATAATAGTTTCATTTTCCTTTGTGAAATCAGCTGCTCTGCTGGCATCACCCCCGCTTCCATGTGAACATGCAGGGGACACCCTGGGTTAACATACAGAGCAGATAACCGATTACTGGATTGCTAATCTTAGGGTGAGTGACTCCAGATAACAGAAATATACCCCAGGTATGCTGAACTCACAGACCTCAGAAAACACAATGACAACTAACCCCCAGAAAAATCTCATTAAAATACTAATACTTAGAGCTGGGCGATATGAGATTTTTTCATATCACGATATGTTTTTTTCATTTCAGGCGATAACGATATCTATCACGATATAAGCCAAATAACTATATTTGTAAGATTTAAATGTGCCGTTGCTCACAAGTAAAATGTGAAATAATCAGCAGCTTGTTTTTATTTAAATATTTATTTCCCATAATAAGTTCAACAGGGTAGATGTACTTAAGGAACATGAGACTTTTTCAGATAAATAAGGGCAAATATTGCAAACTACACAAAAGGCAGCCGCTAAAGCGTTTAAGTTTCAAAATAGAACAAATGAAACAGACTAAATTGTCAATTCCACTTAGAAACAAAATATTAATTCTAAAAATAAATCTTAGTTTGTTTTACAGAAGAACAGACAAAACTGACTAACCTTTGTCAATATCAAATAAACTGAGAACTAAAAGGAAATTCTCAATCTCTCCTTGTTGTATAGCTTAGCTTTTCAAACAGTTTTAACAGTTACTTTAGTCTGACAAAAGCCGAATGACGAATTAGCGCTTCCAGTCAGAGACTGAGGCTACGTCCACACGTACACGGGTATTTTTGAAAACGGAGATTTTCCGTTTTCGTTTTAAAAAATAATCCCGTCCACACATAAAGGCAGAAATGAAGGAAAACGCTGCTATGAACATGCCAAAGCAGCAGGTGGCGCTAGATTCCTAACCGTGCAGAAATGTTGGCCAATCAGAAGTCTAGAAGCCTCGGTGGGAAAAAGTAAACAAAGCTGGGGCATAGAAGCAGAACAGAGTCGTATGTGTGGAGGGACAGTAACTGTGTGTATATGTAAGCATTTAAACACTGCAGAGAGTAGAATTAACAGTATTGTAGAAATTCATTTCACCGAAACAATAACGTGGCGCACAGTGTGACGCATGCACCAGTTTATTGTATTTCCAGACTTGCTTTCGGCACATTTACAGTGCACGCTACTCTGTTTTTGTCAGACTTGAAATAGCCGAAATACCTTCACACTACGGAACTTCTATGGCTCTTCCGTTCGACAATCTCTCCGGCATTGGAACCATCGTCTGTTTTCTCTTCGGTCACGCTCGGTTGATTTTTCTAGTCGGCACGCTGGCTGCTTCCCAAACAAACACACGTGCGGCTTGGCACTTGTGCTGTACGTAACAAGTCACGCGACGTGACGCTGCGGCTGTGATTGGTTCGGCTCTGCGCTGCTTAATTTGGATTGGCTGACCTTTTTTTTTTTTTTTTTTTTTAAGAGGACAAGAGCGGCGAGGTCTATCGCGATAGCTTAATTTCTCTATCGAGTAAAAGTTATATCGCGATACATATCGTTATCGTTCTATCGCCCAGCTCTACTAATACTATAAAATATTGAGGAGATTAGAGCAGTAATCCTAATCCTAAATAACAAAAAAGAAAACTTAAACAGAAACTGAAACTTGAATAATTCTCTAAGTGTTCAAAACCACAACAAATCACACAAAAGCTCTTTTACTGGAATCAATAAAAAACTGAGAAAATGAAACCAAACAGAAAACACTTCCCAAAATAACACTGAAACTCCAAAAATCCCAAACATGCACAATAATTCTGTCAAACAAATGAAATGTGTGGAAAAATATAGCAGCAGAAAAGTAAAACTTGAAGCGCGAGTGTTGCAAACTTCTTTTGTAAGTAAATTACTTCACTAAATCTTTACCATGTAAGCTTATTAGCTGCCTCTAAAGTGCTGATGGAGCTCTAACTTATGGGGGCTTGTTTACGCTGCTGAATATATATACTTTTTTTTAAACTATTTTACTATTTTTATATTTTTTCCTCAAAATTTGGGGTTATGTCAAAATTCTGACTTACTCAGAGGGTTGAATCAAAATTATTATTAGACATAATAAAAACATATGACTTATGGATGCGGTGGGGGGGGGGGGGGGGGGGGTCTGTGGCAGACACAAGCTTCATTCATCAGGGCTTCCACAATGAGGGGCTGACCAGTGAGCAAGCGGTAACTAAACTTTCAAAATAAGAGCATGGCAATTGTTTCCTTGAAAACAAATGAATAAAAAAATGCTAACCTGTTTCTGTTTCCTGCAGGAACAGTAATTTGTTAACATGATTATGTGCTGAAGGTAATTTGATGTGTGGACTAACTGTGACTGATTCTATTTCTGAACTATCTCAAACATATGTTGATTGGCTGATATCAGCTTATCACTAAAGACTCTGCTGTCTGACTGGTTTGAATGTGGTTACTGTGGAAGCTTGTCTCCACCGCTCAGCCAGCGTAAGTCAAACCTTTGGGTTATTATCTCAAATTTGGAGTTAGTTACCTCAAACATTTGGACTCCAAACTTATGGGAAAATATCTCCAAATAAAGAAATAAAATTGAAATTTTAAGTTACTAAATGAGACGATGACCTGAAATTTTGAATTGGGTGGCATTTTTTCCCTCCTTTTTCTGGGTTAGAAACTAGCTTCAACGGGTTGCTGATTTCTCTGTGAGTAAGGTTACACCTTGCTCAGGAGCTGCTTCCTCTCTTCACCTCACCCCATCCTTCATAAAACGAAGCTCTCTGGTGCTCCTGTGAAGAGGTTGGTAAATCTAATAGTTTGAGAGGCCGTGGAAGGGTTTAATAGATGATGGATAAGAGGAAAATTTCATTTGCTCCGCCACAGCCTTTAAATGTATTGACGAGTGCAGGAAATTTGCCTCATGAAGTTTCAACAGAAGAAATGAGCTGCTGCGAGGAAGGCAGGGCCACTGTGGGCAAAGCCTCTGCTGTCACAGGGTCGAGTCTCCCAGAGGACGAGAACAGGAAGTGGCTGATAAAGAAGTGTGACCCTCTCTATACACAGCTGCACTCAGAGAGGAAGCAGAGGAAGGGAGAGACACTGACGCTTGTGACAGCGAGGCCGTGAAGCCGGGCGAGCTTAGTGAGTCAAACATCAGAGCTGCTGACATGAGTCTGTCTTCGGACTGTCTAAACAACGCCTTTGCTCCCTCGGGTGACATGTCAGCAAAGAAGCAACACAGCAGGCAGCCCAGAGTGTGAGTGCACCCATCAGTCTATGTTTATAGATGATAACAATGATGTTTGAGCTGCTGAGAGCGAAACAGAACTTTAGCTTGGATGTAAGTCGTGCTCCGAGCTTATTCGAAAACTCTTGTTTAGTCCAAAGTACTAAACAAGTGTAGAACTTTTTGTGGACTTTTTGTTCTGGCTGTCTTTTTGTTGGTCTTATTTGACAGTGTTGCAGTTTTCAAAACTTTATTTAACCCTATTGACCTTGACAAACCATTATTTTCCAAGCTGATGAAGTGTTTAAAGTATAAAATATATAAAAACTGTTTAAAGGAGGATGTTTCTGTTGGACTAACTGTTCAAAAGTGTACGCGACCATCGTCAAAACTAGAAATCTTCATTTTCGCATTATAAATCATTTAAAAAATAATTAAATGATTAGACTAATTAACAGGAACAGATTAATGAAAAATGTATTTGCTTAATTCTGTCAAAAAAGTTGGACTAAGAATTGAGTTTATGGCTAAATTTGTCCTAAAAAGTAACTTGTAACTAGTGATTATTTTCACTATGGATTTATTTACTGGTAATATATTAGTGACTTATTAATATTCTCATCTTTATATATATTTTTTTCTTGGTGCAGCTCAAAACCCAATTAATTATTAGACAAAAAAAAGGCAGTAAACTAACCCCAAAGAGAAAGTGTGGTGGTTGGTTAGGAGTGTCTTTCACTTTCTCTGTGCTGGCATGAAAAGCAGCACTAAGTGTATTCTGATATGCATGAACTATGTTCCTTGTATATATTCTGACCAACAGTCTTTAGGAATGCACTTGAGGGTGATGCAGTAACTGAAATTAACTCATTTCTCTTAAATGATCTCTCACTTCTCCAAAGTGCCGGCACACGTCAGTCCTCGGTGTCGTTCACACTTCCGTCTCTCTGGATGCAAAAGCCCCTGAACTTCCTGACTTCCCTCTTTTAAAAGTGCCACCATGAATCAAACGCTGCTGTCCCACATGTGACTGACACCGCGGGCTCAACGTCGTTGTTTTTTTTATCGGATAGACGTGCTTACGTCACCACCCTCGAGCAAAGTCGTGTGTTTTTTGTGAGTCACGTACTAGATGAGAATGCACTTTCTGGGCTTAGCACATTTATTTATTTTTTGGCTGTTTGTGTCTTAGAAGATAATGTAAGCATTATCCAGAACAACCAGGCACTCTGAGGGGACACTCAGTCCTCTCATTAACAACAGAGATGACGGTGGGATGAGCCCTAAAACGCTGGTCAAACTGGGAAAATAAAGTCAGTTTCGATGGTTGTATATTTAATTTTATGATTAGTTTTTCTCTGTGAAAGAATTAACTATTATACTTACTCCGATGCTCTGTTCTGTTAAGTCTGTTTTCATATTTTTTTCACCGTGTTTGCTTCTCTAACAAAGACGTTTGGTGATGCAACTTATTTTTTGTCAAGTTTTTCTTCCAATATTTACTCAAATTGTATTGACTTCCTCTTTTGAGGAAATAGAAAGTCATTACTTGTTTCCTCTTTTACGAACTTGAGACTATCACAGGAAGTTCTTAGGTGTTAATGTGGTAGTTCTGCAGGATATTGGACAACATTTAACATTTCCTGTGTTGTTTAATGGTCGCAATTGTAGCTTTTGAAAATCTAGAAAAACATCATATGAGTCTCCTTCCTCTGCCTGCACCTCGTCAAATTCATATCTGGAGTTCATGCCGGCTGATAATATTTGCAGCGGGGAGGAAAAAGTCGTCCTGTGTGACGGGTGTATTTTTATTAATCGCCTTTTTCCCAGCTCTAACCTTTGGCACTCGCTCCTGTGCTTTAATCACACTTTAAAAATTCAATTTTGTTCTGTTTGGAGGAGATGGAGTCCAGACTTAAACCCTGAATGGGATTAAAAAAGATGAAGAATATTAAAGTCCACATTTTGTCACTGTTGAAAGAGTCCTGCCAGTTTCATATCTGACCTTCATCATTTTACAGGGACAAAAAATAAGCTAAGCTAAGCTCACAAGAATAACGATGTTCTAGTTTTGCAGCATGATTGTGTTGAGAACAGCCCATTAATAGTTCAGCATGTAGATTAGTTTGAAAGCCAAAAAACTTCACATCCTACACTTCAAATATTTTAGCAGTTGTTAACAGGAGTGTAAAAAACAATAGGGCCCAAACTAAAGTTTACCTAAATGTCCGGGCAGTAGCAGCATTGTTTTGTTTTTTCCTCCTAACAAAAATCATTTTCTTTCAACTTTCAACTCTCACCCGCCTGTCCACACCCACCTGTGATGCCTTACCCACACTACCGTCTGTTGGGGGGAAAATAAAACTGCCATGTGACGCAGTAGAGGACTCTCTGACACCAAACCAGAAACAACGACACGATTATGTGATTAATGAGTCCACAAACAAAAACACAACTGTAACAATAAAGTCACATACATCATAGACAAAGACGAGACAAACAAGTAAATCCTTTTAAATGAAGTGTGCATGTGCTGGTAACTGTATGTTTACTCTGCTTGAGTCTCATAATGTATGATTAGAAGGGGGAGCCAAGAAGGGCACACTTCAGGTTCAGTAAAGTGGAGCAGCATCAGTAACTGGGTTGATTCTGTCTCAGTTTATCAAGTTTAAAATATTCCAGGGGAAAGATACACCTTCTATAAGGAATTATGCAAAATTTCAGGTCCCTATTGTCCTAATATAGCTTTCTAAATTATACATTGAGTTGGTTTATCAGTATTATTATTATTATTATTATTAATATTAATATAGTTATATGTTCTTTAAAATTGTCTAAATCAGGTGAATTGCTTCACAGACAGTTTGAAACCAGAAAAACACATTTAACTTCAGTGTGATACTTTCCTGGTATGACACCATGTACCAAATCTAAATCTGCTTATGTTTAAGGCTGGTTAAACGAGAGAGAATGTCATCACTATGTGCTTTTGTTTATGAGAAGCTGTAAACAAAACATTAGTCGCCTACCTGCAAATTTGTGGTTTCTGCAGGCCTCCAAATCTGCAAACATTCAAATATGTTCCATGCAACAAGCCTGAGAGTCCACATTCACAGAGCCATGGTACCAGATATTTGCCCTAAAAGATTAGCAGTGGAGAACTAGCTAATGATTTTTTCTACATGTGCAAAGTCCTCCAAATTTTAAAGTGGCATCTCAGTTAAACCCATGCTAGAAAAATGCATTTTGAGAACAAAATTGATAAGAATTTTGCATAAATCCTATTAAAAGTCTTTGTGTTTTTTTTTAATAGTGGTCCATGCAGTTGTTGATAATTCAGCAAAATAGTCTGGTGTGTGACTCACCTGTCCAACCACATAACCTCATACTTTGAGCTCATAGCATTGGTTCTCATGATTAATGCTAACAGTAAGTGTCCGGATAAAGCTTTTGTAGTGAGGTACTGTTATAACCACTGAACAATTCACTGGTTTCATTTCATGTGTTAGTGTTTAAGCTTGGAGTTGGTCTGTAAAAGAAACCTGCTACTGAATGAGACCTACTAAACAGCTCTCCCAAAGCTCCCAGATACCTTTTATCATCTTCCTCGATGGAACAAGTGAGACGGCCAGCGAGCCGACTGCACTGACAATCGGTCAGTCTACATGGCTTAGCAGTCACAAAGGAAACTGCTGCCGTGCACTCCATTCACTCACAGTCTGCCAGAGCTCCTGTTTACCAGCTGAATAGACCGCCGGGCCTGGAATAAAGAGTCTCTCCCACGGGCTGAAACACTTGTTCAGCAGAGTTGAGCCTCAGGAGGATGTCATTATATTTACTGTTTAAAATGCACAGCCCGCTCTCCTTGGCTGGTTCTCAATTCCTTAAGAGTAGCAGAAAACATGAGGGGTCAGCGTGAGTGTGGATGCTGCTGAGTCTGCCAAGGTCAGGGGAGCGGGGTGAAGCCTGATTGGCTGCGCTGATTTCCGGGTACCACCCAATAGAGTAAGACTGAAGGTGATGAGGTAATGCCTGGTTTTTTATGAGAGAGGGTGACATCATCGTTGTGGCATTTTGCGTTGCCGTGGAGAAGGAGGAAGGGGGAACCAGGCAGGGGGAGGGTGATGAAGAGGGGGCGCGTGGGAATGGGCCTGATGAATGTGTCTGTGCTGTGTGTTAATGTGTAAAGGCTGACTGAATCAAAGAGTCCAGCTCAGACAGAAAAAAGTCCTCATAGTCAGAGTTTTAACACACATGATCCTTTTATGTCACTGACATGTTGGACATCCTCCTTTCCTTCCTGGGAAAATATCAGGAGTGGAAATTTGGCTCCAGACCAGCAATCTAATCTATTTATGTCTCCTTTGAGGGGCGTCCCCCAGACAGTCGTTTCCTCAGCTTGACTTTCCCCCCTGTGTGTGCATGTATGTGTGTGTGAGACCACCCCTCCGTCTCAGTGCTCCTTTCTCTTTTGCCTGAGGTTGATTTGAGCCTATCCTCCACACACAGTAACAACAGCTGAGTGCTCACTCTGGGGTTTTTGCACAGTAGGCAAATTTGTTTCTATCACCGTCAAATATCATACACGTTTGATGTCCGTTGTCTAATTCTTCTAGATTTTTCTGGGCAGACGGGCAGACCTGTTTATTGGCTTATTGATCATAGGTACTCTCAGCATTTCATCTGTCTTTGCTGATAGAAGGAAGATGGATGTCCTGAGCTTGACTCGGATGATGGAAGATTTAATAATTGATGAAGAGATGCTTGTGTGTGCTGGTACGCGCGTGCGTGTTTGGGAGGTGCAGCAGTCCTATACACACATACTGTTTCCTTTTGAGCCCTCCCGTTTCCTGTAGCCACCTCAGCCTTCACCTCATTCAATGACCTGTGGTTATATGTACACACCCACACACAAAGACACATCACAAAATGCTGACCAGGACCGGGTGGGCGGCGGTGTTTGTGTGGGAGACTTGTTTGCTTTTACTTCACTGCGAGGCGTTCGAGTCATCAGAGAATAAAATCTAAGACATGTTTTCACGTACTAGCAAGTTAGCTCAAACTGAGGCGATAGTACTTGCATATATTTAGAATATGTAATATGGGAATTTATTGGTGTATATTTTAGTCAAGAAAAACTACAGGCAACATATCCAAAACTGTGCCGTTCCAGCTTCACAAATGCAGCCCTTTCTTTCTTATCTCACGTTGTATTCAGTGATGGTGAGCTGAGCAGACTGGTTCAGTATGTCAGGCTAGTCTATGGGCAGTTAAATGGCATTTTATAAACTTATTTAAATTAAGCCTTTAAAAAAATCTTGAGGTTACTTACTACTTTAAACTTGATGTCTACTTTGATTACATGTGGGAGAAAATAATTGTAATCTTGCTTCCTTTTGTATTTGCTACAGTGCAGATTTATATTTACGAGCACAAAGCTCTGCATGTCAGTTCAGCCTCGCCATGACAGCTGAAATAATGTGGACATTTATCCCCAATAAATTATTCATTGTCTGTCTGCGCGTCTGCTGTGTATTCCTGATTGACGCAAACCTGTAGAAGTGCAGGAAATTCTTCTCGCTGTTGAATTATCCTGTCTTTTTGAGATTTATTTCTTCCTTTAGTATGAGAAGTGTTAAAATTTTCCAGAGCCCAAGTGAATGTGTTTAAGTTTCCTGCTAAGCAGTCCAGAACCCAAAGATACTCCTTTTTTAAATTTTGCTGTGAGATGAACAATGTATTCTCACAACCTGCAAACACGAAATATTTTTTCAATAGTGCACTTTCCTTGACAAGCAACTTAAACAACAGATCAATCTAAATATTTGTGGATCAATTTCCCTGCAAATTGGCTAATTGACAAGAAAACTAATTAAAATAAACTAATTTAAATAATTTACTAACTAATCATTGCAAATCTGATAAAAAGGACTGTTCGAAAACTCCCAATATAGACACAGACTTAATTTAATCCAACGCTGGGTAGATTCACTTCACCGCACAAGAAAAAAATCCAAAAATCCAATGATTGGTCTGTTTTTAGTTTAATCACTGCTAATTAAAAAAGCAACTTTAATTGGTTTATCCTTTCAAATTTCATGTAACATTGATATTTTCATTTTAATATAACGGAAAATATGATGATTAATGAAGTTTGATCAACTTAATTATTCTAATTTTACTTCAAAGCCACATAAATAAATACAATGTGGTCTGTTTACATGTTGAAATGTACTGTGTGTTATTTCAGAAGAGATGTGTTCGGTCACATCTGTGTCGTCTTGTCTCATTCATTGTGTTTACATTTCCAATTGAGTCAGTCAGAAGATACATGTCTCTCCATTCATTCATTCATTCATTCATACCAGCTGGACAAGCTAATCACGTTAGGTATCGACCCGGGTCAGGCTGTCATTGTGACGAACAGATGAAGAGTCATTCACAAACATATTACATCATAGAGCTGTCCAATGAGATCATCTGATCCATCACTGATAGCGTTTCAGCACATTTAGCAGCATGTTAGTCCTACATCCACATTTATGGATATGTCGTGTATCAGAATGGAAACATTTTATATAAATGCACTGATTCAAGCTTCTTTTTTTATCTAGCCAATTTGGCCATTATAATGAAAAATGCAAAAGAAAGAGTCTTCTCAAATCCAATGTTGTAGTTTTGTTTTCTTGGATATTTCATAATAACCATAAAACATATTTGCAGTGTGCATCAGAAAGAACAGAATGAACTGAAATAACCTCAGAAGTTTGATTTTGAAGTTTTGCACATTTTGTCAACAACTTCATTCCTTTTTTTTCTTGTTTAACCAAACCAGCCCATTTTTCTATTAATATAGCTCAATACTGCAATCTTAAACAATGTTTCCACACAGTTATAAGAGATATTTGTCAATCCAGTGAAGATTCATGTTTGTTGAGCTTGACTAAAACCTTAAAAAACTTACAAAATACAGAATTCAAAAAACTAATTTATTCTAACATTTCAATATTAAGACTGTTCTCTGACCAGAAAGAAGTGGTCAGGGTTAACCTGTCATAGACCTGGACATACCGGTAGCTTACAGATCTTAAAAAAACGAGACTTAAGCCTGCATTCTTCATAATGGACAGCAGGGGGCGAGTCATCTATCTGTCTGCCCATATTCACTCACTGGCCACATTAGGTACACCTTGCTAGTACTGATCTAGACACCTTTTTTCCTTCAGAGCTTCCTTAATTATTAATGGCAACAAGGTGTTGGAAACATTCTCCTGAGATTTTTGTCTGTACTGACAAATCTGCAGCACAAATGTGCTCTATTGGATTGAGATCTGATGACTGTGGAGGTCATTTGAGTACAGTGGCCTCATTGTCATGTTCAAGAAATAAGTTTGAGATGATTTGAGCTTTAAGACATGGCGTGTTATCATGCTGGAAGCAGCCATCAGAAGATCCTTGCACTGTGATCATACAGTCTGGACATGGTAGGCTGTAGCATTTAAATGATGCTCATTTGGTACCAAGAGACCCAAAGTGTGCCAAGAATATATCCCCCACATCGTCACACTGTCACCACCATCCTGAATCATTTATACAAGTCAGGATAGATCCATGGTTTCATGCTGTTTACACCAAATGCTGACCTTACCATCTGAATGTAGCAGCAGAAACCGAGACTCATCAGACCAGGCAAAGCTTTCAATCTGTAGTGGCTGCTATTCGGCTGCTATAGTCTATGTTGTGTAAAACTTAAAGATAGAAGATTTTGTCTGAGCACAAATGCCTCAACAGACACTGAGTAACACGTGATGGCACTTGGATAGAGAGCAGATGTTTGTGGAGGAAGGTGAGGTGAGAGGCAGGGTAAAAAAAACTGCCTCCTTTTGACCTGGAAAAGGAATGTATTCCTCTTTCAGATACTTTCAGCTAATTCCACCAGGGATCCGAGCAGGAGAGGGGGAACAGTTGCAGATTTACTCACTCCCCTCCTTTAATCTCAGCTCTTCTGTCATTGGTTGTTTCCTCCCCTCTGAGATCCAGCTGGCATTCATTGTGTCTAAAACCTGCTCTGCCCCCTCTCATTGGTCTGTGGGAGTTAGTTATGTCTGTGCAGCCTGCATGTGCATTTCTTTACCCCTGCCCCTTTTCTAGTGTTTGTCAGGTCATTGTAACTTAGATTAAGTGAACCATCAGCACTGCTTGTATTACAGTAAAATATGTATTGTTTTATTTTAATTTTTCCCCTACAGTGAGGAGTTGTCAGAGCTCAGCAGGGTATGAGAAACTGTTAAGCTCTCTACTAGTTAGATTTTTGGAGCATCATAGCAGAACGGGCAGAGGCTCTAACTGAGTCTCTCACACTGATAATCCTCTTACACGTCAATGCCACCACACCCCCAAACACAATCACACAAAAACACCAAAAGAGAGCCAACAAATACACATTAACACACTATTTTTTTTATTGTGGTGGGGCTTTTTTCCCCCTCCACGGGAGTCTTGGGTTGTAATTCAGCTTTGCTGCATGTCTGCTTTACCTCAGAGATAAGATTTTTGTGCTGAAGGCAGAAATTTTGCAATCTCCTCCTGGGAGGCACTAATGTATTCACTCATATCTTTAATACGCTGCTACCCCTCAGGACTACATGGAGACAAATTTCAGAAAGTAGCAGACCCACTGAGCTTTACAATGACTCCTAGAATTGCATGCGTCCCACCCAGGTATGACTTTGCCTCAGCAGGACCTCTCAGGATGTGTACGTGTGAAGTGATAGACAGTTATTGAGGGGCAGAGAGCCAAGACAGCCGAGTAGCTCCTGGCTCGGCACTGCGGACGTCTTCCGAAAGCCTTGACCCACTTCAAAGTCTCCTCCTCCCCCCTGCTCACCCAGACGCGCTGCATACTGAAGCAGCTCTGCCACAATCTGCTGAGCTGCAGTGAAGCTCTGCATGCGGACACTGGGGAGACTGAGTGTGTCTGTCTAATAAATAAATTGCATGTGTGTCAGTATGTGCTGCAAGGTCATGTGTTTGTACACAGTGTGTGGCTCACACAAGGTGAAAGGCCTCGGGCAAAGTCACAGAAAGTTGCTGCTTCTGCTGAATATATTAATGAGTCTCTCAGTTTTTACTCTAGCAAACATGGACAGGTATTCAGCAAAGTGAGTAAGAATCCTTAAAGTGCAGCAAAGAGAAAAAAAGGGAGGGGATGCAGAGGCTGCACCACATTTCAGCCCTCTGCAGAAAATCCTAGGAGCTTTAATTTTTTGGGAGGGGGATAAATGATCAAAACAATTTCCTTTTTTTTATTGTGTTTTGCAAACTAGAATTCAAACCCCTAGATAGTTCATTTAAAAAAGAAATTAACAAGTCTGCATAAATAAAAAAAAGACAACCAGGAAATTGGAGACATCCTTTTCCCCAACCACCGCTCAATCCACATGTCCACCACACAAGTCCTACAGTACTTCCTGCAGCTGTTGTGTAGCTCTTTTGCATGGCATAAGGTCCAGCAACAAAGTGCTCACCCAGCCTTAGTAACCCTGTCCCAGTCAGAGTAAGTAGTCCTTGTTTCTTCCTTCTTTCGTAGTAGTTGCTCTTACTCTGACCCCTCACCTAGAATCAACTTGTATTATTCTGGCTCAGGGATAAAGTCAATTATGCTCCAGCTTCTGAATCCATAATATGTTTAGAGCAAGCAGCCCTTGTTTTAAGCTGCCCTGAGCAGATATGAGCCCAGACGGCCAGCTGATGGGAGGCAAGCTCCACTGGGAAGGACCAGAGATGCTCACTTAGTCATGGATGCTAGACGCACTGATTTAGACAGATTACAAACAAGCACTCACAGTCTGTAAGCACGTCAGCAGTGTACTACCTCACCAATGCATTATCACATGCATGGGGGATTAGCACACATTTTGATTTATGGACACATGCAGAGCTATTGTGCCTACAACTTTCACAAAGTCATGCAGTGTGGAGAAAAAAAGCAATTGTTTTCTGATCGGCTGGAAAATCAGGAGGACTCAGCCTGTTTTTTTATGGACATTTCTTTCCCAGTTGTGTGTTCAACAAAAGTCTGACCCATAAGAGATTAACACACTATTCCCATAGAATTACTTTTCTTATCTGCCATCAGTTACCAGGAAAACACCTGGACTTATTTTGAATGTCACACTCACATGTGTATCAGTCTGTACTATCTGCATTGTAGGTGAACTTGGAAGTTGTGTGTCTCGTATCTGTCTCATTGTCTATCACCATACGAACAGCCTTTTGTCTGTTGCCGTCTCAGCTGCCTTCTGTCTGTCATCATCTGATGTCTATCAGGGTGACTGACTGGTTTTGCGATTAAACTCTGGTGATATACTAGCTCTAGAGATAAGGATGTTTTTTGGGCTCGCTATCAGACCGTCTTCTTAGTAACTGGTGTAGACTCAGGCTCAGAAACCATACCACAACACTGGCTTATTTTCAGACACTCAAACGGGAGCAGCCTGATGACGGAGTGTTTTGTTGTGTGTATGTCTGTGTGTGAGTGTGTTTGTGTGTTTTAAATTCATGTTAATAAAATAAATACATTTAAAGTTATGTAGGGTAATGAAAATTTGCATGTTGTCTGGTTGAAGCATGTATTCTTGTGAAATCTGTATATACAGTGATGGTTCCTTTCCAGGTGTACAAGCTGCATGTTGCACAGGGACTAAAACACCCTTGCACCATCAGAGACACAAGCTTTTCAACTGAGTGCTGATAACAAGCTGGATGGTCCTGCTTCTGGATCACGTTCTTTTTTGCATCATAGAACTTTAATCTGCAATTGCTGATTGTACGTGAAATGTACTCACAGACGATGACTTCTGGAAATCTTCCTGAGTCCATCCAGTGATTTCCATGCCACTTGAGTATCCCAAGATCCGTCATGTTTCCAGTATTGGTTTTTGGCCTTGCACCATGCACTGGGGATTTCTCGATTACTCTGAATCTGTTGAGGATATTATGTGCTGTAGATGATGAGATATTTGTTCTTTGCAGTTTTACATTGAGGAACATTATTTTGAAATTGCTCCACAATTTGTAGACTCAATTTTTTATTTTTTATTTATTTATGAGAAACTCTGTCTCTCAAAGGTGCTCTTTTTATATCCAATAATGTTACCAATCTGTTGCCAGGTAACCTAATTGATTGCGAAGTGTCCCTCCAGCAGTTTCTTCTTAGTCCACACCGCTTACTTTTTCACCCTTTTGTTACCCCATCACAGCTTATTTTTAACACCTTACTGCCATCAAATTCAAAATGAGCTGTTTTTTCTCTCCCTAAAATGGTAAAATGTCTCAGTTTAAAAAAAAGTTTTCTATAATCTGTTGTGAATAAAATGTTTATAAAATTTGCATTCCTTTTTGTTGACATTTTACACAGCGTCCAAACTTTGTTGATATTGGGGTTGTGAATTAATCAAAATACGATAAAGATAACATAAGATACACTTTATTTATCCTATTTATTCTAGGTTTATGCTAGCTTACTAGGCTAACTTAGCCTAGCTTACTAGGCTACGTCGGTTGACGTAGTGTTTGCTCTGTTTATCGTTCATGTTTTCTATTTGCTGTGACTCTGTTTTGTTTTTCCAGTCATAAGCTGTGGGTTAATGTATTATCATTTGCCTATTGCGTGGTGTGTGACGGGGCCACGAAGGAACTTGTTATCGCTATGAAAACTATAATTTGGAGCTCTGCAAGGCGTCATTAGGAGGGTTAAAGTATGGTTTACAGAGAGCAGTACAATATTATGTTCTGTCAGCACAATAACAAGTCAATCTGCTGTGCACCACTTAACTTTCCTGGAGGTCTGACCT
This sequence comes from Copadichromis virginalis, assembly GCF_057382275.1. NCBI lineage: Eukaryota > Metazoa > Chordata > Actinopteri > Cichliformes > Cichlidae > Copadichromis > Copadichromis virginalis. The sequence goes on along the minus strand of NC_140631.1, from coordinate 23,607,335 downwards.
GCAGGTTGACTGAACTACTCAGGGTGCTGAAAATAACAGCTGATGAATCTGTTTATAATATTGATCAGCAGTAAATGATTTTACATGTAATTGTTTAATTCATCTGTTTTGTCTGCCCATTTTAAATATGAAAGCAAGGTTAGTTTATTTTATTTCTTTTTTTTTTTTATTAGAATATCGTAAATTGGAAAAACTTTTGGTTTGGTTTGTTGCAATTCAAATATTTCATTCTGGTTGTTGTATGTTTTTAATTTCTGTGTTGTCAAAAAGTTTAATTTACTTTTCCTCTTTTACGACTGCAAAGGGACTTGATCATCTTCATTATGTTTGGATTATTCATGTTTAAGGGAGCAGTGGTATTACTTTGTCTTTAATCTTCTGTTAAATTAATTGTTCTTGTGTCCGTTTCTGTCTCCTCTCCTGTTAGGTGTTGTGAGTGCAGCGCCTCGCTGTCCCACTGGTATTATGAAAAAGATGGCCGGCTCTTCTGCAAGAAGGACTACTGGGCCAAATTTGGGGAGCTGTGCCATGGCTGCAACGACCCGATCACCACTGGCCTCATTATGGTAAGAGGATCTGCCACTTAACTCATCACTTAGCACCCCCACGGTTCTTGGTTTGCCGATAAACCTTGAGTTCAGGCCGTGACAGACCCATACACACATCTGAGTCTGTACGTTTACAGCCTCACTGGCTGCTGTGCGCCAACAAGCGTAGATTTTAATAGGACATGTGCCAGACCTATAACTGACCCTGATGCCTTTGGCAGCTTAGAGAGATCTTCTTACAGACCTCCAGTGAAAGTCCGAGCTCTTGTTGTGACACAGGAGAGGTTTGAGTGCACAATAGATGTGGCCACAGTGCTGGAAAGCAGATAAACTTGGCTTCTGCTGATAAGTGCTGCTGCATTATAGAAAAGACAAGATACCAGCACCAAAAGAGACTTGTGTCTATTTGTTGATTAGTGATGGAATCACACACATTCAAAGCCTGGAGAGACTGATTAATATTGTATGTTGGTGTAATAAAATATGTTGTCTTTATATATCTGAGGGCCCAGTTTCCCTGCCAGTGCAATGCCAGCAGTAGCAGAAATGCAAATGGATGGCGGGTTTTTTTCTGATGTTGTTTTGTGCCTGTTTGCAAATCTCCTGGCGTGTTAACTCATCGTTGCTGAGGTGGTTGGAGAGATGCAGCCAAGATGATATTTGGATGGTTCACACTGTAATTTCAGCTGCAAAAAACAGTCTTCCTATGCTGCTAAGATCACCTCTTAGCACAAACATTAGGCCATTTCCAGGAGATTCCCTTACAAAGCAAGTTCAACACACCAAGGCTATGTTTTCTGTATCTGAATCTATATTTCTTACTTGACTATTATTCCTGGCTACAATCAACATCCCAACTAGCAGAGATATTCCAGGAGTGATTATGTGATTTTCCATAGAATGATCGTCACCCTGAGGTGGTTTTGTATATGTTGTTCTCTTATCTCTTATCTTGCTCCTGAGCAGAATAGGCCTGCAACAAGTTCCCATGGCAGTGTAGCCCTGTGAGAAGTGAACCGGCTTTGTGATACCAAATACTCACCATTAACACTGATGTTACCTGGATAAGCCCAAATATAGCTACTTATCTGATCTTTTGTTCTTGTTATTTTAGAAAAGTGAAAGAGCAGTTGCTGCATGCCTGACCTTAAATGTCTTATTGAAGTAACAAACTTGTAAATTTACATAGAAATGTGGTCAGTGTGTACAGTTTGTTCATGAAGCAAAGCTCATTCATTATTAAAGTAAACAGCTGTTTTGGTTTTTGGTATGTCGTGTTCACGATACCCATTAGAGCAAACGTTATTGTTGCAGGTGTTGCAACCAACAACTTTTACTTCGAAAGTGAACATTTGTGCCATACTGTTCACACCTGTTAGCAGTGAAGAGTCTGTGTCTTCCATGCAAGCTATGAGCGACCAGGTTTGCTGCAGCTGTCTAGAGGTGCAACATTTTACCATAGTAAAATGTGGTAGTCGCAGTAAGATTTGTTTAGTGGCTCTTTGAAGTAATAGTGTGCAGTTATTGCCACCCACACGCTGGTGGTCCTTTGATGGGGGGAAGCTGAGTTCATTCTTTGCATATCGAGTATCTGGTTTTCCACATTTTCCTCCTGGTCAGAAGCAGAAGCTAGCAGAATGCAATGTTTGGGTCCATGTGTGTATTTTATCATTCCTCTGCCTCCAGACAGCTTGCCCTTTGCTGTGCAATCTCAGTAATGATACAGAGGAGACTGTAAAGTGAATTAGGTGGAGTGATTGCTACCTCTTTCTCCTTCTCTTTCTTGTTTATTGCTTCTCTTACAGTGCAGAGTCACTGATTGACTGTCTCTGCAGCTGCACTTTAGCAAATTTAAGATTGGTGAGCCAGTCCAATTGTATCACTGTGCACACATGCAGACCAAGGTCAGCTCCCTACATCTGTGCCACACCCCATAAAGAAGGAGAAGCCTACTCCCATCCTGCACAGTCACTCTGACGCCTATGCAGATTAGTAGGAAAGCACAATCCTATTTTTAAAAATCACTGAGGCCACTGCACCTTAAAAAGCTGCTGTCACAGTCGGTGAAACCATTTTGAGCTCCATCATGCAGTGATGAGTCAGAGTCTGCAGACAAACATGGAAGAGCTGTTTTTGTGTTTCACAGGATTTCATCTCTCCTGCTACAGTAATGTCCACAAGCAACGCCTAGATTTGTTTTTTCTTTGTGTGTTTACTATGTGCAGTTTATTGACATACAACAATAACACAGCATCATCAGTGCTTCATTCATGATGCATCCATAAAAATGCTTGTCCGTAAATCAAATCACAAAGCTATGGATTGTATGAAATGCCCTCATGCTCTTGCTTTTAAATGTTTGGGGTGTATCAGATCATTTCAGTAATTTTCCCAAACTAACAGTGCAACAAGAGTGCCAGCTTTGTGCAGCAACTTAGTGTGTGGACATAAGAAGGTAGGCAAAAGCTCACTTTCGCACTTTCCAGAGACAGTTATTGCTTGAGTAAACAATATGAATGCCTTTGAGACAAAGGTGCAAAAGTCTGAAAGTTTTTCCATTCACAGATTAGAGAAGCTTGGAGGAGTTAATAAGCTATTTGCATCAAGCTGGTATATCAGAACGCTTGTGTCCTGTACATTTTAGTTCGTTTTCACATCTCAACTATCTAATACAAGCAAATTTTGACACTTTTTTTTTTTTAATTCACGATTACACTGACAGTGTCAAAGTAGAAAATGAATTAGAACTAGGGGTGCACTAATTGACCAGGCAGGGATTGGAATTGACTGGTCATCCTCACACATGTCCAGTTGCGAGCTGGTCTGTTTCATGCATGTGGAACAAATGCACAACAGTGTAGATAGGCAAATAGTCATGTGCACAGTCACACACAACATGATAGAATTAAAGTAAACTGTAGGGGAAACACCATGAAAGCAATTGTGACAACAAATCACATCAGACTCTTTATTCACCTTCACCCAGCTGAACATGGACATTTAAGGAGGCTAACAAATTCTTAACATGCCTGTAATATAATTCTAAGTACCTGACATTTGTTTTGTTAAATATGTTGTATGAGCTTCTGTTTGGTAAAGAAAAAGATCTCTTTGAATTTGGGGGTTCAGCAACTCATTTTCAGTTAATTATTTACACCTGCTTCCAGAGTAAAGCACTATATTTTTAGCTGTCTATAGAAGATCCTGTCACTCACTGCAGCTTGGGGGGATTATAAAGAAATTGTGAAGTTTAATAATGTCTTTTATAATGAAAATTCAATTTTGCATTGAAGAAAGTTGACTTTTACTTGCACATGCTGTCATTTTTAGAGAGGAAGTCAGAATCTAAAAAAAATGGTATCTGTAGGTCACACTTGGAGAAAATCCAAAAATGGGATAGCCCAAAAAATTGAAGTTGATCCTTCTCTAATCAAAACAGGACAAAAACACAAAGTCTGTGCAGTTAAGTGATTAAATTATTTCTTCAGTGTAATAAAACATCGATTCCAGATGTTACACGGTTACTCTTCAGAAAGACTGAGTTTGACTGGTTCTTTTTTCCTTTAGGCACTTTAGGACTTTCTTGTAGTGGCTCCACAGTGCAGTAGTTTACACCTTTGCAGATCCTTGGTTTGATCCTGGGAGAAGACAAATCCCTTGAGGAATGTGTAAGAAAGTGCATCCTGCCAAATCAAATATGCGGAACTCCTTCCTATATTGATCCCTTGTAAATAAGGGGAGCAGCTTTTCTTTTAGGACTTTCTTGTACATGTCAGGGTAATATTTTTTATGGTTGAAAATCCCAGAAGAAGAGTCTCTCGGTGGAGACAAGTGGAGATTATTTTGGCTACTACAGTTTCCAGGATCAAGAATGAAATATTAAGCTTGAAATGCTTTGGTGGTTTCAGTCTCCCTTTGAATTTCCTGATTGCTCCATGTGTCTCTGTTATTGTTTTGGTCCGTAACCACTGCTACCCTGTGGATGGGGCTATTAAACCAAATAAATCTAACAGTATGTCTTAGGCTGTTATATTTTATTGAAGGGGCTGTTGGTGTGTAAACAAGTGTGTGTCTACAACCTCTGCTGCTCTCAGCACCTTAAGCTGGAAGTTGACAGAAGTTAATTCAGGTAGAGAATAACTCTTAGTTATTTACTACCTACCTGTACTTGCACTGATTTATGCAATGAACAGATGGAATTGAATTCCCTCTCCTCTCATCACTCTTTCCCTCCATTACTCCTCCTCCTGACAAATGAATCTGCAGTAATCCCAGCTGTGCCCCCATTCAGTTTAGAGTCAGTCAGCCTTTCTGCAAACAAATCAGGGCCAAGATCCATCCAATGGAAACTGTGCCAGACATCGACCCGAGCCTGGTAATTATCCAAAGGTTGAGAGTGGATTGTTTTGACTGTTTCTCACTCTTACTTTGTTATCTTTGCCACAGCGCTTTGCTGTCAGTCGGCCCTGCATGCCAGCAGGAACTTTTGTTGTTGTTGACTGTGATGGCTGTGGTGCAGTCTGAGCTCTGATTCTGGACAAAGTGCAAATACAAAGTGCTGTAAATAGAAAAAATGAATAACACTTTTGGAATACTGAGTTTTTTTCTAAGTTGGGTTTACTTTACACAAGTCTAAATTACATTCTTGTTTATTGCATGGCTTAAAAAAGCAGCAGTTCACAGATTTCTGTTAGACTCTACCTTAACTCTTTGAACTTGTCACAGTTCATTTTTGGATTCAGTCCTCTTTGGTCCCTGACCATCTCCACTATGCTTAGGGATGTAGAAGCTCCATTCATATTGTTGCTATGATAGTTGTTTAGGGCTCTGATAGTATGTTTGGGCTAGTTGTCATGCTACAGAGGGAATTTCAAACACCTCCCTGATGGTAGTGCATGATAGATATGAGTCAAAAATGAGTAAAACTGCTTCACATTGCTGCATATTTGAGACATACATTAGTTTTGAAGAAGTAGGAGAGCAGAAGTAGAAGGAACAAAGTAGAAGAGGAAAAGAGCAGAACAGTTCAAGATTGAGAAATGTGGAAATGTTTTAAGAGACTCTAAGTTGGGTTGTGTAGCACTAAATACAGGTACACTGTAAATATGCTGTATAAAGTCTGCAATACTTGGCAAGCGGCCGCCTGCATAGTAAATCTGATGTGATTTTCAGCTCAGGTTGCATATATAGTTGTATATGGTTTGTCTAACTGAGCCAAAATGAAGTTAAAATGGAAAATCAAAAGAAAAAAGGGAAGACAAAAACATCTACAAAGTAAGTCAAATATATGAATGTGTCTGACATTAGCGCTGCTGCCTGTACTGCCACTTCTGCTCCTACAGAATCATACAGTTACTAAGGCAAAGCTCTTTCCACAAAAGACAAACCAAATCAGAGGACTAGTTAATAAACATGTTGTATAAAAGTGTAAAGTTGATGGGGAAATAAAATGCGCTGAGGAGTCTCACAGGAAGCACTGCACTTGGTTGTTCATGAGAAAGTAAACTTTTTATATTAATTGAAATTATTACTAAACAAAACGATTGTATGGCCTGAGTTTATATGCAGCGTGTCCATCAGGTCCCAAACCCTTTCCAAGTTTGCTGTTTGTTAGTTTTCATTGCGTTGTGTTACTGACAGCTTTGGAGAGATGACGGTTATTCTGGTCTGACAGGCCTTAAACAATAAATCTCAGGGACTTTTCCCTTGCTGTGTCTTAGAATACAAGATGTACTGAAACAGTTGGAGGTAAAATCCGAGGCGTTTCCCTGAAATCACAAGTGTTTGTGAGTCTTTGGAATTTTCTTTTCTTTTCTTTGGCATCATGTGTTCCTTTATGAGAATTTCAAAACCCTGTTACAACATGTGCTGTACTTCTGTTGTGTTCTTGACACGTTACTGTTGTTTTCAGTTTCACTCAGTCAGATGTATCTGAAACTTTGTGCGGTGTTAATTATTACATAAATTAGCTTATTATATTAAAATAAGTTAAATGATGAAATATAGGCATTTGTGTACATAGTTTTTCATTTGAACTGTTCAGCAGATTTAGGTTGAGTGAGGGTATACAAATGTTGCTTTTCATTTTTAGTTAATATTAAGTAATACTTGTGTCTGGGTTGGCTGTAAAACCAGTGGAAAGTCCCAGATCTACACTGAACTTTACCAACTCCCACTGGTCTGATGTGTCTTGTGTGTACATGGGAGTCTGCCAGTTGTTTCTGTAACTGCCTGATGATTCTTTTGCCACTAAGTGAGGACAGATACATCTAATGTGTTGCCAAAACATATGTTTAAGATGCTGCAGTTCAGATTGTGGTACTGCTTTTTCGAGAGCAGCCGTTGATCTCATCAGTAACTAACTGGTTTAAAGCTCTCTTTCAGCATGTTGTAATCTCTTTAATTTGCATCGTATTTTGAAGTCTGAATATGAACTCCCTCTCAGAGGCCAGGTTCTCACACTGTGCCCTGTTTGATGGCAGGAAATAGATTATGTTACGATCACTTCCCTGTTTTAAATATTTTAATCAGACATAGTAATCTGCAAATGGCCTTCAGTAAAATGTGTTAAGACACTTGTTTATCATTTCCTCTTCCCGGTGTGGAAACACTGATGAGAACAGCCACCTCTGTGGGCTGAATTCCCCCCCGTAGGGTAGCTGTGGGCTGTTGGGTTTCACTTCTGAGTTCTGTGCCTGCAGCTTGGACTGAACTTAACTTTTGCTTTCTGCAAAGAGGCAAGTTTAGTGTCACACACTATACAGGTTACTGATGCAGTTTTTCACTCCTGTTGCTAATTCTTTCTAGTTGAATACCTCACGGATTGTATTTAGTTCTTTGTTTTACAGCAGTTTGTATGTAGATTTATCTAAAGTTGATTAAAGTCCCGAACCTTGCTTTGCTTACAGCTGGAAATATATTACAGAATATTTCAGACTTCCCAGCGTTCATCTGGTAATTGGGTTAATATCTCTGCATCGCTTCCACAGAGTGTAATAATTTAAGGAAGTTTGTTTTATTACTCATGAAATCAGCTTCTTAAAGAATATAACACAATCCTAATTAAAAGGATATTTACTTCATAACATACTTGTTGTATCCTATTCTAGTGACATTTCTGAGAAAATACTCAGTTCATAATTTTCTAGTGACATCATAGCATTATAAAAATAACCACCTGGTGAACAGAGGGTGAATTTCCTCCAGTGCATGACAGTAACTTTATCAGATGGGAAATTAAATACTTAATGACTGCTCACTGAGCTTGCTGAGTATGAGTAGAGTACGCTCCTGCATGCAGACAAATTAAGCACAGTAGCAATCCCTCCCTTTTTCTCAATTTGTAAGCAGTGACAGTTAAGCTGAAGTTTTCATTGGATTTCTATAGTGAAATTTGATCATAATGTTAAACCTGGTCACAACTGCACAAGTAACCATGAAGCTAACATTTGATGAATCAGCATTACTTATATATAATTATATATATAAGTTAATATATATAATTAACTAAGTAGTATTCTGCATACTAAGACAGTCAAGAATGTTTTTGTTTGTTTATTTTTGTTTGTTTTTCTCTGCCTTGGATCATGAATAACAGAAATATTTGCCTATTCAGATAGACACTATAGTGTATTATAATGCTTCTTTTGGAGGATCAGGTTTCTTAGTGACTCTGGTCCACGTTTCCGTGACAGTGCCACGCAGATTTGTTGGCTGAACATTCATAATGCAAATCACCTGTTCTGCGACATCACAAAGATGCTGTATTAATTTGAGATTTGAAAATAAGACCTCACTTTCCAGTTCTAAGTTGACAGGAGTGGCACAAAGTGTGGTTTTTCTTTCAGCGAGTTCTGAAATACAAAACTAGCCCATGTGGAATCAACAACCATGGCACATTCAAAGTCACTTAAATCACCTTTCTTCCTGATCATGAAGCTCACTTTGAACTTCAGAGGTCATCTTGACCGTGTACATGCCTAAATGCATGCTGTATGCATCCTGGCATGTGACTGGCTAATTAGACATTTAACAACAGCTTAAATAGGTATATATAAAAAATGTCCAGTGAGTGTAACTAACCATACTTTTGTACACTTTACATCCTGGCTACAGTGTCACAAGTGAGATTGTTAAGTGGGTATAAAGGTTAAAATTAAAGAATCCCAGGAGCTCTGTCTCTGACTTAGCATTAACATATATCTGTGAGAACTGTGTATGCCTTGTTATATAATTTGTTTGCATTTCTGTGTGAAAACCTTTACTGATTATTTTCCTAGAGCTTCAGTCTCTCCTACCAACAAAAACCCTGCTTGGTTAATGCTGACTTGGCCTAGGACCTTTTGCAAGAGACATTCTTTATATTGAATCTTGACTCCCATGTACTGTGTATTGCTATTAGATTAGCAAAGTTTGGAATCATTATAAAAGCTTTTTGTCACTAGACCTTCCAATAATCACATTATTAAGATAATATGAATCCATATCATATGCTTGCCTGGCAGCTGTCTCTCACTGCAGTCTGTCTCCACCACTTTAGCGTGAATGGGTCTGAATGTCTATTAATATCTGCACAGTGCACACTCAGATGGTCCTCCAGCACCGGTCTAAAGTGAGGGCAGAGACTTGGACTTCTTGGCATGCACGACATGTTTGTGCCGAACTGTTCTGTACAAGCTAAGACGGGAAAAGCGCAATAGGACACACCTATTTTACAGTATATGTAACAAAGAGCTGTCTCTGAACTTTTTTTCAACTTTATGTGGTGAAATCCTGCCTGTTGTAATCTGACATTAGCATAGGACAAGACTTAAAAAGTATTTACTATTTAGTTATGCATTTCCATCGATCTGCAGGATGTTGAATGAAGCTTTAGTTGGTCAGAAAAAACACTTAAAATAAAATATTAATTATTATATTAAACAGTTTTTAAAGGTTTAACTTCTAAAATGTTTGCTGCTATTACGTTATTATTTTTAGGCTGTATTATTTTTACTTGGGTTTTACTAGTTTTGTTGATTTGGTTGAATAGTAAGCTTGTGGCTTGCTTTCACTGTGGTTTGCTTTACTATTAATATTTGAGATTTGAAAAGAATCAGTAATTGCAATTTTAGTTTTTTTGTTTAAAGGAAGAAAATAACAAGCCCAGTGTATTCACTTTACCTAGTTCAGCACAACACTAAATTAAACATGCAACACAAACAAATTAGTCCAACCTAAAAAAACAAAAAACAACTTTCCATAGCATAACATTCAATAAGTCAGGCCTGTGACTGTTGCCGCTTTCAAAATGTGATTACAGGAATAGGGGGAGAGGGAAGGAATTCTCTGAAGACACCGTGGGGGGTTGGGCGGAGGGGGTGCGAAGCAGCCGGCAAGCTGACAGCGTGTACAAGAGTGGGCTGGGCCAAACAGGAAACGATGATGTCATAGCAAAAGTGAGCGAGAGAGAAGGGGAAGGCAGAGTGGTTGGGGGGGAGAGGAGGAGTGGCACTGATTCAGAGATGAGCTCAGCTGCATAGGCGTGGGCTGCTCGCTCTCTCCTCCCCCTCTCAGTGCTCTCTTGCTGCCTGCTTTGGCTGCTGCCAGTGTTTTGTTATGACAGCGGGGGAAATCGCCTGCCTCAGTAGAATGAACTAGAACAGCGAAGAGGAGAGACGCCGGCTCCCGTTGACATGGTGGGAGATTTATTTTTCTGGAGCTTCTGCTGTCTCAGGCTGTGGAAAAGGGATAAGAAGGTGAGCCTATTCGCTGCTGCTGATGCTGATGCTGACACTCTGGGTGTCTTCTGATTGATTTATAGTATTCATGAGCCGGCGGGGAGGCAGCGAAGCAGGTCTCTAAGCTGGTTCAGATAGTTTGCCGGTTGCTTCTGCACAGTCTTGTTCCAGCATGCCTCTTTAATGTTAAAGCCAGAGCATGAAATATGGTGTGTTTTGTGTGTCCCTTTAAACTGGGTTAGTGTATTGCTTTTTCTAATTACAGATATGCGTCTTTTTTTCTGCTCCAGTGTCATGAAAATGTGATGAGCCATGGCACACATGCTATTTTTAGGATGCGTTCTTCCTCACATAAAAGTGCTAGCACATTCAAAAAGATTATTTTTAAAAATCACTGTCAGGACATTTTCATTTATTTATTTATTTTTAATGAAAGTGGATTTGAGACTTGCAGAAAGAGAGGGAGGGGGGCCGACAGGCTGAATAGCAGCTTTCCAAAGCGGAGGCCAGGGTATGCTGTGGCACTGTACGGTTTGTGACGGAAGGGGGTTTCCATTCAGACAGCATTAGTGTGACCCACTGTCTTCCCTGTCAGCCTTTCAGTCTAATTATGTTTGCTTAAATGATGTGTACTGTAGCTTCATCTTCTTTTTACTTGATTTCTGTTTAGCCAGCTTTGATTGCAGTTTTGTGCAGCATCTTGATCATACTCTGTGTTAAAGCTTTAGGAAATCCCTTTGACAGATTTTAGTATTTGACCCAGTTGTAGCTCAATCTCAGTGCAGCAAATCAGGTATCAGATACACATGCTCTTCTGACTATTCCCCCACATGATGTCATTTTTTTTAAACACAGCTATTAAAATTTTGTTTTGCTTTCAGTGAACTCAGTCACATATGGACTGCGTATTTCTGTTTAGCTCATGTAGGATGCCTCAGAGGAAAGTTCATTACATCAAGGACGGGTTTAAGCAAAGCCAGATCTCCTATAATCCTGTGAGTCCATTCAGAGTCACCCTTTGCGTTGTTGATATGAGGTCATTCTTTCACGTTTTGCAAGAGTGTTGTTAAGTCAGAGGATCCAACCGGTGCTTCTAGCTGCAGGGGTTCTGTTTCAGAATGGGTGCACCTTTATTCATGTTTGGTGTGTATGCCTAGGAAATTTGTACAAATAGTCAATGGTTTGGATATGCAGACCTGCAAGCGTCTGGTGACGTTATCCTTTGACTGTGTTCCTGTGGTGTCCCAGAGGCATCAGATTTCCACTAATGTATTCCTTAAATAGATAAGTTAAAAAACAATATATTCAAATATATTCTAGTTTTTTCTCATTAAACATCTCACATTTACTTTGCTGTTAATATAGTTTCATAAAAATCATTATGTCTTCACTTAAGACGTGAGATCAGTGTGTCAACTTCCCAGTGCTTTGGCCCTGCTGTTTTCTAGAAAGTTCTTCACGTCTGCGATCAGACATGTGGCATCTGTTTGTGGTCCTTTGTATTCATTGCTGTATAAGGCTTTGTATAAGGCTTTCATTAGTAAAGATAATCAGTGAGGAAAATGTGAAATGATGTGATGGAAATGGAAAAATGTCACGAAGAAGATATGAAAGATCTTGAAGCAAAACCGGAGCAAAACAAGAACTAAATGATTTGGGTTGGAACATGACGTATGAAATAGAAATGAGAGACTGTTAACTGTAAAAACGTGTCTTTGAAATTTTATATAAGGAACTGCCGCCACTGGTCTGCCTTAGTTTTTTCAGCCCATGTGTTTGTAACATAATCTACATGCTAATTATAACTGTATTTACTCAGGCCTCAGTGTTGTTGTTTTATCTGTCACTGAGAGTATTACACTGTTGTAAATTCCTAAAAAACAACCTCCAAGGGTCACTTCACATTCCACAGCCACTCTAAGGTTGCACTTATAAATCATTAAAAAACAAACAAAGTTTGAAGGCTACATTAACCTAAAAGTGTCTGTGGGTGACGGTCACACGTTGGTGGTAATGAGGTAACACTCGAAACTACTTAGAATTTTTTCTTCCCCATCACCTCATCAGTACTTCTTCACCAGAAAAACCCCGCAGACTGCAACCACTTAATAATGTGGTGATGATGTATGCTAAACTGTTTAAGGAGTGAGCTCTTTAAACTTGAGGGATCCTCAGTGTTTGGAGAAAATTCAGATAATAGAATTTAAAAAACAAAACAAAAACTTAAGTACTGATGTGTCAGACAGTAGATACTTTTATCTACATATAGTGTGATATAGTAAAAACAAGATGATGAGGTCATTGTGAAGAAACTTTCCAGCAATGACTTTCACAATTTAACATGAAGACTCTCCTTGATTCTGTTTCACACGCTGATGATGAAATTCTGCTACTAAATTAAAGGCTTCTCTCCAAACATGACTTTTGTTAGATTCACTTGTATGAGCTCTTCTAACATTTAGCCTGTGTGTTGTAAGATTTACCCAGCTTGGTTAAAACTTGTTTAAAACTTGTTTCAAGTGCCCAGTTCCCCAGACATGGATTAGCCAGAACACAAAAACTTTTTTTTTCTTTCTTTTTTTTTTTTTTTTTACCTGGGATTAGGGCTGCCACGATTAGTCGACTAGTCACGATTACGTCGACTATCAAAATCGTCGACGACTGATTTAATAGTCGACGCGTCATTTGAAGCTTTGTAAGATCCCAAAAGCAGGAATAAGTAGCAGGATTTAAGAGTGTAATAACGGACTGAAACAGAAGATGGCAGCACTGCATGTACAAGGATGCCAGCTGCCGTTAAACCCCGAAGAAGAAGAAACTGTGTCCCAGAATTCATAGCGCGGCCCAGCGCAGTTGTCAACAATGGCGGCAGCTAGTTAGTTTTAATATTACTCTTATTATTCTTTCTGGGTCACAAAATAAACGTTTAACATATTTTCAGGCGAGAATGTAGCTGTGTAAACCTCAAATATCTGCTCAGTTTATCAAGACACCACATATTTACAAAAGCGCTCCGACGTTTTCGGAGGCGTCTGTTACCCACTAGCTCAATAGCTAGCCGGGGGCCATGAGAGCACCGGACTCCCGGCAGATCGTTTTCAAACCCACCGCCCTACTCAGGTTAAACATATACAAGTCACTTAGATAACTTAAAAATGTTATTGTTTGGCTTTTTTCAGTATTTTATTTGTTCCTGAGTAAATCGGCTGAGTTTATTAAACTCCACCGAAACAATCTGCACATTTAATTAGAATTCAATTAACTATCATCTTGTCTTTATTTTTAGTTAGCACAGACCTTAAACACTTAAAGCTGTAAGCTAATGATAGTTATATAAGAGCAGATGCTGCTGGTGCAATAAGCTGTACTTTTACGTTCAATGGATGATGATCTGATTAGTCGACTAATCGCAAAAATAATCGGTGACTAGTCGACTATCAAAATAATCGTTTGTGGCAGCCCTACCTGGGATTAGGCTTAATCCACATCTTGGAAAGAAGCTAAAAAATAGTTTTGATGTAGAGATGAGTCATTCAATTCAATTCAAGTCATTTCAATTAAATTCTGTGTTACTTATATGCCACTTAATCACAACAACAGCGGCCTCAAGGTGCTTTATAATATCTACAGTAATAGAGAGAAAACGTCAACAATCGAACAACCCCTATGAGCAAACACCTGGTGACGGTGTAAAGGAAAAACTCTGTTTTAACAGGAAGAAAACCAGGTTAAGGGAAAGAGAAGCCATCTGCCGTGATCGGACACGGCAAGGCAGACTGTAGAAGAGAACCAGCGTTTAATAACTCTTATGATTAGACTTAGTAACAAATAATGTACCAACTATTTGGCAAGTGTAGCTGTTGTGTAGCTAACTTCTATCAGTTTGCTGAATATTAAACTAATTGAGAAGATTAAATAAACTAATTTCAAGTTACAGTGCACTAGGCTGTTAATGACACCAAACAAACCAACTTCCTTCATGAATGTTATATATAGAATTACATATATACATGTAGAAGAAATTAGCATTAAAACTGCACTTTTAGTAAACTCCACACTCTTTAAAAACATCATTAGTATAAACATTTGAGCACAGAAGCTGCAAAGACCTCAACTGTTCTTTAGCTTCATTTCTCTCTGTCATCCCATGAACATGGCGCACGTGGCAGCAGAGTAACGGCAGCTTGACCCGGTTACTCCTGGACCCCGTGGACCCACTTCCTCTCCCCCCCAGGCAGACATGTGTTCTCTGTTTGGTTTGTGTTCACTCGAAGAGGACACGAGGCTAGCGCACACCATCGCACACACTCTTGAGCATGACTATGAGCTAATGCAGACTCGACACACGCCCACAGACCTTATGTCAGGATAGGATGTGGAACCAGTGGTGTATTAATGCATTTGGTGTTTCTCAAACCTTTTTTTCTTTTTCTTTTTTCCATTGAGTGATTTCGTATTTCATCTTTTGTCCTTTATTTTTAATCACTCAATCCACACTTTAGAGGGAGACCACGTCCTAAGTGTGAGGGGAGCAGCTGTCGCCTGTCACATGCGGGTTTAAAGAGGGTGTGTGTGTCTGTTGTGTCTGCATAGCAAGCAAATGGCCGCCACAGAGTCAGGGCGTGCAGAGCCACACGTCCGTTTCATCTCCGTCCAGCTGTCCTCTCTTCCTGTCTTCTTAATTTATTTGCAGGGCTGCACCTAAGAGAAATCTACACCTTAGAGAAAATGTGGCGCTAAAAATAATCGGGCAGCTTTTGTGTTTAACTTTACAATGATCTCCCATTCTCACAGCACTTGCTGCTTTAGGTTGTGTTTACATGTCCTTTCGAAGTCACGGTGTAATTTTTATGGCTCCTCTTTTTGTGACTGCTTAGTTGACGAATAAAGATGTTAAGCTGGTCGATTAACCTCGCAGCTGCCTCGTTCCCTGTGTCCATTACAGAGCCTATTTTCTATTTTCTCCTCTTTTGTTCTTAGGATACAAGTCGACTCTTATTCTCCTGTTAGTGGCAGACTCTAACTTTTGTTGTTTTTAACTTCAAAAGCAGAAACTGAAATATTTAACATACAAATAAGTCAGGATGGGGGCATATTTTATTGCTGTGTAGCTGGAAGGAGCTGAATTACTTTAAAAAGCCATAAATTAATTGCGGGGTCTCCCTTGCTGCAGCTCAAGGCCTCGACATGTGTTTACTTGTTTGTGTGTCTTCACTGCTGTTTTCCCAGGAGGGAGGAGTAGTCGACATATGGCTGTAGACGGAGGTTTTCATTGATTCTTTGATCTTCACTTTTCCCCTCTCTGTTTTTAGGTTTACTACCATTTAAAAGTAGTTCTGCTTAGAGGCTGATTCAGGTTTGCAGCCATGAGTCCTTTTTATAATGACCTGAATCATATGCAGTATTGCAGGGGCACAGTCAACGTTAATATTTCATCAGGTATTCTGGTGATTATTTCTCCACTAGTTTATCAGAAAGTTAAATAACGGAACAGCTGAATGAGTAAATTCTGTTTGCATGTGATTGATTATTCTTTGTCCAGCTCTCCTCCACGCGGTGCCCCTTCTTAGTCCTCCTGTATCTCATTAGCATTGTAAATCAGTGCAGTTGAGGAGTGCTGTCAAGGGGTCCACTCCCTCCAAAAATTTCTGCCACTAAAAGCAAAAAATGGACTAACAAGCACAGCCTCTGGGGAGCAAATGGCTCTCATGGGCTTGACCTTAGGTACTTAATTTCATGTCTCATGTTTAATCATTAAGCCTTTGAGTGGGTGGGTCGTTTGCACGGACAGGCGCCACATTACCTGAAGGAGTCGATAATAATACATCGAAGGCTACTTAATCGATTATTTTAGTCGATGAGTGTCGCAACAAGCAAGGACAGGGAGCGGCATTAAAAGTGGGGGTGTTGATGCTTGATTTTTCTGGTCATGTTAGTGGTCTCTGGTCTGAGGAACACCCAGAGCTTCACCCTCAGAGCTGCCAGTATGAATTATCGGCTGGTCTGTTTTCTTTATTGGCCATAACTCAATTCTCTCTCTTGTTTGCAAAACTGCCCCGAGCTCTGGAGGGCATCTGGCAGCAGCAAACTCGATGTTTGTGCATGAGACTAATGATTACCCTCAATCACCAGATCTCGCCCTTCTTTCCAGAGGCAGCCTCGTGTTGCTTGTTGCTCAAAAACCCTGAAATATTGCTACATTTTTCGTCTTTAGATAGGAGAAAAATCTATTTAACATCGGACTCCACCACTCTGTTTACATGTTCATTTATGTGTTTGCATGTATGTGTGTTTTTTAACAGGTCGCAGGGGAACAGAAATATCACCCAGAATGCTTCACATGTCTGAACTGCCGATCGTTCATCGGTGATGGAGACACATACGCTCTGGTGGAGAGATCTAAACTGTACTGGTGAGCATCCGTCACTGTAAAGTTTAAACAAAAAAGCTGAGGCGCTTGCTTTATGTGTCACATCCATCATAGCCTGTGAAACTAGTACTCATGATCTTTCTCCAGTTTCATCCTCTGCCATAAGCTAATCCGCTCAGAATCTGTAGGAAAGCTCGAAAGTGTGCCATAAGCTGCTGTTGATTGACAAAATCTCAAATTTATTTCGCTTATTTCTGGCTTCAAAGGGCTTTTTGTTAACATTATGACAAACTGGTGACAACTGGCAGAAGACATGCTCATATCTGAGTGTGGTTTAAGCATGAAACAAGTCATAAAACCATTAAACTGGGAGAAGAATGCTTTTATTATCATATAAACAGTAGCTGCAGTTTGAACATCATATTGTTAGTTGCCAGCTTCCAATAGCTCCAGGGTTGCTTTAATGTTCTTGTCACAAGTTTCAGACTGTATCTATCAAAGAATATCACGAGAGAGGCGGCTAATTGTATTCTGCAGCAACATAATGACATCGCAGTGTCCATAAAGACTTAGATTCAACAAGAACAGTGAGTCTGGGGTTACATGAGAGACAGAAGACACTGAGACAGCCTAAATCTACAGAACTATGGCACCTCCCCCACAATACCTTTGAATTACTCACCTTGAGAGCTGGTGTTTTCTCAGATCATTACATTCAATGAGAATGTTGCTGACTGACATGACACAGAAAGGATATCAGCAACAGCTTTACAGTTGGGGGGGGGGGGGGGGCATCACCTCATAGGTTATTAGTCACTTCATAACATTCTGACTTATCAAAGGTCAACCTGACTCAAAACAATGAGTGTACAGTGTTGTCTTGGCTGAGCCGAAGCAACATGTGACACTGGGAAAATTATTGTAATGAGAAGTTGATTTTTCATACAAACCTCACGAGGATTCCTATTATCTGTTTTATTACTGCTGTTCTCATTTTTAGAAAAATAAATAAAATAAAAATAAATTCTATTTTTAATCTCTACTTCTCTTCCTCTCTGGCTCCAGTGGTCACTGCTACTACCAGACCATCGTGACCCCGGTGTCGCTACCGGACTCGCCATGCTCACGGATCCCTCACACGGTCACACTGGTGTCCATCCCGGCCTCCGCTGATGGCAACAATGGACGCAAAGGGCGCGGTTTCTCCGTGGCAATTGACCAGCCGCTAAGCCCGACCAACGGCTACAGTCCCGAACATGGACACACCGTCAGAGTCTCCCAGTGAGCCACGTTTGTGTTTTGTGGATAAAATGAATATCGTGTTTCAGTTTGTGGAATGTAGAGCAAGTGGAAAATGAAGAGGAAAGGCGGAATGAGTTAAGAGATGCAGCATTAGGGAAGGTTAATGGTGGAGGACAAAGGATAAAGGAGGGGGATTTATAAATGGAGGCCAGAGTGATAGATGAGATTCATTTAAAATGTATAATAGAGTGGAAGGATAGTCACTGTTATTCAAATGAGCTCAGACTTATCTGCTCTCTGGACAATACTAAAAGAAAAATGTCCCCTGTGTGTACAAAGGTGTTTAAGGAGATTTCTTTTTGTTTCCAGGGTGGATGCCGACTGCATCAGCCCAGATGTGAAAAATTCCATTCACGTTGGAGACCGGATCTTAGAAATTAATGGGACGCCCATTCACAACGTTCCTCTGGATGAGGTATTCATCACTATTTTTATGTGTTTGCTGCTAAAAGATGATGCTTTAGTTTCACTCAGGCGGTTCTCTGTGTTCCTATTGTTTTGGAGGAAAATGGGATGATATCCATCTTCAGCTTTTGAGGATTTCCAGTGGCAAGATGAGACTTAATAATATAACCAGCTGTTTAAATAAATAAATGTTTCAGTAAATTCATAAGGGAAGTTACTGAAGCATGAGTGCTTCATCTAACCCTGAACTTATAAGCAAATCCAACCAGAGCACTTCAATGAGCCGATATATCCTTTTAAGTTTTGAAATGCATTAGTGCCGTTCACTTTTTGATCTGACCATCCTGTCTGATCTGTCTCTTCTTCTCCAGATTGACCTGCTGATCCAGGAAACGAGCCGGCTGCTGCAGCTCACCATCGAACACGACCCTCACAGCCAGTCGGGACAGGAGGGAGGCTCCTCGGAGGCTGAGGACCAGGTGGACGGTCCGTTGTCCACCCCACTGTCAGAAGGGCCCAGCCCCATCCTACCCATCACCCAGCCCCCCAATCCAGACATCAGCAACCTGAAATCCCGCATCATCACGTAAGACATCAGTGCAGCAGCTAATATACTTTTATCACAGTTTGCTACAAAGAGTTAAATGTATGTTCTCATCTTCCCATTAATAAAGTGTGAACACCTTCCTTCATGAAAAGGTTGATTTCTTTGTTTTCCTCTCTTTTAGGCGAAGTTACAGCACTGATAAGTCGCCTGGATCCAGCAATGCCGCGTCACCAATCTCCCAGAGGAAGGACATCAATCGGTCTGAGTCACTTCGGGTCGTCTCAAACCGGACTCACCGTATCTTCCGCCCATCTGACCTCATCCACGGAGAAGTGCTGGGGAAGGGATGCTTTGGACAAGCCATAAAGGTAGATTTGAGTTGGCAGAGACTCCTTAGACTCATTAGTTGCATGCTACATTGTAAATGTAGCATGCAACGAGTCATACTGAAAAAAATCCAGAAGGGGGAAGCATTGAGATGAAAGAAGTGTATAGTGGAAGGCGGATGGAATGACTGGGGATTTATCACATCAGGGAATTTTTCTTTTTTAAGTTTTGTCTCTTAACATTGCTTCAGTCAGTGTTGCTTAACTTGATTTGTGCATTGTGTCTTGTTAAAGGTGACACACAGAGAGACGGGTGAGGTGATGGTGATGAAAGAGCTGATCCGCTTTGATGACGAGACTCAAAAAACATTCCTCAAAGAGGTGAGTGGAGACAGACAATCTCAGAGACTTCAGACTGTGAATGAAACATAACACAGAGCAGCTTGTGCACCAAAGTTATTGTTGTTTTTTCTTCTATAAGCCAAAGCTAAAGATTGTAGTTAAAGTGAGACATTCCTGAATGTAGGAAAGGGGTAAATGAAAAAGGCAGACGTCTCACACCTGAAGAGAAAATGAAATTAAAAAGGCATAAACTCCCCTTTGAAATAATATCAGTTCACTATGCTCACATAGTCCTGTCTCCCAAAAATGATGGCTGGGCAGATTTTATTTTACCGCCCACATTAAACTTTATCTCTCTGCCGACCTCCCTAAAGAGAGCCGATAGCAGAGGATGACTCAGGTTCAGATTTCTGTGAGGCTTTTTGGGGTTTGAAGATCTGAATCACTCCTCGTGTTCCTGTTTGGCGCTAGATTAGCCTCATTCATCCAGTTAACTGCCTCCTAAATGGGATGTTTGAAGCTCAGAAAAATGGTTCCACTTTAGTTGTGGATTATGAGTGGGTATTTAGCTTTATTATTGGGTTGAAACAGTGAGGAGTCTTGTAATTAGAAAAGTGAGTAAAGAGATTCGCTGTAAAATGAGCCCCAGTCACAGCTAAGCAATGATTATTACTCGTGCTGGCTGCTTGTTTGTAGGTGGCCCAAGTCTTAAATTACTGAGTCTCGTGTAATCCTCATCGGTGAAGATTAGAAAAGAAGGAGGCAAACATTTCAGATGTCATGTGTAACAGTGGCGTGCTGCCTCCTCCATGTGACTTTAGTTTTACCAGTAGTGTAGTCACATTTGTAAAGTAGCAGAAGTAATTGCAAAAATATTAACACTGACTGTCATAATTTGTTCAGGTGATAGTTTTGTACTGTGAATATTTAAGATCCCTTACAGCTGCTGTGGACTTTTCCCAGAGATGTGTGAAAATAAATAATTATTTGTGTCTTTAAGGTGAAAGTCATGCGATGCCTGGATCACCCCAATGTGCTCAAGTTCATCGGAGTCCTCTACAAAGACAAGAGACTCAACTTCATCGCAGAGTACATCAAAGGAGGCACTTTGCGGGAAATCATCAAGAAAATGGTAAACAAATGGGGGGGTGTTTGTTTCCTATATGGAATTCCAATGCACAGACTAGCATGGTTATTATTAATAAGGATAATAATAAAAATAAAGAAGAAGGGATTCATCACTTTATACCAGTATGTTACATTAAGTTGTGTGTTTTGGTTTTTCCTATAGGACTCAAACTATCCCTGGAACCAGCGGGTCAGTTTTGCTAAGGACATCGCTGCTGGGATGGTGAGTGTATATACTGTTAATACACTCTGGAAAACAAACCAAGGTTTTTCTGCATGGAGAAAGTGGTTTAGATCATTATTATTGTTTTGCCACTGCATACACAAAAACACAGAACACGACACTGCCAGACTCTAAAACATACAGAGGGAAGTGAAGATGGTGCGGTTGTATTGTCAATAACAAAACATAACCAAGATCATAACCTTATAAATAAAAATCAAATCCTGTTGAGCCAAGAGAAAAGTAGAGATCAGTGGTTGTGAGAGATAACCACCGCTTCCTGTTAGATGCACTCTGAATATCTGCTGTACACATACTTTTTGCTTTAGTCTTGCTGTTGTCTCCCTCTAGTGGTCATGTTTGTGAGCTACAACACTTGTGAGGTACTTTTCTTACTATAAAGGTTAAATCGGAGCATAAATTCCTGCAGGATAAGAACACAGGTTCTCTGGATTCCCCCCCAGATAGCTGTACAGTGATGCATATCAAGCATGACTGTGTTATTGTATATTCAGCAAGAGCTTTTTGAAATAAACCCAGACAGTATTGTTCGACTTGGCAGTGTTCTACTTACAGATTATCAAAAGACTGTTTATTTATTTTTATTCTTCCTGCCTTTCCTTCCTCTCCTATCTGTCTGTCATTCAGGCATATCTGCACTCCATGAACATTATTCACCGGGACCTGAACTCTCACAACTGTCTAGTCCGAGAGGTAAGAACTTGTCTTCCTGTACACTTTTGTGTTTGTGCCGACATACCTCTGCACATACAGCATGTTTTCTTTAAGGATTTAGGACGGCGCACCTGCCATTCGCTCATACAAAAACAAAAAAGGCCTTTGTTCGCAGTTGCTATGGGAGACTAAGACGACTTAAAAAACACTCCACACAAGAAGCTTAAAGCAGAAACATTCAGCTTGCCGGACCTAAACAAGGGGAGTGCTGAACACGTGTCACATGACAACAAAATGTTTGCCTGACAGCCTGGAGATTAATTTTAAGCTCACTAGCGAAGCTTAAAGCTGATTCACCACAGATATATCCCTGAACACTATGTCTGTCTTTTTTTCAGAAGTGATGATGTTGATAGTGAAAAGAGTGAATCCAGAACTAGTAACTAGCAGGTTGACGCTTTTTTCAGACAGTGTTTCCCCCAAGCTGTAAAGCGAATGAACTAAATATGCCCATTTCCTTTATGAAAAGTGAACAAGTCATTAAACCTGTCAGCCTGTGGTCTCACACACAAGCTGTCCCCTGCTCCCAGCAAGTGATTTCATTGCATCTGACATCATTTTATACTGTGAATGTCGTTAATGTGAATACTTTGTGTAGTAAAAATCACATTTAGTGACTTTTGGTGAGTATGCTTGTTGCATAAAAATAAAATGTTTTGGCATATTTCACTTTAAAGAACAACACAGTGGTGGTGGCAGACTTCGGGCTGGCTCGACTCATGGTGGACGACAAGAACGGGGAAAAGCTGACGCAGGGAAAGCTGTCTGGCATCAAGAGGCCCGACCGCCGGAAGAGATACACGGTGGTGGGAAACCCCTACTGGATGGCTCCAGAGATGATCCATGGTATGAACTACAGGAAGTGATCCATGTCCTTGCTTACCTGTGCTAATCACAAATATTTTATTGAGTATGAGATCACCAAAAATATTTTGTCTTTTTTCATCGCAGGGAAGAGCTACGATGAGAGAGTAGACATCTTTTCCTTTGGTATCATGCTCTGCGAGGTAAGCTATCCATCAGCTGCTCTGGATATTTTGAATTCCTGAAGTTATATTTTTTTCATGAATAAACCCGGAGATCTCAAATGTCTTCAGGGCCTCCAGATGATAAAACCAGTCTAAGGTGTTATTCTGTAATTAGAGGAAAAAGTTAACACTGTCAAACCTTGAATATAGCCTCATATGAAACACACCATTACATTTTATGAGGGGAACAGTCTTCCTTCTCCCAAACTCCACATTTCTTAGAGGGGGGAAAACTGCTTTCCGACTGAGCATCCAGCGCCACAGTGATGAAGGCTTGCAGCCTGGCCACACACCATCCACATAATTTGGGCCCAACAGTGTAGGAGCTCCAGTATGAGTTCTCCAGATGAACGTTATTATCCAGAGAACATTACAGGGATTAGAGGGCAGGAAAGCAAAGAAGTCTTCATGTGGCTGCTGACGGGCACACAAATGATAGTTGTGGTCTGCTGGCACCATGAGCTTCGGTTTGGGGGGTTTGCTGGTTTTCAGCTGGAGGGCTGACCAAGACTGGGGGAGACTTCTGACACTTTGATCTTTAACTCTTTTTGCTCTTTCTTGCTCTTTCCAGGTCATTGGCAGGGTGAATGCTGACCCCGACTACCTCCCCAGAGCGACGGACTTTGGACTGAACATCTCGGGTTTCCTGGAGCACTACTGTCCCACCAACTGTCCCCGCGCCTTCTTCCCCATGGCTGCTGTGTGCTGTGACCTCGATGCAGACAAACGGTCAGACACCGGATTCATTTTGACATGTAACCTAAAGGGACAGTTCACCAAGAGTTGGATTATCACAGGAGCCAGCTTTTTATTTAAAGAGGTTTTTCTGATACTAACCAACCAAAAAAAACTATTTTCTCGATCCTTTGAAACTGGCCTAAACTTCCAATTCTAACAACTTTGGTTAATTCAGCACATTAAAAGGATTAAACAAGCATAAATCCTTCACTGTGTTGTATGACTAACTCAAGTAAATGCCCGTCAGGTACCTGGATTTTTCAATTCTGAGCAAAAAAATCAAGTTTTATTGTGTTTTGAGGTGAACTGTCCCTTTAATTTATAACAAAAGAACTTGATAAATACAAATAAATTGGAGAGGTTTACAAACTGTGGTGTCCGTCTGCTTTCTTAATACACAGGCCTGCTTTCTCGAAACTGGAGGAGTGGCTGGAGAACCTAAAGATGCACTTGGACATCGGTCTGCCCCTGATGTCCGAAGTGGATCAGCTGCACAAGGCCTTCTGGGAGCACCACAGCATAACACGTCCTGAGAACGGCCTGCACACCCACCCCGAGCAGCCAGAGTAGACCCGAGCAAAACAGGGACAAGTGGGACGTTATCAGTAACCCCCACAGGGGTGGCGACCACCTTGCCTGGATTGGCGCAGCGGGCGGAGGAGTCATGTAAATACCCCTCCGTGTTTGCGGGAGCAGACTGGCTCAGGCTCAGTAAATAGACTCAGGGGGAAAAATGTCAAACTGAGAAAGCCACCTGCGCACACATATTGACTTTCAAAGTAAAATCAAGAGACATTAATTAGAATTGCTTGATTCTGCTGCACCTGAAGCTACAATGGAGCACATCATATGCAATCAGACCCGACTTTCAAATCACAAATCAGCTCTCGAATCATGTAGATTTAACTTTAGAGGTCATACCAGGTCAAGAATACTTGCTGTACTATTGTAGTGTGTATGTTCATGTGGAAATATAATCCCCCCGCCCCCACCCCTAAAAACAATGCATACAGCAGACCTTCACTTTAGGCATCTACAGAATATATTGTGCAGTAGGTGTTTGCAGGTTTGGTTTTGCTTTCTGTTTGGACGTCAAAGAAGAGGGAGTGTGAGTGTGTGTGTATGTCTGTGTGTGTCGTTTAGAGGTTTAGATCGACTCATGAAGCAAACCCTTTCAAGCTTTAAATAGTTCACAGAAGAGCGCATGACTGTAAATAATGCTGTCAGGGCAAATCCTGGTTCTTCGTGTCCCTCTGACCTCATTTGGTCACAAACCACTAATCTACTTGTGTTGCTGCCCCTCTCCCCTATTTCTTGTGTAGCACTGACTTTCACATGGAGGTACACGCACCCCTTTTTGGCCTAGATTTGGTACGTTGTCTCTCAGTTTTAAGAGCCGTTGGCATATCTCATCCGCACCGACATTTAAAGACTTAGCAGTGTACATAACCTATGACAATGTAAATGTTTTAAATATAGTAAATGTACAGACATATTTTATATACGTACACGACATTGCCATATTTTTATTGGCCGACCAGAAATGGAGAGTAGAGGTTTGACTGCAGTTAAAAAGGCACAGCCGAAAGGTTTTTTTCTTCCCCCCCTCTTCTCTTTCTACATTTCCACCACTGTGGCAGGTTTGGGGCTTTTACTGTTCGACGTATGTGCAATCTTAATCCCTAAAACGTTATTTTAAACCCCGTAAATGTTACATTTTCGTCTTTTCTCTCTATCCGAAAAAGCAGCAGTCAACCTGCGAGCTTTTGTGTCGCCACAGATGTCCGCTGGAATAAACGTTAAAATAATACTGGATCAATCTAATCGCATCAAATGGCTTTAAACTAGCTGAAACTCTAAGACTACTACAATTATATGTGGTTTTGAGAGCAATCAAGCAGTTCTTAAGGGTTCCCTCTTCTCTCGTGTACTGTACAGTAGTTAAGGTACTGCCTCATTACGTCAGCTGTCTGTCTCACACCTCTGTCTCTGGTTTACATGTAAACGCTGGCTGTAAATATCACTGTATTCCTTCCATTGTCTGTGTGCATCCTCAGAAATAATCTCCTTTGCACCTTCTAACATGAGACATTTATATCTGTTTGTTTGTTTGTTTGTTTTTTTTAATCCTGCTGATGTTTTCACAAGCTGCATGATATTCTTGCTAGGTCTGCTCAGCTTCTGAACAGAGTTATTTTTGTCTTTATTTGAGATTTAAAAAAAAAAAATTATAAAAGAAAGACAAAAAGTGTAAACAGAGTAAGCCGGGGTTTTAAAAAAAGGAAAAAACAAAACACAGCATCCCTCGCTCTCTTTTTGTTTTTAATAGCTATATACCCACTGAAATCTTTTTGTACACATTTGAGTACTTTGATTTGCACTATATAACCAAGTGGCTATTTAAAGCCACGTTTGTTAATTTTTCTCTCTTGGGCTACTTGTGATAAGGAAATAATGTCAGTTCAGGTTGAAATATGAATGCAAGACACTGATAGAGCCTTTTAACTATAAAAAATGGGATCCGGGAAATTCATCCTCTCGATAGCAAACTGTACCGTGTTTGGAGCGTGCTTCTGATTTATTATGAAGATGCATTTACACGGTTAAACTTTAAATACTGTCTTTTGGCAGCAGATTCGTCAACCCCTCCTCTCATATATCTGAGGTAATATTGCTAATAGTTTCGTTTCAGCACCACTTTTTCTACCTAAATAAAGCTAAAGTTTCCAAGCTTTTGCTACCGTGAGGATGAGATGTCCCGGCTCTGCCTGCTGCCTACAGACCAGTCCTTTGCGAATGATGTTCTGTGTTGTTTCTGACTGCTTGTTCCATGTATGACGCCCACAGAGGATGCAACCACTGCTGGTCTTTCTGACAATAGAACACTTCCTCACCTTTTCATTGTACTCTTTTTGGCTCAGGGCCGTAATATTCTGGAGCTTTTTCTTGATTCAGTTAATCCAGCAGCTTTGCAGAAAACCGCTCCTCAGCACCGACACTGAGAAAACATGTAAACTATGTCAGTATGTACGCTCGTAACACAAATACGCTTCTGTAAAGTGAGCTCCTCCCAGTTTATGTGTTCGTCCGTGGGCAAATTTTCTTTCTCCATCCCTGTCTGAGCCATGTTGAGCATGTTAGGCGTGTCTGTGAGGAAGTGTTGATGATCGCCGAGAATGTCGCCGCAGCACTTCTTTGCAAAGGATCGTTACCTCTGAACAATGCTGTGCCTTTGTTGTAAGCTAGCCTTGCCAACGATTTGAAAACATGAACTGATTTCCCTTTTTTTAATGTATCATAAGTGCAAGCCTGATTCAAGTGGGTTGATTATCGTTGCTGAAACCACGTTGTATGAGATTTCATCTTGTTCTGTAACGTATTTATATTTTCCAGATCTCCATTGTTAGTTTTGATATTTTGATATTTCTTTTTTGTCTTATTTAATTTTTTTCTTTCTTTCTTTCTTTCTTTTTTTTTTTACACAAGCTGTGAAAACAATTCTGCACTTTAATCCTGAACGTTTAGACTCTGAGGAGGCAACTTTTTTTTTTCCATTTTGTCACAGCTACAAATAAAACTGTTGCTCCTTAAAATAAACCAGGTGTCTGTTCTTCTTACACAATACTATGCAACAGTCTGGAGGCAGCCTTTGTTTCTTTATATGGTGCGAGGAAAATGGGAAATGTTTGCAGCAGTTTAATGAAATATGCAGACATGCATAGAAATACTGTATATAAGGCAACAACAGAGATCCAAGCTTGAAAGTCAATATTTGTCTTGACCACTTTTATTCTCCAACACGGCATGAACAAGCAGCTTTCTTGTCATTTGTTTAAGCAGTCTTCAGGAATAGTTCTGGTTCCTCTGAAGTGATGTATATAAAAAATGATGTGTCACTTAAGGCTTTTGTGCAGTATTATATCTATATTCACTCTGCGATTAACCTCCTTCCACTACTGAAGCACCAGTGAGCTCTAAATATGGTTGTTCCGATGACATGCGCTTATCTCGGAGAGCAGTATCAGCACTAGCTGCAGAGAAACTGTGTGGGCAACATTAAAGTGATAAAAATAGTGCTTGTTTCAACTTGGGATGATGAGGGGAATGAGTATTTTAAAAAAGTGTTTACAAAGCAACCACCAGATGTCACCATGTGTCTCTTATTATATCCGCTCATCATTTAGATTCATTTACAGTTAGCAGTATACACCTGTCACTACTACTGTTAAAAACAATAAACAAACACAGCACGAGTGGAAGACATGTTTACAGCTTTTTCTTAAATTAAAGCGCACAGTTTAAAGATAATTGTATTAAATCAGAAACAGTCCAGCTAAAAGCAAATCTACTCTTGTAGTACTGCTGAAGTCTTATTATTTAAGCATGAATTTCAGTGTTGAGTTGTGGAGGTGCAGTTTTCAGATTCTAAAATGAGAGTATGTAAGTAAGAAATTAGTGAGAAATGCAGTTATCACAGCTTCAACGAGGTGTCACCCTCAAGTGTGTTGCTTTGTCACATCAACACTTTTCACAGATCTTCAGCTGACTCCAATCTGAGACGATACAAACTGCAGATCTTCATGTCTGAGAACCATGAAAGAGTTGAAGTTGTATCCTGCTTTATTCCCTTACTTGGAGTCACGGTTTTCATTTTTAATTATAAAGAGAAGATTCACAGTCAGATTCTTAAGTGGTCTAACGGGCTGATTAGTGTACATCAAACAGTTGCAAGGGTTGGATGTGCAGAACAAAGTTTAAAAACAGCTTTACTCCAGCAGCCATCACTCAGATGAACAAATTGTAGCCTTTTTACTTTGTGGGTTACTGAATGCTCAAAATGATTTAGTTCTTTTTTCAATCTTTTTGTACTATGCTTATGTTGTCTGCTGTGTGTTGAAACTGTGCATGTGAGGATTGATGACTCAGGATTACAGAACAAATCTACCTATGGATACAAATAAAGTAACCTGAACCTGTTTATACATCAAAATCAATTAATTATAGATTGGCACTAACTAATAAATACACATGTAAAAGCTCAAATTTTAGGCTGGTTAGACGAATGTTTCAGCCTAAGCTGGCAAAGCATCTTATGGGTGGAAACAGCATCTAGCTACTGAAAATAATAATATTTAAAATAAGTAAATTTCCCCCCAAAATTTAAGTGCAATATTTTGGTGAACATCTTGAATCAAAGCCGGATGTCTACACTTCAATCACATCATGTCAAATATTTTGCGAAACTGAACCGCGTCACCGTCATATGTTTACAATACTTTTGTTCGATTGTAGAATTTTGATAGACGGAAATGACCCCCAACTAATCACCGCCTCCTCCCTCAAAAAGAAATACTAAATAAAGTAAAAACTAAATAAAAAAACGGAGTTTAGCTTTGTCGTTATTTGTGACGCTCCAACGTTCACACACACCTGTGTTTACCTGTCCTCCTCCGATGCTAACAGCTTCCCCGGAGTGCTGCAGTTTATTCCTCTGAGACGCACGTGACCGTTCTTCCCGACGCGCATCCACGTGCGATTGTTTTCATTCCGACGATGCTGCGGCAACCGCGGCTGCTCTCTGACGTCACCGAGCTGGCAGTCAGGAGGCGGCTCGACAGTTTGAACCGCGAACGGAGAGAGAGTGTGTGTGTGAGAGAGAGAGCGAGCGAGAGCGAGCGAGAGAGAGTGTGTGTGTATGTATGTGTAGACACGGGTTTGTCCGGTTACGGCACGCAGGCGAGTGTTTTACAGTCACGGTTCAGATTCGGAGAGAAAATTAAGGAAAATACCGACGAAGAAGAGGAGGGGGGAAAAGAGAAGAAGAAGGTCGCGGCCTTTGGCGCTCAGTGAAACTTTAAGATGGAAAATTCATCCAGCAACAGCCGGTTTCGGTCCGCAATGTTCAACCACGGTGAGTCCTCACATCCGACACTGAATGCGGAGATGCTCGTCTACTTTCTGAATAGGACCTACCTAAGAAAAAATAAATAAATAATCACGTCCTTCCTTTTAAACTGTATTATTGTTATAATTTAATCAGTTAAACACACAAATCGTCACAATCTTCATCATCTCAGGTCTGTTTGGCTACAGCTCCGGGTTGTAAGCCGGTGATATAAGTGCAGGTTTTATTTTTATGGGTCTACTCAGACAGACAGGACAGGATTGAGGGTACACTTCGTCCCGCTGAATGAAAAATCCTTGGAAAGCCTGGCAGCAGCCTGAGCTCCACACGGGACGACAGCACTATAATTCTGCAGCTAAAGACTCACCACACCGAACTATTTCTGGACTACGCAGATCTGCAGTCAGCTCCATAAATATTTGGACAGTGACACTGTTTTTTTTTTTGCTTTTTTGTTGTTTTTTGTTGTTTTGTTTTTTTAATCTCTGTAATCTGCTGTGTTTAGCATCAAAGGATTGAAATGAGCCTTTACGAGGTGATTAAAATGGAGACATTTGGCTTTAATTCAAGAGGTTTAACAAAACTCTGGAAGGGGGGCTATAGACATCAAGTGCAGAGTTTCCTCCCCATCCAGCTGCCTTCACTTGGCTGGTAATTAGTGTAGCTATGTGCCCTGAAAGGGTTAATGCAGATAAGGACCACAGCTTCATTGTGTCATTATAAAACCAGTGTGGTGAAGTACAGAGGCAAAATGACTGTACTGGGGAGATGGATGGAGAGCTTGGAGTGTATATTACACCATCACCATAAAACAAAAAGTTCTGGTTCAGTTTGTTGCCTCAGATCGCTTTTCACTGACACCTTTATGTTTTTCTTTCTCCTTTGGATGTTGTGGAACGGCATTCGACAGCCCAAAACCAAACATTGGGCTCCACTGTTGGGTTTTTCTAAGCCAAGATATTTGTAAAGTTTGTCTTTTTCAGTGGTATTTTAGAAATTTGTGGACACATTGTGTTCTCTTGACATCAAATAGATTTGGTTCCCTGTTGTAAACAGTTTGAATCTCACCTGTATCTTATCGTGTCGGTGTGGGTACAGAGAGTAGTTTATTGGGCACAGTGATCTTGTGATGTGAAGTACCGGAGGCTGCAGTTGAGCTGAAACATTCCCCTCATTGAAACAGCTGCCCTGTGGTGTACTGTATGCACAGAAGGGTTGTGTAATGGATACAAACATGGCGAAAAGAAAGTGGGAGGTGATGAGTGCTCTTGTGCTGAGCGTTCATATGATATTCTTTTCGTGTGTTGCTCATGTCATATGTTGCACCCAGATGATTAGAAATATGCAGTGAACCTTTTACTTTGTCAGGTCTGTGCTCAGTGTCTCTGCTCTAAGTAGTAGTAAGGTTATACTACTATGCTGATTTAAGCAATAAAACAGCCCTTTAATACACAATAAGACCCAAATCCCTGTTGCAGGAAATGAGACTGTCCAGAGACAGATCTTCTGCATCCCTGATAAATAATTTTTGTGGAGTCTTTAGATTTCACAGCATAGTTCTAAGTTCAAATGTTAGAGCAAGCAGCAGGACATGGAAACACTTTCTTAGGTGTCTTTTTTTTTTTTCAGAACTGCTGGCATGTAATAAAATAGAACAATTAGTTTATTGTAAACATATGTAACTGGGTTTAATTAACAAATATACCAGATGTACTGTATGTGCTAAATACACTTTTTCACTCTGTTTGAAAGAAGGATAAATATTTTGGGAAGAAGTCAGAGTGATGTGGGTCTAAAATTATCCAAAGT
The DNA here is from genome assembly GCF_057382275.1 of Copadichromis virginalis. Taxonomy (NCBI): domain Eukaryota; kingdom Metazoa; phylum Chordata; class Actinopteri; order Cichliformes; family Cichlidae; genus Copadichromis; species Copadichromis virginalis. The sequence continues at coordinate 23,576,210 of NC_140631.1, read as the reverse complement.
GAACCCAGAGCTGTTTCTATTTGATTTGTATCCATAATAAAATGCCCAAGCTTTAATAGAGCTCAGTCTGTTAAATGCCAAAGATATATTACTCCTAAACCAAATGTTACACAATAGATAAGACAGGATGCATACTAGAAGACAAATAAGGTTTGAGGGCAATTTTAAACTCTTTTAAACATTTGGATCCCTCAGAGTTAATCATGCAGTGTTTGGTTTGTTATACATCGTAGAGGTATTGGGCCAAACCCCTTAATCTTTGAATTCCAGTGTTTCGTTTAGTCCCATTGTTGCTGGTGTATAAAATCCAGCACTTAGCTTCTTCCCTCCTAAATATTCCACAGTTAGCTGTAAGTGGTATTATTGCAAGGTGGAAGCATTTAGGAAGCACTGCATCTCCACCTGGCCTCAGCAACTGCAGAGCTTCCAGCCTCCTTTGGCATTAACATCAGCATGAAAACTGTGTGCTGGGAGCTTCTTAGTATGGGTTCCATGGCTGACAGTGGGTGTTTGGGACAGGTGGCACAGTGTTCCTCAGGGAAAGCCTTGTCCTCCTGCTTTGGCTGTGCTGACAGCCTCGCTGGTGGAGGATCTCAGCATGTAGGTCAAGAGAGAGAAAATTAGGAAGTGAACCAAGTAGCTTTTACACTACTGTAGTTCTGTGAGTCCATAATTAGATGTTTTCATTCCAAAATTTGCAGATATTTTTGGAGAGCTGTGAGTGTGAATGTTAAAGTTATCCGTTTGTTGTTAACCGTGCCATCATGTCACAGTAATTTGGTGCTTCTGGAATCAACACATGCTGCTCAGTTTGGTTTTAAAGAGCAGCAGCAGTAATATGCAGCTCATACATTATATATTGTCCATATGCAGGACTGACTAAACCACCTCCTGTTGCTGCTCTTATTGAAGTGGTTGTAAATGGTGGCAGAGGCTATAATGATCTTTCAGCTCCGTGACCTGTGTCTCAGTTTGCTCTGCACGCTCACAGGCAGAGATGGTCCTGAGTTTAAAGCAGTGAATCAATATTTGTTATCGTGCCAGGAAGCCTTCCAGGATGGGCAGCTTGGAGTAAAGAAATTTGTTTTGCCTCTTAAGACTTGAAGGAATCGGTAAATGGCAAACCTCATGAATAATTTGGATCGTCGCCTGCTCATGACTAATTACTGGAGTGGCCAAATGTTTCAAAAGTGCTAGACTTTGAGATTGGTGCCAGTTTGATGCTATTTTTATCTGAACCTTTCACCAGTACAAGACTTCTGTGTGGAAGTTGGTTTTCAAATGTTATTTTCCTTGCTTTCTGTCAAACTAAACTCCTGGCTAGCCCACTCCAACTCTGTAAACCCACCAGGAGCCTCTGCCCCAAATTATTTACATAACACAAATGTGCCGACACTGATGACTAAATTCCATCCTTTAAGCATGCGGGCTTGTAGCATCCTCACTTGAGCTTTACCACAAGCCACATGATAATGTTGTTGCTTTTCAAACACCCACCCATCCATCCATCCATTTATCTAAGTTCAAAGTTGGAGAGGTAGGGTACAACCTGCACAGGCTTAAACAGCCAACAGGATCAAAATTTTATTCATTATCCCTTGTGTGTATTTCAGTAAAAGTTGACCCATGTCACTGAAACCTTTTTAAATATCTTGGCACCAGAAAGAAAGAGACAAAGATGTGTTTTTGTTGTTGTGGTTAAATTGTGGGAATATGATTGAATCTAAAAATGTGTCAATTATTTTCGATCTTCAAAAGAATGCTTTACAAATATATATTGGTGTTCCATGTATTTTTGCTTACTTGTTTGTTATTTTATTTATTTATTTTTTGTCGTTGAGAGTGTTGTTTAAAATTGTTTGAATTACTTGATTGAATATTGAGACTGTTTTGGAGCATTTTGTGTTTTCTGGTAACACTTCTTAGATAATCAGCATTTTCTTTGCATTTAAATATTCTCCTAAGTTTCAGGGTTGCTCATGATTTGTCTGTATGACTAAACATTTTGGTATTTATGTGTTTCTTCTCCTCCCCTATGTGTCCGACCTGTGTTGGATGTCATCTTCCTCCGACCAGATGATGAGGTAAGAAATCCTTTTTTGCTTAAATCCTACAACCACAGACAAAGTAGGGCGCTGATGAGGCTAGGCTTGACCTTGATTATCTCACCAAAATGAGGACATTGTGGTTTGTGGATGTCAGGGCATTTTATCCCTGCTAGCCGGAGTTGTTGTTCAGTTTCAGATCAGAAGTCACTTTTCTTTTCACAAATTGCTCTCCCTCATCTTGTGTTTGTTTTTGTTTTTGTTTTTTTTGCTGTGAATACTTTGAGTGTGAAATGGTCTGGGCTTTTCACCTGGCATCATGTGAATGGGTGTGTTCACAGAGCCCAGATTTTCTTGTTCCACATGTTCTGCAGAGTGACAGCTGAGAATCTACTACATGTTCCAGCTTTCTTTTTTTTCTTTTGTCTGTTGGATGATGAAAGGGCGACTGTAGACACTCAAATATGTAAAGTGAAACTTGGAGTCAGCAGCTCTCCTGAACCTGTGCTGCAGTTTGAGTGACTGCAGTCAAGTGTGATCAGCTTTCCAGCAACCAGATGACTGTCACCTTAGTGTCAAAACCCACCAATGCTTTTGCTTTACTCCTTTGATGTCACTGTCCAAAACCCCACAGCTGTGTTTGGCCCCACTGACTGGGGATGAAAGAGGAGGAGGACGACGGGGTGTTTGTTTTCCAGCCCGAGCAGTTCACAGACGAGTGGAGAGGGGTTGGATTTGCGTGGGTGTGACAAACCCCGGTTTCTTTCTCAGCTGCATTCCTGGCCTGTGTGACAGAGCTGCAGGGTGTGTTGACAGAGGGAACAACACCTAGGGAGGAAACTTCTAGCATCTGTCCAAGGCCGAGAAGTGGCGGCTGCTGCTGCTGTAGCTCCTGGCTGGATGACAGCATTCGCTCGTTACTCTCCTGACGGTTTGGCACATCTTTCGTTGGGTATGTGATTAAATAAGCAGATGGTCCGAGTCTGCATAATCTTAATTCTCGCTCTTCAAACCACACCCATTGTTGCTATTCTCATTAAACACAGTCTACTGTATCTACACATCTGAAAGCCATCATTAGGTCCAGATTGACATAAATAAAGCACCCTTCCCCTGCACCCACACCCAGTGGCTGTAAAACCACGCAGGACTGTGGGGTGTGGTGGTTCAAGAGGGTGGCTGTGGCTTCCTTTTGTTACCCTAAAAATGCCACATGCACACACGCACACAGACACAGAGACGTCAGATGGGCAGTACCAGCTGTGGAAAGCATGTAGAAAAGGACGGTTGCTTCTCTTGAGAGAACTTCTCCACACACACATCAGCATGGTGCATTCCTCTGTGGCTTTTACTCAACTAGCCATTAGCTTTCTGAGGCTTCAGCTGCTGCTTGCCACTGCAGCCAACATGCAGGCGCTCTATAGTTGGAGTTTATTAGCCCATTAGCTCGCTAGCGACTGCAGCGGATGCCGGTTTCCCTCTCTCCTCTGATTCTCCTTTGGCTGCGTCTGTTTTTCTCATCTGCTGTTGCTGCAACTGTGCACGCTCTCTTTGGGTTAACTTAGAAACTGGAAATGCAGAATGTCTAGTTTATGCTGCACCACGCCTGTTTGTCAATGAACAGCCATTTCTTTGTTAAAGACACACTTGCACTACTTGTTGTCATTGTGAAGTAAAAATAGCAAGCAATTAAGCTCAGGGAATGTTGAATGATTACATTCTGTTTGTCTTGTTTTTCCAGTGGGGTGTTAAATAAGTACAAATGAAAATTGAATCAAGCCTTACCATTACTTAAATGTCTTAAAAACTTCTCTCTCTTTAGCAAGCAAAACTTTAACATAGATAGTTCCATAGCTGTCTTCTTACTATAATGATCATAGCATATTTATGTATATATGTCTGTATGTAACCCATTTCCACCTTAATGGGTTGATCAATCTGAATGAGACTTCGCACGGACTTCGTCACACATACAGCGGTTATTAACAGCTTTATGTTTTTGAAAAGGATTTCTTATGAATCCCTTTTTTTCTTTTTTTCTTTTTTAATTTCCTAATATATTATGTCCATTTCATCATCCAATCATCATTGGCGCTGTGATGGAAATTTGCTTGAGTCGCCACAAATTAGAGAGTGAAGAGTTTGAAAATTGCACCAAGGGCCTGGTGCTGTGTGAATATTGTAAAACGACATCAGTAGGCGTTAAGAAAGTCCAATTGAAAACAAGCAAGTAAATCAAATAAATGAATGGTAACTGTTTTGTGACAGTGGGAAGGAAGAACTCCCTTTTAACAGGAAGAAACCTCCAATAGAATCTTGCTCGGGGAGTGTCAGCCGGTGTGTCCGGTTGTGCTGAGAAAATGTTGCTTTTCTGACTTAAACACGCTAAAACCGCAGATTATGTTACAGGTTTGATATTTAGCATGTGTATGACACATATAAAGTATCTTTATTTCCCCACTGTCCTCTCTGATCTAGTAATTATCAGAACTGTTAACTTATTTCAGCTGTGGTTTCTTGAGTTTCCACAAGATGCATCCATAGAGAATTAACTGTGAGGCCTGCATGTACTATTCCCCTTAAAGTCATTATTCTTCCCTGTGCAAAACTTAAATGATTATAATTAAGGCAAAAACGAATAAAGTGTATAAAACCACAAATTTATAATGAGGACCAAACAACAGATGAGTAGTTTTTCAGTCTTCATTGCTGCTTTACTCACTCAGTATTTGAGAAAGGGAAACGGGAGATAAAAAATTTTGCACACCTGGTTTACTTTACATGATGTGTGTTATCGTATGAATCTCAGCTAACATACAGTGTCAAATATGAACATTATATTCTCTCCTCAGTTACATTTTCTCAATGAATCCCTTGGCAGTAGCACATCTCTCTTCTGTAAGCTGTTTTATTGAGACTATGATGTACGACTCATCAGTGAAAGCTGACCCATCGTTCTGTGTATCTGTGCAAAGTGTGTGGGCTTCATTCTCTGAGCGTGTAGTGAGATTCCCTGTGTAATGCAGACACTGTTTTTGCCCGTGGGTGTGGCTTTGACAGGCAGCCTGCTGGGCTTTTTTCAGCTTCATTCGATGGCAAACAGTCGTGTTAGGGAGCAGGCACGCAACACTTCACTGAACACAAGGCTGCGGTAACGCGGCAGTAAAAGGGTGGTGAAAGAGAAGAGATAATGGAGGGATTTTTTTGTCAGCATTAGACGCCATCTTTTGTTTAATATTGATGTTGAAGTTTTTCCACTGAAAGACAGGCTACAAATATGCTTTTCTGCCATTATGAAAGTGAAATATAAGAATATAATATAAGGGGGATACACAGGCATTTAAATTTGACTATGAACTTATACAAAATGCTGCAGGATATTTAAAAAATGCTTTATTGATTATAAAATAGAATATATCGGATTCATGTCGGTATCGGCAGATATCCAAATTTATGATATCGGTATCGGACATAAAAAAGTGGTATCGTGTGATCTATACTGTACAGCTTTTTTTTTTTTTTAATTTATTATTAAAAAGAAAAAACACTAAAACTCTTCTGTTACACTTGTATGCAAAAAAATACTCTGCACCCCAATCTTTTAATTTAAACTTTTAGCAGAACTTTAAATCTAAGTATTTAAAGTAAGATTCCAAAAGTAATTTAAAATGCCATTTTTTGCAGATTTCAAAAACTCTGGTTCTGGAAAAAGTGCAATATCAGCACAAAATAATGTTTATATTCAACAACGAAAAAACAACAACAAATGGACCCATTTGTACTTAAAGCTATTTATGTTGATAAATAGACATCCAGAGTGGAAAGAAGTGCAAATAAATGCAAACACGGCTTCATGACACTCATCTTTTATCATGATTGAAGTCAGTGTAAGCTGTTTTGTATCACATTTAACCTGAGACTGAATTTTGTGTCAATTCTATACGAAACTTAACACAGGTATGAAAAAAAAAAACGTGTTTTTTATAGTTTGTTTGTTTTTTCGAACCACGGAACTATTTAGCCTGCAACACAGTCAGTTTTGTTTAGGCTTTTTTAAAGTAAAACTTGAGTCTATCCATTGCACGGTCAATGACAATGCACAGACATCCGTGTCCCATATATCGGTTGTTAAGCTAAACGTAGGAATGCTTTACAAACATTCAGAGATGAACTTACACACTTGCTTTACTTAACTGGAATAGCTTGCTTGGAGATGAAAAGCCGATTTGGCAGCACGTAGCGAGGTTCCAGATGCTTTCAGTGTGAAGTAACTCAAGACCGCCGACAGGTCTCGGACGCAACAGCCGCTCTTTCATGTGACTCATACTGCTCCAACGTGCTAAGGTCATTTCCTGGGCTACGCCATGTCGCAAGTTTTGTGAGTTGCTTTTGTGATATTTAATAGATCAAATTTAAAAAAAATTTTTTTTATTATTTCTCCCTGATATCCGATCCAGTAATTTAAGTAAGGATCGGACCAATACTGTATATCGGTCCATCCCTAGAACAGTATAAAATAATGCAGTCCAGTAGGCCTTATCCTTTTTCTCTGGACTTTTTTATCTTTATTCGTGCAGTAAAGTTAGAAAATAAAAAGTGAAGGACTGACACAGTAAATAGTGTGGAGCAGTGACTCTGCAGCTGCTGAGAGCTTTTTAACCCTTTTGGTATGGACCACAAGCCTTTGGCCATCAGGTTTCCAGGAAAATGTTCATTTAGCTGCTTCAGCTTAGGTCTTGTCAAAGTTTGCTGGGACACTGGAATAAGATAGAACTACTGTTAATGTTGATGTTTATCCAACAGCTGTACTCTACCTCCAGCAACAGCCTGAAATTTAGCACTAAGATGATTCTTCATGCTGATATGACTTCCTGTCTAAGTTACTTCATGATTTTAGGCTTATCTATTGCCTCTTTATGTATGCATTCCTTTGCTAATCTTTCTGGAGTAGCTGCTTGAAGACTAATGTTGGAAATGCCTTTGTGAATCACCCTGTTCATTCCTACTTTGAAATCCCAACTTCCTGCGCTCACTGCTTCCTTCCTATCCCTGCTGGGCTTGCTCACCCAGCCCTCAAGCTAACCGGCTTCATATCTGCAGATGTCCCACGTCAGCCTGAGCTTGCTTTCCAACCTCCACTCTGAGCACTCTGCAGAAATTTTGGTCAGAGGGCGACCTTAAACATTCCTCTAAAGCCTCACTGAAGTGGCCCCTGCCAATCCTCCCACTTGCTATAAATAATCTCAGCCCAGTTCCCATGGCCCCCACTAAGGTCCCAGCACTCAGCTAACAATGCGTGATATGCTTAAACCAATGAGATTACCAGCTTTTCTGACTGAGATTATCTTTCAGGGAGAACCTGAGGCAGGCGATGAGACAGTGGCAGGTGTTGCCAGTATGGTCAGGCCACTGTGGTTTAAGGGGAATAAAAAGACCATTTCATATAAACATATTCTGTGCCGTGTTCCAGCTGTTTCTTGTTTAGGAGACTTGGAATTGTTCGTTTAAGAACCATCTTCAGAAAATATGCCACATTTTTTTCCACTATGCTCAGACTGGTTTGTAATCAAACTGAAATTTACATCTGCAGAGTGGCTCTCATTTTTTGGCATACCCAGATTCCATGTTCTCATTGCACAGTTATAGTATTTAAAGCATCCAGTCCTAACCTCTAACCCCTGTGGGACAGCTCTCATATTCTTCTAGCTTTTCACCCTGTGGTTTGGAGTGCAGTCATCTCCAATTCATCTGGAGTCAGCCCAGTGAAAATACATTTTGCTTATGTTTCAGCATGTGTGCATATAGTTCATACTGTCATTAAAATACAAAACAGTATTCATCTGGAGTGAATAAATACCATAGAAGGAAAAGTCACCCACACATACTGTAGCTCATGCAAAACATTCAAACAAATGTTAGCATTTTTGGGTCTTCAAGCATTGTTTCGTCATTTATTTCATTTGTTCATAGAGGGGGAAAAAGCATATTTCCTTTGCAGCTACTGTGGAGCTAAATAAAGGAAGGGCTCTGTACACAACAGAGCTTTTGTCTATTTACCAACAATTATCCCCCCCAGCAGCATCCCCAAGACCTGGGCCTGATTTCAGTGTGGTTGCTCTGCACTGTAGCTTCTTCTCTTCCCTGTGGTAGTTGCATTACAAAGGAACCTGCAGAGGAATTTCATGCAGCACAAGCAGCATATCAACCAGCGTGATGTTTGTAAGGATGGGCAGCTGTCTGGGCTGAGAGTCAAAATGCCTTGATCTAATCTCTGTACATCTGGGAGTAAAGTCAGGGAGTTTACTCTAAGTGGATGTGCGACTAAAGCAGATAACAATTAAGGCTATCTTTTAAATGTCATTATCAGACCTCACAGTGGGAGGGGAAACGTCTGATGTGATGAGAAATATGCAGAAAAGGCTCTGGAGTGACCACTGCCAACAAGTGGGAATTTTTATTTATTTATTTTGCTGTGGAGCGATTGCAGGATGGAGGCTCAGTAGGTAAATTTTTCCCCCCTTCTAGAGAAGGTTTCAATCCCAGGCAGGGTCCCTCTGGTATCCATGTTTTCATGCCATCAAGAAGACATCAGATTAATGCTGCCTGTGTCTTTCCAGGACACACAAAACCGCTTCACTCCAAGGTTAAATAAATAAATAAATAAATTATCCCTTACAGGTTATGTCTTGAACACTTAAGAGCATTATTTCTTCATTTGTCAACAATGGCATTGGCACCCCGGTGAATGCTGACAACGGTCTTTGCTTTTTCGCTGTTTAGGATTACATTTTATACGTCTGACATTTTTTAGACATTGAAATCTGCTTATTGTTGCATGAGAATATGCGACTGTGCACTAATGCATAGAAATAAGACCAGCATGGGCCTCAGCTGCAGCACCCTTTGCTCGCCTTAAGCAAACACTTCCAGATGCTCCCACCATGCTGCTGGACAGCGAGAGGAAATTCCAGGCAAGCCAAAAGGAAGAGCAGGAGAGATGGTAGAGATGTTGAGGGCAGGGGATTCAGTAAAGGATGGCCCCTTATGTCCCTGGTGTGTGTGTGTGTGTGTGTGTGTGTGTGTGTGTGTGTGTGTGTGTGTGTGTGTGTGTGTGTGTGTGTGTGTGTGTGTGTATCTTGATCTGATTTGTAGGAAAATAAGTATTGTGTAGTAAAAGTATGAAAAAGGAATAGATATCAGATGAATTTCATGTAACGTGGGAAAATGTGCTGGTTAGAACAACAGGTAAATTATAAGAAATGACTACAAAGGGGATGATGTGAGTCATGAGGAAAACACACCAAGTTTGCTAGACGCCTGTACAGTGGGGCAAAAAAGTATTTAGTCAGCCACCGATTGTGCAAGTTCCCCCACCTAAAATGATGACAGAGGTCAGTAATTTGCACCAGAGGTACACTTCAACTGTGAGAGACAGAATGTGAAAAAAAAAATCCATGAATCCACATGGTAGGATTTGTAAAGAATTTATTCGTAAATCAGGGTGGAAAATAAGTATTTGGTCAATAACAAAAATACAACTCAATACTTTGTAACATAACCTTTGTTGGCAATAACAGAGGTCAAACGTTTACTATAGGTCTTTACCAGGTTTGCACACACAGTAGCTGGTATTTTGGCCCATTCCTCCATGCAGATCTTCTCGAGAGCAGTGATGTTTTGGGGCTGTTGCCGAGCAACACGGACTTTCAACTCCCGCCACAGATTTTCTATGGGGTTGAGGTCTGGAGACTGGCTAGGCCACTCCAGGACTTTCAAATGCTTCTTACGGAGCCACTCCTTTGTTGCCCGGGCGGTGTGTTTTGGATCGTTGTCATGTTGGAAGACCCAGCCTCGTTTCATCTTCAAAGTTCTCACTGATGGAAGGAGGTTTTGGCTCAAAATCTCACGATACATGGCCCCATTCATTCTGTCCTTAACACGGATCAGTCACCCTGTCCCCTTGGCAGAAAAACAGCCCCATAGCATGATGTTTCCACCCCCATGCTTCACAGTAGGTATGGTGTTCTTGGGATGCAACTCAGTATTCTTCTTCCTCCAAACACGACGAGTTGAGTTTATACCAAAAAGTTCTACTTTGGTTTCATCTGACCACATGACATTCTCCCAATCCTCTGCTGTATCATCCATGTGCTCTCTGGCAAACTTCAGACGGGCCTGGACATGCACTGGCTTCAGCAGCGGAACACGTCTGGCACTGCGGGATTTGATTCCCTGCCGTTGTAGTGTGTTACTGATGGTGACCTTTGTTACTTTGGTCCCCGCTCTCTGCAGGTCATTCACCAGGTCCCCCCGTGTGGTTCTGGGATCTTTGCTCACCGTTCTCATGATCATTTTGACCCCACGGGATGAGATCTTGCGTGGAGCCCCAGATCGAGGGAGATTATCAGTGGTCTTGTATGTCTTCCATTTTCTGATGATTGCTCCCACAGTTGATTTTTTCACACCAAGCTGCTTGCCTATTGTAGATTCACTCTTCCCAGTCTGGTGCAGGTCTACAATACTTTTCCTGGTGTCCTTCGAAAGCTCTTTGGTCTTGGCCATGGTGGAGTTTGGAGTCTGACTGTTTGAGGCTGTGGACAGGTGTCTTTTATACAGATGATGAGTTCAAACAGGTGCCATTCATACAGGTAACGAGTGGGGGACAGAAAAGCTTCTTACAGAAGACGTTACAGGTCTGTGAGAGCCAGAGATTTTCCTTGTTTGAGGTGACCAAATACTTATTTTCCACCCTAATTTACGAATAAATTCTTTACAAATCCTACCATGTGAATTCATGGATTTTTTTTTCACATTCTGTCTCTCACAGTTGAAGTGTACCTCTGGTGCAAATTACTGACCGCTGTCATCATTTTAAGTGGGGGAACTTGCACAATCGGTGGCTGACTAAATACTTTTTTGCCCCACTGTAAATGATAAGGAAAGTTACAGAAGGCTCATAGGGTTGCAGTCATGGATGGGATGTTATCAGATGTTAGTTTGCAGGAGGAGCTACTGCTCATGAATCCAGACGATAAAGAAACCAGGTGGATTTACTGTATTTCTTTGCCTCGCACCATCAGCATCAGACACACAGACAAAACAGATACTTAGGCAGATGCAGGTATCAGATTTAAGCACATAATGTTTCAGCATGTTGAAACATGATGATAGACGGATAAGCGTGGAGAGGATGGAAGTTTAAAACATCGCCACAATGCAGTTTGGTGGATATAAGTGTAACTGGAATTTAGGACGTGGTTTAGTGGAAGAGAGAAGGCCTTTAGATGCCAGGCTCAAAAACTTTAAAATATTTTCTGTACTACAGGGTGGGCCATTTATATGGATACACCGCAATAACATGGGAATGGTTGGTGATATTAAAGTCCTGTTTGTGTCACATTAGTATATCAGAATCAGAATGGGTTTATTGCCAGATGTTGAGGTTTACAACATTAGGAAATTGCTGCGGTGCTTCAGTGCAGACAATAAGAATTAAAGTGCTATGTAGAAAGAAAGATATGTGCATGAGATATACATGAGATATATACATGAGATATATACATGAGAATAAGAATTATGAGTGCTACGTAGAAAGATATATACATGAGTGCAGGTGGTGATCAGTGCCAAACATGAAATGATGCAGTGACACAGCGTAGGGTGAGGGGGCAAACTCCTCAAGATGGGTGGTGACCATGGTGGCCATTTAGAAGTCGGCCATCTTGGATACAATGTTTGTTTTTTCAATAGGAAGAGGGCCATGTGACACATCAAGGCAAGTTTATTTGTATAGCACAATTCAAAAACAAGGTGATTCAAACTTATTGGTAATGTCACAAGAAAAACAATGGTGTGCTTGGTTTCAACGTAACTTTATTCTTGGATTATTATATTATTTTATTATATATAATATGGCCCAGCCCTAACTGAAACTATAACCACGGCACTGGCACCCTACTGTTCAGTAAAGTCTTAGAGTAGTTTATGAGAACAGTGTCTGGAGTTCAACAGGTCAAACCTGATTCACATTTTATGCTCTCCTATCAGATTAAGTATGTTTTATTCACTGGTGTTTGAGCCGAGAGCATCATGATGAGGATCTGTGGGGGGTGGACCTGTGATTTGATCCGTTTCATCCACGTTATTACATGTGATAAAATCTTTTTCATCTTTCTTGGAATGACTGTGTACGTTAACATCCTTTTTTTCTTATGACTTTTTAAAAACACTGTTGCTGTTGCTACCCCTGCAGTTTGTTTGACGCCCCTGAGGCTCAGGATGCGTCTTTTTATATTTGGGTTGCTCTTTGTGGCCTGATGTGATTCGATTCTTAATGTTTTTGTCTGACTAACACTTTGCAACATTGTTTTTGAAAGGTGCTAAACAAAAACATATCATTGTAACTAGGGCTGCTCGATTATGGCAAAAATGATAATCACGATTATTTTCACTGAAATTGAGATCACGATTATTTGACGATATTTATTTAACCCTTTAAGACCTACCATAGAACCAAGTCCGCCAGAGCTTATATTATTTTTTTTTACATGCTGTAGTGCCATTTGTGGGAGCATTTCAAGTTGCTATACATCAATACAACTGTTATAGCCCATATTTTAATAATATGTATGCATTAAGTCCATAGTAACTACATTAATTGCAAACAAGTGCAATAAACTACAAAAAAATTGAAAATCGTTTTTGTTTTGTTTACATATATTTCTACTTGGAGAAATTTAAGAGGTTTATCCCTCAAAACTTTAAATACAAAAAAGTTGCAAAAAATAGTTTACAACAACAGGAAATTTATTTTGAGTGTCTTCATAGTTTTATTTTGGAGATACAGCAATTTTTATATACTGCAGGAAAAACAAAAAAAAACAATCCTATGATGCAAATTTGCAAAGAAAACAGCACGTGCATCAAAATAAACTATTTCCAGCTGTGCAATTCGAGTTCTAAGCATCCCAGCAACTATTCAGAAAAGTATAGAGTCAAACATGACTTATAAAAACACTAGTATAAGTATAGTATAGTATAGTTTTTTACTTAAGGCCTACAAGTAAAAAACTACATTTTCCGCAAAAATGACATCACTTCCGACGTCTTTTTCAAAGTGGGAAGTGTTAGGAACAGCTGATGGATCGGCAAAGCGTGTTTCTGGAATATTATGTTTTTGTTCCTGCAAGCGCTTTTTATGCAATTTTTGCAAAGCTTTATGTGGAAGGAAACCGTGACCGAGGACAAGCTGATGGCATAAGATGTAAGTACAACTCCTCCGGTTTCATATGCAAAACAAATTATTGCGCTAGCTTAGCGGTTCAGGTTCTACAGGGATTTAAAAATAGTTACGCAAAACGGAGTGTGCTGCTCTGACCGGCTTTAAAGGGTTAACAATAACAATGTATTGAATAATGACTTTAAAAAATAATATAAAATAGTGTGCAAATACTGATAACAGTGCAAATGTTTGCAATATAAGAAATAAATGAAAAATGTAAACATCTATGTTTAGTCAACTTTGCAGTGTTGCTCTGTGGTGCAGCTACTACATTGTAGCAAAGTTTACACACTGTCTACTTGATCCACGTCTAACTCCGCCAACCCATAATGTTTCCACACCACTGAAGTTTTTTTTTTTTTTACCTCTTTTCAACCAACGGCAGTCACTCTCCTCTCCAAATAACTTCTGCTTAGCTTTCCGAGCTTCCCTCGGGTCCTCTTAATTGTTGTGACGTGTGTTCGAAATGGAGAGCGGTGCGCTTGACTTACCACACGGAGCAGCGCGAGAGTAAAGCATGAGGGAGGGTCTAATAATCGGCTCAGTCATTTTTAATGATCGTTGAAAGCCCAGATCGTAATCGTGATTAAAATTCGATTAATTGAGCAGCCCTAATTGTAACTGTAATTTGGAGTTGGTTGTATTTTATGTGTTCTGTGTAGTGTATTTGGGGGTCAGTTGAGAGCAGTAGTGATGTGAGCTCAGGGATTTTGGGGCTGAAGTGTCTGCTTCTGTGTGAACTGGGTAAACGCCACAACATGTGTGTCTCATTGAGGGATCAAAGTGTTGACACGTGGCCCTCTCTTGAGCCTGCGCCCCTCTTTTTTTTTTCCCCATTTTACCCCTTTTCTATCCTCCCTTCATTTCAGAGTTTCTGCTCTCTATCTTCTGGTGAAAGAAGGATCTCCAGCATCCAAAATAGCCCCTCTCACTTAAAGGACTCACTCCCTTGGGCTTTAGACTTTCTCTATTTAACCTTTACATAAACATACTTGCATAACTGCGGCATGTTGACCTCCCTGCTATTCAAGAACTCCAACCACACCAGGATCTCTCTCCATGTGTCTCCACCATCGGGGCCAAGAAGGTTTCTGAACCTGGGATTTTAGAAATGAGCATCTTTTGGTCATCAGTCATGATGACTGTAGTTCTGACACTAAATTATCATTCAGGTTTATATAGGCGTAGTAGGGTCTAACTATACTTTAACAAAAGCATGTGTAATAAATGTTATATCTTAATTTAAGAGGCCTCGCATTGATTTACAGACGCTGCCTGAGTTTTAACTGTAACAAATAAAATACAGTGTTTTAAAAAAACCCTCTGAAAGGCAGTGTGGCCCAGCAGGAAACCAGACACCCATTTACTAATCCTCTCTGTGAGGTAGTTTTAATTACAAGTGTCTATCTTATTTTGTGTGTGTGTCTGCGTGCGCCTCTATGATCTTCAAAAGTTAACAGCACCCTCAGGACATCCATTATGGATTGCTTTATGGAGCGGCCCTTAGTATTTAAACCCTATGAGCAGCTAATGACTTCCTTATTTTCACTGTTAAAAAAACCCTCTTTCAGTCTCCTTTTTTAGGCTCCTGGTAACTGAAAATAAAAAAGAAAAACATCCGGTGCTTTAGACAGATTAACAGGTTGCCCAAGGCAGCTCGTAACAGGGTGTAGTACAAGTTTATTCAGCTCCTTTTTTCAGTAACTGTAGCACTTGTTTCATTGTTTTTTTTTGTGTGTGTTTTTTTTTTTTTTTTTTATGAAACATTTTGACAAATATACTGTAGACGTACACTTTACAGCAGTAAAGACCACACGTTTGTTTCTATAATATGCCTGTTTTAAAAATGAGGATCGTGCTCAGTGTATGGATACTTTTTAAATATCACTAATAGTCAAACTGGAGGGAGAGTAAAGGCTGGATAACCAAAAGGCTTTTTTAAAAATCTCAGAATAGCTGTTATATATCTCTGTCCTTTTTACAGCTAAATTAATACAATCAGTTTCCTCTTACAAGCTTTGCCCAGTTTTTATTCATTTCAGTCAGTGAGTTAAAATGAGCTCAGCAGAGGAAAACAAAGAAGCTGCTCTATCATGGCTGTAATCTCCAGCTTATATTTCTGTTTGTGGCCAAACTGAGAACTTTGAAATACAAACCTAAAGTGGGTTTTAATATACAACGTGTAATTGTCAGTGCTGTTAGAAAGTACTCGATCCACTATTCACAATCCTATTCATTTATTTAAGTGAATTATCTCCCTTCATATAACTCAGTCTGTGGTCCTTTGTTGACCACATGAAAATTAAAAATGGTCCTACCATCCTTCAGTGGAAAACCTCTGTGTCATTTTGTTGAGCTGCTTTTGAGCAATAGCACTGTGTGTTAGCAGTGCCCTCCTGTGTGTCAGTCAGGCATGATGATATCATTATAGCAGATCTCAGTGTATATTTATACACACTTTTTAAAAAGACCAGAAAATAATTTGATCCGGAGGTACCAGAGGAAATGACAGAAACCAGACAGGCCTGTTACTGGCAGTGAGGCTGGAGGAAAATGGGATATAACACAGAAGCTTATAGCTATCTTTCCTGCTATTTTATTTTAGTTTTTATTTATTTATTTTTTGTCTTTTTTACAGCATGAGACATTCGTTCTCCTGTATTCAGCTATCTCACAGGGCAGTAAATAGATGCCCTCAGTGTCCTTGCACTTCCAGTCCACCTGTTAACGAGCCTCCCCCTTTTTGACGCTGTTTGTGATATTTACGTTTGTGAGAAGTGCTGCGTATTTCAGTAGCACTCTGTGTTTAACTTGTGAATGTGTGTGAGATCGAATTACAAAACACACTGAAAACTATGTGAACTTTTAAACCGCAGAGGGGGCAGAAAGCAAGCATTTATAATGAGTCACGGTTGAGCAAGGTTTTTACAGTTGACTAAAATTGTGTGCTAAAAATGTTTCAGTTCGTTCAATTCAGTTTTATTTCTATAGCACTAAATCACCACAACAGTCACCTCAAGGTGCAGCCCCAATAATCAGACGACCACCTATAAGCAAGTACTTTGGCAACAGTGGGAAGGAAAAACTCCCTTTTAACAGGAAGAAACCTCCGGCAGAACCAGGGCCCGTTAGCTGAAATAAAAATTCAGACCGAATGAGAACTGACACGAGATTCTTTACTCATAACTAACTTTATATATAACAAAAATATACAGGAAGTGGCTTTATTTTTAGTATTTAGTCTATTCATGTATCCACATTAACCTCCTATCTAGTTCATGGTCACCTGCTGTAATAGGGTGAAAGGCAGGGTACGCTTTGGACAGGGCTACTAACTGTTAAATGTAGCATCAGCCGAACCTGCCTGATGAGGGTTTAATGCATTTATTTATTGAGTCTTTATTGTTAATATCACTGTGAGTCAGCTGCTGTCACAAAGTGCAAAACACTTATGGGTTCTTTGTTAGCTGTGCACACAGGTGCTTGCAAAGAGCCAGTGCTGTGTTAGCAGTATAATGCAGTTGTTTCAGTCTTTGATGCATTTTGCAAAGTTATTATATGTTTCTGGGTAATGAATGCACCACGAGTGTGTATTTCAGGCATTGTCAACATTAAGTAGCACTGTAAGAGTTGGTTTGCGGTGTCTCAGAGCCCTTACTGTCTGACCACGTTGGAAGTCGAGTGTTGCAAATCTCTCCAGGGAGGTGTTCATAGGGTTGCACTGGACCACATTTAAAGTGCAGATGTGTAGCGAGCGGAAAAAACGAGTCATGGCGTAAAGTAGGTGTGAAAGTCTGATTGTCAGTTGCAGAGCCCCCCCAGCCCCCCAGCCCTCACTCTCTCCCTCCCATAAACCCCTGCTGGATATTTTCTTGGGTTGCAACATGCCATTATGACAGAGCATACATCCCTCTTAAGTAGTGTGATTTTCTTCTCGGTTGGTTTCTAAAACAATAAGGAAGAACTTTGGAGGCGGACAGTAAGATGTAATTCTGAGTCCATGTTTATGTAAAATGGCAGTTGTGGCCTTTCCCTCTCAGCCACTTTGGTTATGACATTGTTTTTACTGGGAAGACTACAGCACAAGTTGTCCAGGGAAAAATAAAGATGTCTCGGGATTTCGTAACATCCCAAGGCAATGTGGACCAATCCCTTGTGCTTTTAAAAGAAAAGCAAAAAAACCCAAACTGAACTCAAGAATTCCTTGGTGACACAAAAGAAGTTTAAACAGTAAATTTCTGTCATCATAAACCACAGTTCATAGCATGATGGAAGTTTGGCTTGTCAAAGGCTGTGAATCATTTGTGGAGTTTAAGCAAGTTTTTTGTTTTTGTTTTTGTTTTTGTTTTTTTGAGTGATTTACCAGCTTGCTCCTGTTGGCTCTCGAGCTGCAGCACACCAATGATCTCTGAATAACGTTCTGTTTTTCAGACTCTGTGGAGACTGAAGCCCAGTTTCCTCACCCTAATTGAGCTCTTTGGTTATGGCATAGCAGTGTCTCTCTCTTTCTCTTTTGCATCACTGCCCAGATTGACTGGGAGTCATGCCAAAGGGGGTGCCCCCTTCTCTGCAGTGTTATCATCTGACGCTAATGTTGAAGCTTTGTGCAGTGACGTGACTACCCTGTTTAGAAAGATATTCATGGTAGTCACAGATGTTGTTTTCTCATAAATGTGCAGGATATGCTGAAGTTTAAGATCCTGTGCTGTATTGTACTTTGACTCACTTGAATGAGTGGAGAATGTGGGGCGAGAGGCCTGTTTTCCTTTCTAATCAACTGCCTGGTCCATCTAGAGCCAGACTAAAGGAGGGCCTATCGAGCAAGCTCAGGCTGCTGACTTAGGAGTCTTGTGCTTGCTGGTGTCTGGGCTATTAATAGAGCTAGCCTGAGAATTCAGTCTAAGGTCAGCAACAGATTCCTGCTCCCAACTAATCCAAGGGAACAAGAGGGAAAAGTCCCTCCTTGAAATTATTCATTTTTCACTTCCACTCATACAGGATGGCCTCACTGTGGGGTAGAGGGAAGCCACACTTCTGCAGATTTCCCCGCCCAAAGTGCCAACTGTTGTCCTGCTGTCTCGATTTGCTGAGTGCTTTAAGCTTTTCAAGTGATTCAGAGTGGAACGTGCTGCAGGATGCAACCTGAAAATCTCAGCTTCTTTTCTGTCTTTGTAATTCATGATGCTACTTTTGTCAGTGCACTGCAGATCAGTTTTAAATCAGAACAACTTTAATAATTGTTTGGAAAACGACCAGAGTGAGGCACAGACACCACCTAGGGTGTTTGACCATCAGCTAAGCATTCAGGAGTGAAGACCAAGCAGCAACCTCTTGGAAAAATAAAGCCAACATAGAAGTTTAAAAAGAGAAACTGCAGTTCTTGAAGTGGCAACTTGAGATTGACCAAAGACAGTCTTATAAGCATCCACTTGGATGCTGGTGTTGTGGGGGTGGCGGCCATAATGTTCACAAATCCCATAGCTATGCACAGCCCACCACCTGTATAGTGTAAAGTTCAAATGATCGACAGGGCCGATGCTGTGAGACCATGATGAATTTACACTAGTTATTAGAAGGCACAAGAGGTCAGCTTGTACCTTTCTGCGCATGCTCTCCCCTCCTTGGGTTCCCTTTAGCTACTCCACAGTCAAGTAACATGTATGTATGATAGGCTACAGATTTCACTAATTCCATTCAAATAATATTATATAATATCATATATCATCATATAATATGCTACATTCATGAGTTTATTTTGTTTTGTTATGTTGTTGTTGTTGTTTGTTTTAAATATACAGTCTGCACTGGTAGCGTTGCATTATCATTAGCCTGGCATTATCACAAACTGGCTTCCAATGAATCAATTCATGCCACCAGTGTATTTAAATCCTCTTTGTGGTCAGCCAGTTGTGCCTTACATGCGTCTATTTCAGCCTTTACTGGTGCGATGGCCTGCTGTATTTCTGTCTTTAGGGAGGAAACCTCCGGCTGGATCACTCCCTTTACAACTTTGCTGATATCTTCCAGCATGTTTCCATGAGTGTTAGCCTCGTCAGAGTCATTAGCCTGCACTTTACTCCCTTTCAGAGGCATTATATGGACAAATATGACTCACGGGTGCCTAAAGTTCTTATGCTTTGCAGTCGTTTCAACGTGGGATAAATTGAGGACAGAGCTGAAGACTTCATCAGTATATCATACATTTTTAGGACTTTGTGTTAAGTACGTCTACCCCCAATATAGTCTGTATAAGGATGCTCAGTAGCGGCCATGAGTCTGGTCAGATGTGTTTGAGACTGTCTTCAGTGTTTGTAGTTGTGGAAACACTTGCATACATGTGATGTCTCATTACATGTTCGTAGGTAAGCTAACGATTTTCATTAAATGTGATGGAACTGTGCTTTTGTTTTTTAGTACATTTTCATTATCATTAAATAAATAAAATAATGAGAGTAAGTTGGAGTTTTTTTGTTGTTGGTTTTTTTTTTACTATTTACATTTCCTTTAACAATTTATATAAAAACAGGCAACCATAGTTACCCGAACTGTGGCATTGCGTTTCAATTGTTTCTTGTCTAAATACTCAGTTTGCTCCATTTTACAGATGTGGTTGACTGGATTATTGCTATTACTAGAGCACAGCTGCTGACTAGATGATGGCAGCTTTGTCAGCAATCTGTCCGCTCGTACAGACGGATAAACAGACACACAAGGCTCTGCTAACACGAGCACACAATCACACACATCTGGAGCTTCCAGCTTAACTCAGAGCCGCTGTCCCTTAAACAAATATAAACAGAGGACCACTTATTCCTCCCCCACATATGGCTGTATCTAACCATGATGCCCCTACCAGATTAATGCCCACACTGACACACTAACACCCAGTGATGTACACATTACAATTGACCCGAAATCAGTATGATCATTATTAACTATCTTTGATTTGGCAGCTTTTTGTAATAACAGAAATCTTTTTGGTTTATGAGGTTTTTTTGGGGTTTTTTTTGTTTGTTTTTTAGATGACTATAGTGAGTGTGCGTGCATTTTTTTTTCTTCATTATGGACATATTAAACTTTTCCTGGCTGAGTTGAATGAACTGCAGGAATGTGAATGACTGTATTTCTTATGCAAGCTGATCATTTTTGTCCTTTTGGGGTCATGCCTGTGAACGATGGAGTGAACAGAGCCAAAGGGGGAATAAAATAACAACAACCCCTGTGGACAATTTTGAGATGTTTTTTTCATTATGAACCTCTGCATTGCTCAAAGCTTTTTTTCTCCCCCTCCTCTCTTCCCATCTTCATGTTACTGTTATTAATTTCTTCTAACTTGCCCTTCACCCACATCCTTCGCTCCACATCACTGTCACGTTGTCCCACAGTCGCTCAGTCACCATTGAGCCAGTCATCATCCATTAAGACCCAGGGCTGTTAGGCAGTCAGTGAGTTCAACTGGGACTCACGGAGCTGAGCGTTTCAGACTGCAGCTCCCAGAATGCATTCTCACAGCCACAGATGAGTCAGGGTAAGTGGGGAAAATCAGCTCTGTTACTAGTATTTAGCATTGTGCCTGTGCCAGTTGAGAAATTATTCATCCAGGTCAGAATTCACTTTATCTCAAAACTTTGCCACTGCCGTGCCAGGCTCATGTATTTAGTTTTGACTGCTACAAATAAAAGCATTTGGTGATTAAAAGGAAAATTTTCCTTCCCCAACTAAATTAATCAGATGTTAATGAAATTTTTTTATAGTGCTTCTTTTTCTTCCTGCTTCTTTTTCTTCCTGCTTCTTCTTCTACCTCATTCTTTTTCTACCTCATTCTTCTCCTACCTCATTTCTCTTCTCCTACCTCATTTCTCTTCTCCTACCTCATTCTTCTTCTTCCTCATTCTTCTTCTTCTACCTCATTCTTCTTCTCCTTCTACCCCATTTTTCTTCTTCCCCATTCTTCTTATTCTTATTGATGAAATCCTAAATACATGTGTATGAAAAGGGACCAGATTTATTTTTTTTTTCCACAGCTGTGTTAGTGCCACTCTCACTATGTGCACTCACATGTTTTCTTTCTTTTAGTACACTCGATTCTGGCTTTGCTCAACTGTACAAAGGAACTTTCTGATGGTGTGAAAATCATAAAAACATAAACACAAGGAGGCCTTAGAAAATTCTTTTCTGCTTTTTACTGTTTTTCCACAGAAACATGGCTGTGACAGTTACTGAGTTATGATTGGCAGGCAAGAAGCTCGTAATATATGTCAAACTCCTGTTTGACGTTTATGGCTCAAGTGTTTTCACACCTACAGCAATCCTAATATAAAACTCTTGTCTTACCCCATCTGTTCAAATCAAAGTGTTCATGCCAAAGGTTTCAAATACCGAGGTTATCCTATGTATAAGCAATCCCTGTTAATCTAAAGTTCAGGCTCCAGACTGCTCTAAACACTTTGTGTTAGACAATCCCTGATAATTGATCCCTGACTCCTCCAGTAATCCCAAGTATCCTTGGGCGAGGTACTGATGCATTAATCAGAGTGTGAGTTTGTGAATGTTTCAAAGCACTTAGGTATAGATAAAAGCTCTGAGTGTGTGCATGAGTGGCGGAATGATACTTGTAGTAAGAAAGCTCTTTAGGTGCTCAACTAGCAGAAATATGCTCTGTAAGAACCAGTCAGTTTATCAGTGACCATAATCTTAATGTGGTTATCTGAAACACACAGCTCCAGCTGTGACCACAGCAGACTCACCTGGTGTTAAAATCTTTACTCAGCTTGTTTCAGAGAGTAGATGTGCCCTTTAGTTTTTAAATGCTGCAGTTTAATTCAAAAGTCGTCACACCAACATATCATTATCACAATGATATTATTCATTTAAATCCGTTGGACGCGGGTTCTTCGTTAAACTTCACACTGATACCCGGCAGGGTGTTGCTGAGTTTGTGCCATTTCCTTTTGACACCTCATTTATTTTAGGTGTGAGCACTTGTGACATACACCATGTGCCACACAACCTTCAGTGTGCAAGAGTGGTGCAGCACTCTCCAGAAAGCCTAAGCAGTGCTCTTCTGCAGTTGGTGTGCTGTTTTAGTGCTTCATAGATAATTGAACAGTAAAGCTCTGGGAAATATTCATTGAATATTTAAGCAATGCTGAGTTTGTAGAAATGAAAATATGGCCAAGACAGAAGGGTAACATTGACACAGCAACATCAGTCTGTTTAACTCATCCTATGAGCCCTAATGAACTACTGTGCTCATTAGAACTGTAACAATTCTAAAACCAAGACAAAAATCACAACACACAAGTGCCCACAATATGGTGTTGTTGTTCAACCATTAAATCGTTAGCTCATTCAGGAACAAGTAAAATGTATAGTAATCCTTTTTTTTTTTCTTTTTTTTTTTTCCCCGCTAAAGAAAAACCAGATTATGGGCCAAGCGATGATTTTGTGTAAGTGAAGGAGCAGGCTACACCCTAAATAAGTCTCATCATGCCATTTTGAATGGGCCCGAACACACTGCCCTGAGCACCAGGTGCCAATAATAAACAAATTGGAGGCAAACGCTCTGAATCCTCTGCACCTCAGTACATAAAGTGGACTTGTTATGCTAATCTCCAACTCCATATTTACTTTGTTTGAGTCTGCTAAAGTAGCTTTGCATGATCCACAGTTCAAAATAATTCTTCTTTGTTATACTGGGCCTTGCTGCAGCCCATCAGTTCATAATTTGTCTGAAACAAGTCATTTAGTTCCTCCTCTGTTAAGCTAACTTTCTTCTCATTGGCTGCCCTCCACAAACAGAAGGACTGAATATTAACAGAAGTGCCATATTAGCAAAATCCCCTCTCTATGACATCATCCAGAGCCAAGAGAATAAAAAAATCTGTTTGAAACCTGGTGTTTGAAGCAATCTGAAGCCTCAACCTTGACTCGCAGGGATTATTTGAATGTACATTGATGTTGTTGTTGTTTTTTTAACTTTAGCCATGTTTAATATGGGGATCAAATATTAGACAGGAGAAATATGATAAGTGGTTTGTTATTTGTTGTGTTTATTATTAATAATTGTATTAGTTGTTTAATAATGATCACCTAACACAGTAAGAACATCCTTTATATGTAATCATATTTTACATCTTGGTCACAAAAAGAAAAGCAGACACTGCAGGCTACTGAAACATGTTAAAATCTAGTTGGTTATGTCTGCATGCCACATGCAACCTCTCCATCCTGCACCTGAAATGGAACATGTGGGTTAAATGAATGTCCAACACACTTACATCAAAAGCTCTTAATGTTTAATGCTTTGCAGACTGGTGTTTTTTAACCCAGCTCCCACTGTGCTTTCTTTCTGCCGGACACTCACACTCACAGCAGATCTGTCCCACTGCTGCTGCTCGTTTTGCATTGTCACCGACAGCCAAGCCCGTGGTACGGCAAGCGTCTGTGTGCACCCTCACGTTAATAATGTCTGGCTCTAAGACTGTGTAGCTCTGCAGAAACTGGAAGCAAAAAAGGTTTGTACGTGCAGGTTCTGGAGCCACTCGTGGCTGATCGCTGTTCTCTGCTGGGTCCGTTTTACGTGTGTGCGCGCACGACTTGGCCATCTGCAGAATGGTAAGTGTAGCGTGTCATCCGTCATCTGCATTGTGATGAGAAGTGAAATAAGCTCCGTTAGACAGCACATCCCCTCTGTCTCAGAGCTCCTGGTAATCTGTTGTTGACATTGACAGTGTCCTCTGAACCCAGTCAGGAGCTTTTACTGTGAGAACTGTGCTTTTAATAATGTGCATGTCTTCAGATTGATGTGTTCACTGTAGTGTTGATACTGAGGTCACGTGGACGTACAGTAGTGGCTCTTTTTATCTGTGTGCTCCTGGGTGCCAGCCGTGCTGCTGGCAAGACCGACATCTGTAAACAAGAGGTTAAAAAAGTACGTGCCAGTGGAGTGTGAGTTTCCTGTGAAGGTTTGAATGCTCGTTAGTCAGCACAACGTATGTTTGAGCTCCATCTCTGGCGTCACAGATGAGTCAGTTGGCAAGTTGACCCGTTTGTGTTGAGGTTTGCGTGTTTTTTGTGGTTCTTGGTGTGTTTGGGCATCAAGATTAGAGAAGCGGATTACATCCGTGAGAATGAGAACAGATGGAAAGAGAAGGAGGAAGGGGACAATTATGTGTAGTTCATGTTGGAGCCCAGGCAAGTCAGGCACCACCCGAGCCACCGATGCCATCTGGTGAGGATACAAGTTGTGGATTGACACACATGTGAGTTCATAGTGCAAATTAGCAGAATCATCTTAACTTACTGTTATTCTGACCTTGTCTAAACATAAATCTGTTTTTACAGACACACTGCTTATTAGACTCTTTAGATTATTAGAAATCAGTTCCATCTGATTGGCTGTTTTAAAGGCTCAGACGTAACCACTGTGATTTCCAGCATGACTCTGCAGTTTTATAACAGCTTTTAGCTTGAATGAGGAGGTCATTTTTATCTTAAAACTTAAAGATCAATCAGAAGACAGAGTTGAGCTATTTTATATGCTGGCAGCTTCTTAATCCTATCATGCCTCATGTGGAGTGTCTGGAGTATCAGTCACAGGTTCAGCTTGTCAATCAGTCCTGTTATAGGAGCATAACGATCTTTGCTGTATAAGATAAACAGCTCAGTCAGCAGGGAGAAGACCTCAGGAAGCTCAGAACATCTGGGAAGAAAATCAAGGTAACTTTGCACTATTGAGCACCTATTTGAGCTGCTCTATTTTGAGATAAAAACTATTAAGTTATAGTATATTTATCTCCTGAGTAAGTCCAAAAAGGTCTACAAACCAAAGGATATTTCCAGGATAGGATTTCTAAAGTAGCGCTTTCTTTGATTCTCTCACATACCCAGACTGCGTCTGCTTGATAACACTTTTAAAAGTTTTCTCACTTCAACAAAGCACTGTGGTTCTGTATAGTGTTGGTGTGAATGTATGAGTACTGTGACATTGGCACTGTAGTTTGAAAGTTTTTTGCAATATTGTTATTTGCTGACCAACAAACTTTTACTCGTCACCTCACCATAAATTCCCCAATAGCAGACCTTAGACCATAGTATATAACCGCATGTATACATGTGTGCAGGCATGCATGTTTCAGCATTCATAATTTCATCAATTCTGACAAGATTCCCAACACCAGTGACTGAAATGCAGCTCGAAACCATAACAGAGCCTCCACCTGACCTCCTCTGTACCTATTGAAAACAATTTAAGCAAAAACATTTGGACTCGTGACTCCATCAGACTTGTTGTCACTGATTTTTAAGGCCGCCTTCTTCTGGAATTTGGCAAACCTTAGCTTTTTCTGTCTGTTTCAATTCCTTATGAATGAGTTCTTGATCGCCATATTTCCACCAAGTTCATTTCTGATGAGGCCTTGCTGAACAGCTGATGGATCATTTTTCTGTTCATCTGTTCTAGACAGCTGTCTAGTTTCCTCTCTTTGTTCTCTTTTTTTTTTAACATTGCACATCTGCTGAGACATGCTAAGGTTTTGGCTAATAGCTCTTTGGGAATCACCTTGTTGGTGCAAAAATACTATTTTATGCCAGGCAAACTGCTATCGTTCGAGATTTTGATAACGTGTTCCCATTTATTTCATATGTGATTGTGTGACAGGCTGCTAGTAACAAAGTGTCTAAAGTTACAAATTTCAAATTTGATCTTTGCATGTGGGAACAACAACATTTCCTTTGATCCTCTGAAAAGGGTCAGGCACAAGGACCGGACTGAAAACTAGTGGAAGCACAGTCAGCGTTCAAAGTAAAATGTTAAGAATTTCGGAAAGTCTGCAGAACTATTGCTCAAGACCATTTGACCTGTGGCCTGAGACTTTTCCACAGTAATGTATCTTCATAAAGGTCAGTTACAGCAAATGATCGTTTCAAATCAATTCCACTTTACTTTCTTGGGACTCGAAAATAAAATTTGCTCCTACCTCAGTGTTTACTATCCACCAGTGGCTGCTGGTTTGAGTTATACGTTTTGACTTTCAACAAAACTTTGGGAAAACAAGCTCAAATTCTACAAACTATAAGCATAATTTAACTTAGCAGTAAAAGAGCAGGCTGTTAAAGTGAACCACAGATTATTTCCTGGGAAAGCATTTTGCCTGTAGTGCACAGTTACACTTCAGTCTCTTAACTGTTTTATTCATACTGCACATGATGTAATGAATAATCAACCTCCAGCGCTGCCTGCTCCAGGGTTTTTACTAAAATAGTAATGAATCTGGGAATAGTTAAGCTACTTGGTGTTTCCATTTGATTTCCACCTTTGGGAAGGTTGGGAACCCAGTCCAGACACTGATGCAATTTCTCTTATTGAATCTGTCCTAGACACAATGCCAACAGTGTTTCAGCAGATCTGTGGCTCCGACTCCAGACTCCAGTAGCGTTGTGATAAGACCCAGCAGGAGCCAAAAATCACACAAGGTGGTTTTTGTGTTCGTGTAATGTGGGAGCTAGACGGGCTGGAATTCAGTGCAGCACAAGCGAGGCCGCACAACAAACCCACCAGCTTCCTTTCTCCAGGGCACACAGAGTTCACCACCCGGCAGATGTTGGCCCTTTTTTTGTTTGTTTTTGTTTATTGCCGCCTTTTATTTCACAGGTGTTTTTCTCCACACCAGTTAAAATAAACAACATGCTGGACTCAAGTCATGCAGTTTGCATTGCGACTTCTCCTTTCCATGCCCTCATTTGAAATAATACTAAGAATAAACAGTGCAGCTCATTAAAATGTACAGTTTTCTGCCAAAGGTAGTTAAAAAAAAAAGTATAATTACTCAGTTGAGGGGAAAGCAGACCCTTTTGTTGTTCTTTGAAGTGTAGCTTTAGCCTTTTTGTATGTAGCTAATTTTGATAAGCTGTAAATCTGCTTGATATTTGTACCGATTCTTTCTCCGTTTAACCAGATTACATTATACTGTAGCATCTACACTGATGGTAATGATGCAGTTCAGTCTCTTCAAGCTGTTAGAAAAGATTACAAACAGACCTGGTCAAATACCCTGCAATTGAGACTACATTTTATATGACTGTAATTGCTCTTATTTAATGCTGTTTTCCTCCCTCTGGTTCTTTGTGCAGTTGTTTTGTAGCTCTCTCCTGGGAAATAAGCGAAATGGGGGAAAAGAATAAAACTGAGATATTGAGACATCTTGATCCTGAGACAGATTTTGCACCAGCTGGAAATCGCACTCTCTGCAGGCCGAGCTGCTGTGAGCGAGCAGAGATGCCGGCTGAGTCCATCCCGAAGTGGTGTAACCCTTCAGATGAATGCTGCGATTTAGATTGAATGTAACAATGGAATTCCTGTAATGTCACCCAAGAGAAATCTCCACCTCCCTCCCCCCTTCATGAGCCTTTGTTGCACCTTGCCTCTTTTAAGGAAGGGTGAAAAAAACAAAGTGAGAAAAATGCTTTAGCTCTTTTTCCAACAGGAATGTCTCTGTGTCAGATAAAGATCCTTAACTGAATGGAGGAGGAAGTGTAGGAAGTCTAAGTTCAGCAAATCTAGCGTTTCCTTGTTGATGCCTGTTGTGGAACAATATTTAGGTTCCTGCATAGATGCTGGATATCTGCTTCAAAGGGTGTCAGAGTGTATTTCGTGTTACTGTGCTACCTTCTAGGGCTTTTTATCCAGTTTCTTTTAGGGAAGTTCAGGCGAACTTCTATATCAAGTTACAAGTTTTGTGCTGCATGTTTCCTGTCTGCGTCTAAAAACACAGGTTTCCATTCTTTCCTTGCTTTGCATGCACGAAGTACTCTGCTGCAGCCAAAGGCAGGACTGTTTGTCTCAAGTTCGGGGCTCGTTTGTGCAGTATATGTTTACAAAGTCTTGCCCAAATGCCATTAAATGAAGCTGCTACACAGTCTTTAAATCCAGTGATTTGTGTTTCTTGGCAACAGTATTTCATTATTCTCATCATTTTCATCTGTCCACTCAAGTGTGCACTGATTTGTGTCCATGGCGATGAAATGTATATATTTTCTTGTTTTAATAGACAAAACGTTTGCAGGTCAGTGGTGTCATGGATCATGTCACCGCTTATGAAAAAGACCACAGTTGGTCATACCTGGATTATTTCTCTCATTTTTATTGCGCTATTTTAAAATATGCCATGAATTATCATGAGCGTGAATGGTTGTCTGTCTCTGTGAGTTAGTCCTGCAACAGATTGCAACCTGTCCAGGGAGTGTATGACAGCTACAGTGGGGCAAAAAAGTATTTAGTCAGCCACCGATTGTGCAAGTTCCCCCACTTAAAATGATGACAGAGGTCAGTAATTTGCACCAGAGGTACACTTCAACTGTGAGAGACAGAATGTGAAAAAAAAAATCCATGAATTCACATGGTAGGATTTGTAAAGAATTTATTCGTAAATTAGGGTGGAAAATAAGTATTTGGTCACCTCAAACAAGGAAAATCTCTGGCTCTCACAGACCTGTAACGTCTTCTGTAAGAAGCTTTTCTGTCCCCCACTCGTTACCTGTATGAATGGCACCTGTTTGAACTCATCATCTGTATAAAAGACACCTGTCCACAGCCTCAAACAGACTCCAAACTCCGCCATGGCCAAGACCAAAGAGCTTTCGTAGGACACCAGGAAAAGTATTGTAGACCTGCACCAGACTGGGAAGAGTGAATCTACAATAGGCAAGCAGCTTGGTGTGAAAAAATCAACTGTGGGAGCAATCATCAGAAAATGGAAGACATACAAGACCACTGATAATCTCCCTCGATCTGGGGCTCCACGCAAGATCTCATCCCGTGGGGTCAAAATGATCATGAGAACGGTGAGAAAAGAGATCCCAGAACCACACGGGGGGACCTGGTGAATGACCTGCAGAGAGCTGGGACCAAAGTAACAAAGGTCACCATCAGTAACACACTACAACGGCAGGGAATCAAATCCCGCAGTGCCAGACGTGTTCCGCTGCTGAAGCCAGTGCATGTCCAGGCCCGTCTGAAGTTTGCCAGAGAGCACATGGATGATACAGCAGAGGATTGGGAGAATGTCATGTGGTCAGATGAAACCAAAGTAGAACTTTTTGGTATAAAGTCAACTCGTCGTGTTTGGAGGAAGAAGAATACTGAGTTGCATCCCAAGAACACCATACCTACTGTGAAGCATGGGGGTGGAAACATCATGCTATGGGGCTGTTTTTCTGCCAAGGGGACAGGACGACTGATCCGTGTTAAGGACAGAATGAATGGGGCCATGTATCGTGAGATTTTGAGCCAAAACCTCCTTCCATCAGTGAGAACTTTGAAGATGAAACGAGGCTGGGTCTTCCAACATGACAATGATCCAAAACACACCGCCCGGGCAACAAAGGAGTGGCTCCGTAAGAAGCATTTGAAAGTCCTGGAGTGGCCTAGCCAGTCTCCAGACCTCAACCCCATAGAAAATCTGTGGCGGGAGTTGAAAGTCCGTGTTGCTCGGCGACAGCCCCAAAACATCACTGCTCTCGAGAAGATCTGCATGGAGGAATGGGCCAAAATACCAGCTACTGTGTGTGCAAACCTGGTAAAGACCTATAGTAAACGTTTTACCTCTGTTATTGCCAACAAAGGTTATGTTACAAAGTATTGAGTTGTATTTTTGTTATTGACCAAATACTTTTTTTCCACCCTGATTTACGAATAAATTCTTTACAAATCCTACCATGTGGATTCATGGATTTTTTTTCTCACATTCTGTCTCTCACAGTTGAAGTGTACCTCTGGTGCAAATTACTGACCTCTGTCATCATTTTAGGTGGGGGAACTTGCACAATCGGTGGCTGACTAAATACTTTTTTGCCCCACTGTAGGTCCCCGCTAACAAACAACAGTCTGCGTTCATGAGCACGAGCATGCAGATTGCTTTTTTGGGACTTTCTGAAGTTTGGCCATGAGATGACCTGCTGAAAGACTGCTAATGTTGATATTACGGGCCTGTTTTTAAGTTTTTTGTTTTTAATTCCATTATATTTTCTATTAAAACCAAAAAAACCTCTTTCCATGCCTCACAGCTGGCTTTATTTGGTTAATCTACTTTATTTAAATGCCTCTGGTACTTTGAATAGACCTTTTTAACCTCGGCGCCTTACCCGCTTTCGAAAGTCACACTTTCTGCTGTGGAAAAGCCCCATGACCCATGCACATACTACACTTACAGTACCATCCGTGACACCCATTAACTCCTATCAAGCCGTTTCCAGTCATGAGCAGCAGGTGGCACTGCCCTCCCTCCACCGTCCCACAGTGCGTCCTCTGTGTGAGAGAAATTCAGCACATACATGCAACACAAAGTCATAGAGATGATAATTTGTTGAGCAGACTGATGAATTGGCTCTGTCTTTGACATTTTGAGATAATAAAATATGGTGTAGCTTACTGGACCAAATAGTTTTATCAAGAAACTCATTCCAGCCCTGCTGGCCCCAAGCCAACCCTGCAGTGTAAACATGTACGGGGAGACATTTTAATTATGAGGGGCAGTGTGATCCTCACAGCACTGTAGACTCTACTGTTTGACTCGAGCGTGGGTGTGTGTGTGTGTGTAGTCCATCACACAGGTATGTGCATGTGTTTGCACTATATCTAAAGCTGACGGTCCCTTGGGCACAGTCAGCCCTTTCAGACAGTCCACGATAATCACCCTCATGATGTGATGCAGCCAGAGAGGATTAAAGCAAGGCAGCAGTTGTCTCCCCAGACACTATCTTTCCTTACAGGAAGTAATATCTCCTGTCTATAAGCCTGTGTTTCTCATCCAGGCCAGTCCTGAACATGTGTCACATTTAATAGATGTTTAAGTGAGATTTGCCTACTGTGTGGTTTCTTAGACTGGCACGTCTGTTGACCTGATTCTATTTGCATTGCTTCTGCTTATGGTAGTTATTACGGCTGTATAAGTTGGCACACTTGCATCAAAAGCTATTAAGATTGGGATCGTGTTACATTTAGCTCTTCCTCCCAATGAACTCTCAGCTGAATTCTGCTCCTGTTTTTGTTCTCCCCTAAAAAGCTGAAGATTAGATCTCAGCCCAGACGCAAGCTGAGCTTTTATATTTTTCTTTTTCTTTTTTTTTGTTTCCGGTTATGTTTCGTTACTGTCACATGCTGGTAGATCACAGAATCACCATCATATTGTGGGGTTTTTTTTTAAACTGGTTTTTAGCTTTATGATTTAAATTTAAAAAAACAAACAAACCACAGAACACTTGAGTTCATTCACCCTTGTTCAGAACCCAACATGGTAATCACAAAATCCTTTAAGAATGAGTGAATATTGTAAGACTGTGCAAAACACAGGGAACCTCTGAGATTAATGGAAAAGCTTTGAGCTGTGGTCCACTTAAGTAAGAGTGTGTGTGGGGGGGCGGGGGGGGCAGACGAAGTGTGTATTAGATAAAAAAAGATTATTTGTAGCATGTAGGCCACACACTACCTCTCCTCCCCCTCATAGACACACTTTCTCTCTCTTTCTCCTCGTGCCGCTCTGGTCCTGGTACTGCCAGCTGGGAGGTCTGGACTGGATGTAAAGGCCATTGTAAGAGTTTAACTGCACAGTGCTGTTATCTTCTGATGCTTCATCCCAGGTTCTTGCAAAACCAGATTCTCCCAGTGATAGTTTGAATTATTCACAGAATTATTTCTCACATGTGTTTTCTGTTGGCGGCAGATATTTCGTGTGTGTGTGTTTGTGTTATGTGTTAATCGCACGCGTGTTGTGGGTTTAGGAATGAGGGCATGAGTTGCTTGTTGCATGGCTTGCAGGGCCAGCGTCTTTGGTCTCCCTGCAGAACAAGTGTTTCTTCTGAAGGCAGAACAGAGGTGCGCGCACACACAAGCTCAATTGCTGCTGCTTATCTGCATAACAGCTGCAGATTGGTCAGAAAGGGGAGAGCTGGGTGGAGCTCTGGAAAAAGCTCCAGATGCAGAGAAGGCATAGATTGAAGGTTTACCTGTTTGATAAAGATGTTGGACATGTGCAGGAGGAACTTTGTATGCCACTTGATTGCAGGGAAAGTTGATGCACTTATGTAACGCGAGTGGGGGCCCAGAAGCTAAGTGACATCTCTTCACTGGTTTCTGTGCAATTTAAGCTGTGAGCCTCAAGGAATACCACTGGTACTGAAGATATAATATGGCAGCAAATTCAGAAGCAAACAGTGATGGAGGGGTATGTGTTTGCTGCTTTTCTTCTTGCTAACCCAGCATTTAGCGGCTGCTTGTGACTCACTCTTGGTGTTTTGTTTTTTCTTTTGAGTTTCCTACATGTGGTTGCAGGTTCTCTCTGTACATGTGTTTGATTTTGGCCGCATTCAGATTATCCTCATGAAACCTTGTGGGAGCTGGACCGTTCACATGAATGCATGTGACCAGGCTCGTTCTTTTTCTCAGCTAATGGTGGTTTTATGCTAAGCTGCTGGAGTATCTGTTTGGTTTTCGCTTTTCCTTTGTGCACATCTCTAAGAAGTTAAAACGCTAACCCTGATTGACACATGCATTGATCAGATGTGATGGCTTAATGCACTGAGCGCGTTTGTAAGCGAGTCTCAGATGGAGGAAGATGTCGTTTCCTGGTGCTTTACTGTGACAGAAATACATTTGAGGAAGAGGAAACACCTGATTAGGGTGCTGCTATCTTTTTGTATTCTTTTGACTTGGAGTAGGAAATGATAAAAACATAATTTTTTGTGTGTAGCAGTGAATATTTGTGGTCGTGTGAATATTTGTATGGGCTCTATAGCTGTGGGAGAGTGTGGTGAGTTGGACTATTTCTGTCTCTCTCTCTCTCTCTGAACTGAGCCAGCTTCACACAGAGCGCCGCTATAACTATCCAAACAACCACAGTATTCACACGGCACACACATGGCTCCCTTCACCACCTGCTACTGGCCTCATCACAAGGGGAAACCTTACTGGGATTCAGCCTCTCT
The DNA here is from genome assembly GCF_057382275.1 of Copadichromis virginalis. Taxonomy (NCBI): domain Eukaryota; kingdom Metazoa; phylum Chordata; class Actinopteri; order Cichliformes; family Cichlidae; genus Copadichromis; species Copadichromis virginalis. The sequence continues at coordinate 23,542,904 of NC_140631.1, read as the reverse complement.
ATTCCACAACATTAAGATTGTAAAGAGGAATACACACAGTGTTGTTAATGCTGTGAAAGCATATATAATCATGCTTTATTAGTATAAATGCAGCTTTTATATTCATGACATCTCATTTTTCTTGGAGTCTTGGATATCTCCTTCAACCGGCACCTTAAACCAATGTCTAACTGCCTCCTTTTATCTGCACAATACTGCTAAAACTATAAACATCCTGTCTCCTGAGTGATGCTGAAAAGCTAGTCCACAAGTTTGTTACTTCTAGGCGGTAGTATTTTACCTAATGAACAGCTAAAAGCTCCCTGAAAAGCCTTCAACTCATCCAAAATAGAAGTAATAGTTTTCTCGTACTGGCTGATTTTCACTGAATATAAATCCTTCATCTCACAGGGATGGTCCTGAAGGATCAGGCTCTGTGAGATCTTTTGGGTATCACAAACTATCATATTGTCCCAGTAGAGCACTTCACTCTCACACTGCAGGCTTATTTGTTGTTCCTAGAGTTTCTAAAAGTAGACTGGGAGACACAGCCTTCAACTGTCGCTCTCCCAGTTTGGCTTTTGGAGACAGATACTCTCTCTATTTTTAATGTTAGACTTTAAATTTTCCTTTTTGATACCTAGGTAACTGAGGTGTCCGTGACAAAGCAATGTGCGACTAGTGGATTGCTTCTTGTAATAACAACTATTAAGGCCTAGGCAGTGGATGGAACTTCCCATGATGGCAGTGAGCACTTCTTCTCCACTCTAACATGTGAAATGTTGTGGTACTTATGTTCAACTTTTCTCCAAGAACTCTTTACTATAGTCAGGGGTGCACGTAAGTGGTCCGCAGGTGCGCATTCGCTGTCAAAATAAAAGACGCGCACCAGATAAGAAGTTGCAACGCGCGTTTGCGTACATAAGATTTTCTGGAGGAGGACAGACATTTGTTTAGAACTCTTAAAGATGTCAAAGAAGCAAGCTCCTTTAAGCAATTACTTTGGTGTTCCTCCACCTCCAAACAAATGTCAGAAGGAGTCCGAACCGCAAAAGAAGCACGTATTCTCGGAAAAGTGGTTGCAGGATGTGAGCTGGCTTCAAACAAATGATGAACGCACAGAGATGTGGTGCGGAATATGCCGTGAAAATCCCACTCTAGCGGACAAAAACAGTGCCTTTTTATATGTACGCAAACGCGCGTTGCAACTTCTTATCTGGTGCGCGTCTTTTATTTTTGACAGCAAATGCGCACCCGTGGACCACTTATGTGCACCCCTGACTATAAGCCTCATTTGCCGAATCAAACAACCATTCATGCATGTGCTGTATCTAACATTCGAACTCTCACTACTCAAGGATACTCTCACATGGGAGAGTAGCTGGGGAGGCAATCCACTGATTCCGATTGGTAGGAGACCCACTCCACTCTCTTGTTTTACTGCTGTTTGTCATTAATTTTTTCTACTCTCTCACATAGTTTCTGTTTGTCTGTAATAGCTCTCTATGCTTTCCTTTGCTGTCTACTCTTTTTCTCCACCCCAACTCATCAGAATAGATGGCTACCCCTCACAGAATCTGGTTCTCTCAGAGGTTTTTGTTTTCCTGATAAGAGGGAGTTCTTCCTCCCCACTGTTGTCAAGTGGTTGCTCAAAGTGGATTGTCTTACTGTTGGGTTTTTTCTCTCATCTGACAGCATAAAGCACCTTGAGGTGACTTTTGTTGTGAGTGGAAACACTAAAATCTAGGAGGAGCATAATATCAATACAGTGTGTATGAAATAATAATAATCATGCTCCGTCTGCCGGCATACAGTAGAGAGAGAATTCGTGCCAACCGTGGCACCTTATGTCAAGCAAAAATTATTTAGCATGAAGTGAATAATAGTGCAGTAATTATTGTAGCTGGATTATATACGACTCTGTCAACTGCATTTCCTACCGAGCTGAAATGTGCTTTCATCACGGACTGTGAATAACAACACGCTGCCCGGCTTCTTTATGACTTTTGGCAGCTTCTGATTGCATTTCCCATGTCGTACATTTGAAGAGGGCTTTTCCCCTGAGAGCAGCATTTAATGCAACATATCACCGTCCATCAGCGCTGTGCCAGCCAAACCCACCATCTTGATCCAAAAGTAACAAAGCAGCACAGTCAGCCGCACAACTTGTTTGTGTTTGGCTAGGTTTCATGTCCTCCAATTGTTTCTCAGGGACTGCACCGCTTAGCATAAAGATTTTACTCCCATCGTAATAAATGCCACACATACTTGAGAGGTTGTTTTTTCCAACAGTGGTCTTCTTGATAAAGGACTGGAAAGAACTTCAAAGGCTAGTATTATTCATCTCAGTAGCTGTGCAGAAACCTACCACTTGCCTCTTAGACTGCTTATTAAATATCATTAAGATTATTTAATCCATCTTTGTGGACTGTATATGCAACAAAGACCTAAAATTGTTACTTTAACCCCACTTCTTACTAATTTCACATGGCAAACAAAACGCTTCAGGCGAACATCATAAGTGCATTTTTATCAGTGTTGCAGGAAATGACAAAGACGCAGCTGTTGACAAAGTAAAATATGTCCGTTCCAGAGGCAAAATGTTTGTGTCCACATACCAGTGATTAATTTTCCCTCCCTCCTTTGTTTTGCTATGTAGAAAATGTAGATTAATGTTTTTGAGTAATATGAGGAAGTCTTTAAAGCATTTTTGAATAATGTGAGGAAGTCTCAAAAGCCATATGGACTGTTGTGTTATGAAGGCCTGTTTGGCACTACTTCTTGGGCATGGTGTTCCTGATTTCCAGCTGGGGCTTTGTGCTTCCGATCCTCACGGTACCACTTTGGATCAGAACCAGCTACACCATGGTTTCACCCAGTTGGCAGTTTATCTGTTCTGTTTTATCTCTCGTCAAACTCTGCGTGGATTCTCTAGCGATTGGTTGCTTATTTTCTCGATGAACTCACCCTGAGCCAGTTATGGAAATTATAATTGGTTCAGGTCTCAGTGGAGACTCATTCCAGTGGGAGACTGTGTGGGACCAAAATGGAAAAATGTGACATAGATGTCAAAGCCCATCAGGTTTCATTCTAGTTAAAGAAGATTGTTTTCACGTCATCAGTTAATATAGGAGAAATCGGGATTAGGGGACACTTCTGTAAATCTTACACAAGATTGGGGGCTTTTTTTTTCTTTTTCTTTTTTAAACTTTTGTTGGGGTCTCTTTCTAAACTTTAAATCTAGAGCTGTGTAAGTTGTATGGCTTTTCTGTGTTTGTATTGCTCATGAGAGCAGCACTAATCTTTCTATCCGTAGTCAATCATGTGTTTCATTAGCATATTGATTTATCTGCATGACACACGATAGCCTGACTTTCATTTTTTATTGGCTCGGGACTGGAAATTGCCTTTCTTTTGGCTTGGAGAAGCCAACTTTAAGAAATATATGATGGTAAATCTTGTTAAAAGGAGCTTTTGCTGATCTCAGAACATTTGCTCATATTTGAATTGTTCAGCCTGTTCACAGTAACCATTAAAGTGCAGGTTTACAGGCTTTGCTTTCCACCCAAACTGAATTGGAAAGATGGCGCTGAGCAAGTTGTGCTAAAGTGCATTTTAGTGGGAATGCATTTAAGCCCAAGATTAATGTGTCAGGAGATCCTTGAATGGTTTTTTAAAGTTAGTGGAAATGTTTGCATGTGGAAAATGGAACTCCAGTAAAATCAGCCTAAATGTCTCGCCTATGTTGAACTCTGCCTTAATAATTCCCCAATATCCCTTTTCCTACTTTATGCATACTAGGAACACAGAATAGTTGTAATTGTTCTTGACTTATAGTCTGCTGTTTTTTCTTCCAGCTGAATAAAAGAGAAAATTAATGTTTCCTTAGGTATATTAAAAAATGAAAAAAACAAAACCCAAACACAATTTCCTGTGGCATTCCTTTCTTAAGACCTTTTCGGCTCTAAATTCTTAAATATCAGGGCCGAGAACACAGCGGAGGAATGGCCTGATGGCTGCTTTGGTGTGAGAGGAAGAATTTGAACCTGTTTGAACCTCATCAGTTTGCTGTACAAAGCTGCTTTAGTGCTTAGAGGAAGACAAATCCCCTACCTGCATTCAGTAATGCCTGCTATCTCGGCTGCTTTTAAAGAAGGGGTAAACTGAGAGTATGTTTGGCTTAGAGAAGAAATCTGTAACCAAGCTCTGAAGTTGGGGTCAACTTCAGGAATGCTACAAAAGTAGAAAGGAATGAAGACACAGACACACTACACAAAAAGGTAACATGTAAGTTTCTGAAATATGTGCATACAACAGAAAAGGAATAGGAAATGTGTACAGTAACTGTGTGATTCCCAGACACGATGATGTCTCCCGTAAAGACGATGCAAACTGCAGAGTTTGAAACTGGGAGCTGAATAAATTTGCTTATAAATGAGGAGTTCTCCTAAATGCTTAATGTGGTACGTGAAGACAAGTGCCTTGGCAGATAAATAGTTTATAATTAATTCATTTGTTAGCTTAATTAGTGAATTCATCAGCATTGCCGGCAGTTATGTTTATAATGAGGCAGTAAGCAGCTCGGCTTCACCTCGTGTGATCTGGTGGAAACATTTGGTGGTTACCTTTGTGATACTCTTTATTCCAAGCTGTTCTTTAAGTCAGTCATTTTCTGCATTCTGAAATTTTTAAGGGAGAGAAAGAAGAGCATTTGAGGCCCTGATGTCTCTTTTGAATATGTGCAGAGTATATGTGTGTCTGTGGATGTTGTATAGTTCTACAGTCCTACCTCTAAGTAGACAACTCAAATGGTCAGCGATAGCCAAGCTGACAGTCAGGTGGTGATGGTCCTCTGCAGAGCCTTTTCTCTAGACAGAGACTTGTAAGTCATTATTATTAAAGTCATTATTCTTTTTCATTTTAGTTTTAGTCTAAATACACCACTAGGACCGATTTTAACACCAGCTGTACAATATACACATTTGGGGTAGTATATCAGCATTGCACATTAGTATATGACTTTATCCTGTTTTTAAATCACCAAATGTAGAGATTGGTTTTGGTATCAATAGCTGTCAGGCTCTAATTATCATCACAGTGATTGTTCCTGATGATGTAACCTAAATATCTGACTTTGGTCACCTCCTTTAGTACTCGAGCTCCCAAACAGAATGAGAGGAAATTTGGCCTCAGATCCTCTCTGGCTGAACCGATCATTATTAGAATTGAATTTGATGTCACACTGCAAACCCTGAGCAGTTCCTGTAAGTCTTTTGTGAGGATACTTCTGCTCTTGACATATTTTATTGTCACAGGAACTGTCATTGTAGGCTTATGGAGTACAGACATTAGCTGTGAGTGGCAAAGGTTAAGAATGGGCCCTGCAAAATATGCACAGTATTTGTCTTCATGTTATAACATCAGTCCACACACTGTACAACAGAGTGACAAAGTAGCATCATGTTTTCTGCTCTAATGCTGCTATCAGTGTTTCCTTATCTTTTTGCTTTGTTATCAGGTTCAACTCATCAGATTAGGCTGTTTGCTGGTGTCAATGTGAATTGTCAGGCAAAACGGTGAAACAGCAGAAGACGTCAAACTCACAGTTTGCGTATAATTGTGCACGACATGGAGCTGTGCAGCCCCAAAGTTAAGTAGATTTGATGGATGTAGTCTATGTCTGGGTTGGTGATGCCTGTCAGCGCTGACGTGCACCTCATCAATGCCACTGATCAGCTCCCCGGGGTGCCGACCAGCTCAATGGAGCTGAAGGGCACTGTGTCCTCTAGTGTGGAGTTGTATAAATGCTGGAGCCGCTGCTCTTTGCTTTCCGAGTCCTGCTGGACTTTGTACGAGGAGCAGTTTTTAAGAAGTAAAAAGAAGAGGGTTTTAGACACAGGTGAGGCATCGAAAGAAAGGAGGTGAGAACGGGTGAACGTGCTTTTATCCACTTTACTGAGAATATGTTTGATAATTAGTTTGTTCTTTGATTTTTATTCCTGTAGTCCCTTGAGTTGTTTTAGTGTGATATTCCAGATGATACATCTAAAAGTCGCTTTGAAGCTTTTTTCATATTTAAGCAAAAAAAAAAGTAGTGGGAGTCTGTTTGATGCACTTCTGTGGATTTGTAATCCAAAGCAAAATGTCGGTGATTGACACTTTATTTTATGTAGGACACAGAACCCACCATGCTGGACATTGATCTTAGGGCTTTGGTTGTGCATCAGGAAAGCAGGTCACCGATTTCCCAATCGGTGAAACTATCATTGTTTCCTCTGCCCTTAAGCTCTAAATCCCAATCATATTAGAGCTGTAGGTCACAGGTGGAGCACCTAACCATGTGGAAACACCAAAAAGATTACATGCTAAGCTTTTTTTAATCAAAATTAAACTGGAAAGAAATTGGCACAGACTTTACTTGCTGTCAAACTTGTAGTTAGCTTTTGCAATAGTAACTGTAGCTGGGAGCATGAATAGGAAAATGGCACCAGAACAAGAGGAGTGAACATAACCTGATCTGTATCAAATCTTTATTTTGAAACGCATAACGAGAGTTAATACATATTTTTTTAAAAAAAATGAATGAACATGATATCAAAGAAAGATATCATGTTGAAAATATTGAGCAATTCCTGTTTGGGGAAAAAAAAATAATAAGGAAGCAAATGCTTATTAATTCCTGTCCCTGTTGAGCTCATCCTATATATGTTTTGATTTTGCAATCAAATGTATACAGACGCATATTAATTTATAGCATATATCTAATGTTCAGTCCCTTGTTATATTATTACATGCATCATACCATTTCTGCTGTAAATGGTATGTTCTTTTATTCATTAGCTTTTTTAATTTTTTTGTCGTCTTCTTCCTCGTCTTTATCCATCTTACCTGTACTCCTCATGTCCTCCTTGTGGTTCATGCGTGGATCTGCGAGGCTCTTTGTTGGCCCTTCTCCATCCTCTTCTTCAACCTCCCTGTTGTTCTATTCCCCGATAAACCTCACCACACGCGTGCGCCCTTCGGATTCAAGATCACAGAGTGCGCTTTAGCCCCAGTTGCAATGGAGGACAGTGACCACGAGCATTCCTCTTCATCAGATGAACAAGACTCCTGTCCAGCTTCCCCTAATCAGAGCAGACACCATGATCATGATCACCATGAACAGGTACCGGTGACACCCCCCCCCCCCCCCCAAAATATATATATATTTTTCTGTTACTGCCCATCTTCAGCTGATTTCTGCCGTCAAAGTCTGTAGTTTTTATGCGCTTAAGCTAAGGATTAGACATGAATTTATCTCTTTAGGGTCTAAATTTAAATTTAAAACTGTGTCACAGTGTGTGCTCACAGCTGAATTTGAGTGGCCGTGTTGCTTGCTGAATTCCACTCCATTATTTATCTATCAGGGAGACTTTAGTAACTGTAACTAGAGTCCATAGCTGCGTGTCCTCTTACAGAAAATTTACACTTTTAAAGATTGCATTAATAATGAAGAGTAAAATACCTGATGTCTAAAACAGTACTTGTCTTTAATGTTACCGATCACTCTTAAAGGAGAGTAAATGTAAACACAGTATTGGAGTTCATTCATTGATAGTTTCATAAAACAACTTGGCTGCAGTGTTCAGCTCTAACATGACTTCTCCTCATTTATAATAGAAGGTGATCCACCAGCTGTAAAGTCCCTAACATGTATCCTGTTTCCAATGAATAGTTAAAGGCTCATCCACATTAATGTACAAATCTCATGTGTTACCCACTGGCCTTCAGCTAGGTATACTAACAGTTTTGAGTTGTCAGATATGAAAGATCTCTTTGTTGCTGTGTCTTAAATCCCTCACCATAAAACTTTAAGTTGATTTTCTAAAACTTTCTACCCTCTGGATCTCCATACCTCCCCCTCTACATTGGTGCTCTAACGTTCCTCTTTTCCCTCCACCGTATTTCTTTTTTTCCTGTTCGCCTCGTCATCCCTCCCGCCCCCCCACGACCTTCGCTTCTCTCCAGCCCTCAAGCCATTCAGATGACTCAGAAGTGGAAAACATTATGCAGGACCCTCAGCATCATGGTGGGCACGGTCTCCGCCATCACAAGCATCACCACCATCATGACCCCGAGGCTCATGATGCGGACAGGCAGGCCGAGGGCAATGACCGCCCCCACACCCCGTCATATTTGCGGCCCCCCGTGGCCGGCAGGGCCCAGTCAGATTCGGGTTCAGACTCCGGTTTGCCACAAAGCCGAAGCGTGGAGTTTGACTTGCCGTCCCCCGTCAGTCCCTCCAGGCCAAAGAGCCCCTGGGTTCGATTTGACCCATACGACAGTAGCGAGGTAATACAAGGCGTCAGGAAGCCCCAAAGAGGGGTCAGCACAGCCCGTGTGCTGTAACATGCTGATACATTTCATACCTTGTTTTACTGTTGTTTGGGTTTGGGTTTTTTTTTTGGTTTTGTGCTGTTGCCGTTATTGCTGTCGAAATACTGCAAATGGGACAACAATGCCAAAATATTTCAAAAAGCCGATATCAGGTTTGAAAAAAGAAACCATGGTGTACACAGCCTCTGTTTCCTTATTCCATTTTTATCTTTTTGTGCATTTGTAGGACCAGGACAAGGAGTACGTGGGTTTCGCAACGCTGCCAAACCAGGTGCACCGCAAGTCTGTCAAGAAAGGATTTGACTTCACGCTCATGGTAGCAGGTAAATCCTCGTTTTAGCATTAGCTGCTATTTGAGCTTAAGACCGTGTTTGTTTTAAAAAGACTGTCTTTTCTTCTTTGTTGTTCTTTGTTTGAAGGTGAATCTGGCCTGGGAAAGTCCACCCTGGTCAACAGTCTGTTTCTCACAGATCTGTACAAAGATAGGAAGCTGCTCAATGCAGAAGGTGCGTGTGATTATTTGTTTTAAAATTTGCTGTACTACATTATGTAATGGCTGAGGGCTGTTTACTTCTTTTTTTCTATCCTAGAGAGAATCACACAAACGGTAGAAATCACCAAACACACGGTGGATATAGAGGAGAAAGGTGTCAAATTGAAACTCACCATTGTGGATACCCCTGGGTTTGGGGACGCTGTGAACAACACTGAATGGTACAGACATGTTTAACGCATCAGATAACCCTGAGTGAATCTGAGTTACACGGTCAGCTGTTACACTTTGCCTCAGAGACTGAACGCCCCTGTGTGTTTCTGCTTTAGCTGGAAGTCAGTGGCTGACTACATTGACCAGCAGTTCGAGCAGTACTTCAGGGATGAGAGTGGCCTCAATCGCAAGAACATCCAGGACAACCGCGTACACTGCTGCCTCTATTTCATCTCACCCTTCGGTCACGGGTATGACAAAGCTACAGCTAACTCAGCCTGCTCGTCCTCTCTTTATTATTAGTTCTAAAAATATGGAAGATTAAGTTGTTTCTGCTGCAGCACATTATCACGTGCAATGTTCAGAAGTGATAATGGGACCATTAACTACACTTTTCCTCGTGATCTCTGATCACATGTTTATCGCAGCCATCGTCCTGAGCGCACACGTGATATCTTCCACACGTATCTAGTGGATCGGTGTTTACTCACAGTGTGAGTAAACACACAGCCTCTTAAATTGTTGATGCCCAGCATCTTTCCCAGAGATAAAGCACCTCTCAGCTGCCCTTGGATAACTTTACATCTGCTGCAGTGATTTTACCCTAATCAATTGTTTGTGCTGCTGTGGTACCTCTCAGCACATTTGTGCGCATCCAGATCTGTGTTCATCAAGGAGCCAGAATACCATAAAATTCAAGTAATGCTGCAGAGCATTTTCAGCGTGACAGCCATGGAGAAACGGCTCCCTCTGTTGGTGAGCAAGTGTCTGCTGCCACCGATTGGTCGGCCAGTGTGCCATGCAGCCAGAGACATCATCTTATGCTTCAAGTTTTTTTCGGGGGGAGGGGGTTGTACATTTTTGCTGTCATTTGATAGTGCAGCATTAGATGGGGGGGAGGGGGAGAGAGAGAGAGAGAGGAGGGGAAGGACTCCAACCCAGACTGATGCATTTCAGCTGTATGGCATGTGGTCACATGCTAAATCTCTGAGATAAACTAGCACCTTTAATTTTGAACTACAGATAAGACTTGATGCAGGAAAGCTTAGAGTGGAGAAATCTAGATGTGGATCGGCAGGTAAGTCTGTTGTTGCCTGATCCTGATTGCCAGCAATTCATGAGCATTTATGAAACGCTTTCAAATCTAAATGGAGTTTATTGGCACAAAATGATCTAACAGTTAATGATTATCAACCCCAGTTTAAACTTGTCTAACAGTAAATCATCAGTGGTGGCCCTTTTTGAAGTTTTCTGTGGCCTGTGAAGGCAACATGGAAAAAGCGCATGGCTTGTATATTTCATTCAGCCACAGTTTATGTTAAACCATGATAGGGAAGCCCAGAATGTGACTCGGGAAGTATTTTTCTTCAATTAGTCATCATTAGCAAACTAAACCTTCCTGACAATGATTGATAACTTTTTGCCCAGGAATGTAACTCCAACCTCACTAATGGTTAGCGATAAACGTGCGCAAACCATCATTCTCTGAAGAAACTACACTCTACAAACACCGACCCGGCCATAAAAACTCAGAGAACCCCTAAAATAAAGTTTGTGTTCCTCATGTGCTGAAAGCTGTAGTCCTTATTGCAGTGGCCTGCTTTCAGGTGACTCACCTTTTTTGAAAATGCCCACTCTCTTGTCTACTCTACACTATCCTAATAAATAATAAGTGTCTCATTATCCTTTCTTGGTATGTTTTGCCTCATCTCTTCCAGCCTCCGACCTCTGGATGTGGAATTTATGAAGGCTCTCCATGAGAAGGTCAACATTGTCCCAGTCTTGGCCAAAGCAGACACACTCACCCCTGGTGAAGTGAAGAAAAAGAAAATTAAGGCAAGGCGACTGCATGTTTCATCCCACGAATCAATCTGTGTATACGCCGCAGAGTGTTTTACTTGTATCCTCACAGAGGACGTTATTCACACTTTGACATCAGACATGTTTTTCCACTGTTTTTCTTTGCAGATCAGAGAGGAGATTGAGCAGTACGGTATAAAGATATACCAGTTCCCCGACTGCGACTCTGATGAAGATGAAGATTTCAAGCAACAAGACCATGAGCTGAAGGTGATCAGTGATCTCCTTTCTTTCTTTTCTTCATCCAAGTATTTGTGTTTAGTACACTAAACTCAGCTGAAAGCAGAATGCTGAGAGTCAAATCATTGTCATTCAAAACAAATTGTGCTGCAAACAAATTTAATATTAATAAGAATTGACATTAAAATGAATGAACAGACTATATAGTCAGACCTGGTGGATTTAAGTGTTGATGAATCAGCCTTCTCTACACTTCCCGTATTGTAAGGTGGTACTAAGCACACAGTCGGTGGAAATAAAAGCAAAAGTTATCACTACTAGCAAAACCCCTGCTCAACACACAGGTCTTTACTTTGGTCAATAAACAATAACTATCAAGAAAATCAGAATTACTTCTTAATTATGATGCATTTCATATATTTTAATTTTAGTAAGTATAGGATATATTTTCTGTGTCATACAGGCTGGTTTTGCCAGGCCTGCAGCGCTTGTTTGACCATGTGACACGTCTTTAATAATTTTATTACTACGTGTAATTTAATTTATCATATCAACACAGCGTTTCATTCTAACGCTATGATAAAGATCTAAATACTGGTTTATTTACTGGAACAGCAATAATTGCAATAATGTAACAAATTTGTTAGATGTCACATTTTGAACAATGTAAGTATGTGACATGAGGAAAATCTTAAAAACATATAATATATTTATTGATATCATATTTATCTATGCCCTATACTGCCCTATACACTCACAGTGCTCTAGGCAAAGTTAATGCGAAGCTTTATCTTAAGTTCATGGTCCAGTCGACTACATATGCTACGGTCATGTCAGTATGATTACAATCAAATCAATAACTTTGAGGTTTATGGAATTCTACCTCTTGTTGGATTACGTAAAGATCAGGTTTAAAAAGGGGGAAAAAAAGGTCTTGCACAAGAAAGGACGAAGACATTTAAGAGGAAAGGGATATAACTGGTCTGTTGTTGTTTTTTTAATACAGATGTGTTCACACCCTGCCCAGCCAGATGTGATCTTTATGACCATAACATGCTTTTAATATTACGATCTTTATCTTGACCCCTTTAGGAAAGCATCCCCTTTGCAGTAATAGGCAGCAACACCGTGGTGGAGGCCAAAGGGAAGAGGGTGCGAGGCCGTCTGTACCCCTGGGGTATTGTAGAAGGTAACCTTGACCTCACATGTTCCCCTAAACAAAGACCTCAAAATCATACATACTAAAATGCTTTCTGTATAGATGTACCATTAAAAAAGTTGACAGTGAACGTGTATAAGTATTGAGTGTGTAGTTGATCCTCACTCTGTGGTCTGCAGTGGAAAACCCAGCACACTGCGATTTCGTGAAGCTGAGGAACATGCTCGTTCGCACGCACATGCAAGATCTCAAGGACGTGACCCGAGAGACTCACTACGAGAACTACAGAGCTCAGTGCATCCAGAGCATGACCCGCATGGTCGTCAAGGAGCGCAACCGCAAGTATGCTCACGCTGAAGGACGGGAGAAATAAGTTTTAGTGAGATGAAAGAAATATGGCACAAGAAAAATCAAGATGAATTATAACAGTGTTAGAATATTGTTGTTTTGAGAAGGAGAATGTGATTTAAAAAAATGTGTGACCTTCATATATTCTTGAGGTATTTGATGGGTTTGCTCTGACGTGTCTGGTGTAGTGTCTTAACAATGTTTGTCGGCAGCTGATTAGACATCACAGGCTTATTTACATTGGTCTGTGTTCTCACTTTGTAGTAAACTCTGTGAACTTTCCCAAAACGTGTGTCTCTCTGCAGTAAGCTAACCCGGGAGAGCGGCACAGACTTCCCCATCCCAGTGGTGCCCGGAGTGGCCGAGACCGAGACAGAAAAGCTCATCAGAGAGAAAGATGAGGAGGTACGGCACGCCGACCACGAACTGGAGTCGCATCACGACCACGAGCATGACTCTGCCCACAATTTTGATCACCACGAGCACTCAGACTGTCAGCCCAGCCCAGAGAGGCACTCAGATCACAAAGGCGATGAAGCTCTCTGAGTATCTTTAGCTCACAGATGATGTGTTTACCCAAAAACATTTTTTTTAAGTCCAGTCAGATCACGTTTTGTGAAACTCACAAGAAAACAGTCTCATAAACAGGAACTGGTTTAATTATAGAGTAAACCTGTAGCCTTTTGGAGCTTTAAACTGTGACTAGGAAAAGAGATTGCCCCTTACACTCTCTGGAAGCACCAGGATGTTTATAACCACGCCATCATCCAGAGTTTCAGGATGAACCTTCTCAGGATTAAAGAAAGAAAAGCTGAATGTAACATGTGTTCCTGCACCTGAGCTCATAACATCTGTGCATGGCAGGTCAGAGAAGGTGGGAAGGATAATGATGGGAAAGTGTTAAGACTGACAGAAAAAACCTTGTTAGTGGGTATTTAAAGGGCTACATGCTGTGCAATACTGTGATGTTTAGTGGAAGTAAAGTAGCATAAAAAAAGTAGGGAAATTTGTGTTTGGTTGATTGCTTCTTTGTTGTAACAATGCTTCCAGGTAGTAAACCTTGTATCCTTATATCTTATGCATTTGTCAGTCAAGCAGCAGAGTTGATCCCATGAAAAACTTCCCTGCCAATGCCAAACAGCTATGATATTGACTCTTGTTTGGTGTAATTTAATGGATTAGATTATTTAAGTCTGAAGAAACAAAACATACTTTAATTGTTTAATACAACCCCAATGACCTGGCACCCTCCTCCTCATGCTAGTCTCCAGTTTGGTCACATCCTGTTCTTCAATCAGCATTTGTCCCAAATCAGCCAATGTTATGTTGGTCATTATGGCCCAAGCTGATCCCGCAAACATGCCACTTACAGGTTTTTGGGATCAGGGGTAAGGTCAGGACGGAAGGTGGGCAATTTCATCCTCTCCACTCCCAAAATCTGGAGGTAGTCTCTGATAAAGTCTTCTCTGTGGGGGTGGGGGGATTGTCATCTTAGAGAATAGTGTCTGCACCAGTGTCTGCACATGTTGCAGACACTGGTGCAAAGGAGCCTGATGGTGAAGGCCAGTCATGGTGTCAGAAGCTCAAAACAAGAGTCAATAGCAGAATTAATCATCTCTGTGGCAGAGAATGTTTTTAATGCACATAACCCACATGCTTAAATCCGCTGCTCAACCCACAGATGTATTTTCATTACAAATGTGACACCATTTAACAGGAAATAAACAGGCATTCCCTCAGTGTAAGATTTATTACCAAGCAGCATCGTTGCAACACAGAAATAATCAACCAAACCCAAATTTCCTTACTTTTTTTTGCAAAGTTAAGTTATAAATATTACTGTTGTGAAAAGAAACCTTCCTTATAGATTCCTTTTTATTTTGGGTTTGTAGATGCTAGACTGTTGCCTTGTTAATGACTGTTTTGAGTCTCAGGAATAGACGGTTGTATATGGTTTTAATGTTGTTCTGCAATCATAATGAGTTAAATAAGCTATGTCAATACCAGCCCCCTTCCCTCTGCAACACCAGACCGTGCAAAATCTATTTATTTCATTAAATAAAGAGTCTTATTTTTTCCCCTCATTTGTTTATTTTACATTTTCTGTCTGATCAACATGAAGCAACGCAGTAACACCAAATTAGCTCAATATACATCTTTGCCCACGGGTGTTATAGCCAACCCACACACAGCAGCAGCTGGACAAACATCTCCAGGTGAACAGGAGCTGTATAACACCTGTGTTACCTGCTTATTTCAAACAAATCTGATAGGGGGGGGGACTCACTCAACATGATTAGGTGATTGAGTAGCTGACTGATACTAGTGATTTTAATATCCTAAAGTGCTGCTTCTGTGATAACAGATACTCTGTAGTCCAGAGTGAAGCAGCAGATGGAGGGAGCCTTGTTTCCCTGCTGCCATTCAGCACATGTCACGTGGTTTGGGGAGAACAGGCCCATCTCCCGGGCGTTTATTGATTTGTTGCCTGTGCAGCCGTGCGTAAATGAATAGCTTCCATGAAATCCCCCTTACACTTCACACCGCTATGAAAGTGGATGCGTCGCATTCAAACGTATCACACTAACACCCGTCTCCTCTCTCTGCTCTCTTCTTCCAGCTGCGGCGGATGCAGGAGATGCTGCAGAGGATCCAGGATCATATGATCACTCAGAAGGACGGCTATTGAGAAACAAGAACCCAGTCACACTGTGTACATGTGTTGCTCTCACTGGGATTTAATAAAAAAAAAAGAAAAACTCCCCACTCCACCCCAAACAAACCTTTATTCCACTCTTGGATATTGACATCCCAAGCCACCTCTCAGCCTCATCAGCAGCATGTTATACGTGGATCAAGGACCCGGCAAGGAGGTGGTAAGACGTTTGCAGCTTAGCGACTCCCTTTATCCTCTCCAGAATCTCTGACATTTACGGCAGCACTGCTGAGAAACACCCAACTCTCCCCGTCTGCTGTTTAAAACGGCTCTCGTGATGTTCGCTTGAATGAATGAAAGGTTGGGGGTTAATTCACATATCAGAGCTTTTTCTTTAGCCACATGATCACAGGGTTGTTTTTACAAGTTTACATCAAAGCTTACACTTTTCTGGGTGTTTTCTGGTTTATTTTTTAAAAATCTTTACAGGTCAACAGAGACACACACACACACACACACACACACACACACATATATATATATACTGTAATAATATAATTTTCTATAATACACCTTTTTTTCCTACTGTTTTTGTTTTTTACATGCTGTATTTAATGTTACACTGCTCGACTATGTGGATGACGGAGGTTCCTGTTGGTTAATTTGGTTTAAGGGTTTTTTTGGTTTTTGTTCATTTGGTTTGTTCAGTGTCTGCATGTTCACAATTATAGTTGTCACATCTGATGCCTGACGTCACAGGGTTGACCAGTGTTAGCTCACAAGCAAACTCACTGATTGTCATTGTCAACATTCGAGATGCGATGCATCTTTAAATCTGGTAGAGAAGTCTTTAAAAACCGCGTGGAGAATTCCCAAAAGTAGCAAAGTCCCAAAAGGTTGTTGAAAAATACAAGACCCTAGATTTGCATGAGATGAGCATCAAAGGGCAGGGTTGCATTAAAGGTCATGCAGTGATTTTTATTTTTGCATGAGTTTTGTGAAGATTACTCAGATTGCAGATCTGTTTGATGATCATAAACTGACCAGCTGTTGGGGGTGATAATAGAAGCTTTTTTTTTTTTTTTTTAATAGGTTTGTTATAATTATCTTCTCACTTAAAGGGAGCTCCTATGTTGGATGAGTACTAACCTTTACGTTTATCTTACAGCCAATGATAAATTTAATAATCCCAATATTTTTTCTTTGGATTGGTCTTCAAAAGTGAGAATTGTTTTTAATTTTGCAATAACTTAGCAACACCATTACAGCCCATGAGTAATGATCAAAAACAATGAGTGAACATGAGTCTCTTGACATTTTTTTTTTTTTTAATGTTGCAGAGCTTCTTTTTTTTAAAAAAATTAGATTAGATGACTCTACTCTGACTTGTTTGACCGTTGTTTAAAAAATATATATGAAAAATACATTCCTCGAGTTTCTATCGCAGAGTCAGGTGACACTTTTTGTTTTTGAATTCATGTTAAATTTGTCTTCGTTATTTTGCATTTTTTGATTATATTTATGTAATAAATTTATAAATGAAAGAGGTTGGAGAGGGCAATGTGTACAAATTCTAATATTGTAATAAAATATGACTATAATTTCAAGTTGAATAAGACAATGGGTTTTTTATGGCTGCAAATGGAAGTGGGATTAAATGGTTTTGTGTGTCATCTAAGATGGGTGGATTGATAGTGATTTTCTGATGTAAGTTTCGGAAGTGTGTATATACATGTTATAGTACAGGGTGGGCCATTTATATGGATACACTGTAATAACATGGGAATGGTTGGTGATATTAAAGTCCTGTTTGTGGCACATTAGTATATGTGAGGGGGCAAACTCCTCAAGATGGGTGGTGACCATGGTGGCCATTTAGAAGTCGGCCATCTTGGATAAAACTTTAGTTTTTCCAATAGGAAGAGGGCCATGTGACACATCAAACTTATTGGTAATGTCACAAGAAAAACAATGGTGTGCTTGGTTTCAACATAACTTTATTCTTTCATGAGTTATTTACAAGTTTCTCTTTGTTCACAGCCATTGACATGTCGAAGAGGTTAACACGTGAGGAGTGGATCGAAATTGTGTTGATATCTGGTGAACGCAGTAACCGGGTCATTGCAGCAGATTTCAATGCAAGACACCCTACGAGACCACCCATCTCCCATGCTACAGTCAGCAAACTGCTTGCTAGGTTTCGTGAAACACTGGAGAGTGGCATTAGTCGAACATCCCTTTGGCGGATGTTAGCTACTCACAAATGGCACCCTTACAAACTCCAGCTACTGCAGCATCTCAACGAGGATGACCCAGATCAGCGCACAGAATTTGCAGAATGGGCAAAACAAAAATTGGAACAGGACCCTCAGTTCATGCAGAAGATTTTGTTCAGTGATGAGGCAAACTTTTATGTGAACGGTGAAGTTAAATAAAACCACCGCTACTGGTCTGACACTAACCCACATTGGATGGATCCCTCCAAGACTGTTGGAACAACAAAAGTGATGGTTTGGTGTGGTATATGGGGTACAACGATAGTGGGTCCATTCTCCATCAATGGAAACCTCAAGGTCACTGGATATTTGAAATTGCTACATGATGACGTGTTTCCCTCTTTACGCACTGAAGCTGGCACGTTCCCTGAGTTTTTCCAGCAACATGGTGCACCACCACATTATGGGTGCAGGTCCGAGCATTCCTAGATGAACAGTTTCCTGGAAAGTGGATTGGTCGTCGTGGCCCAGTTGAATGGTCCCCAAGGTCTCCCGATCTGACCCCCTTAGACTTTTTTCTTTGGGGTCATCTGAAGGCAATTGTCTATGGTGTGAAGATATGAGATGTGCAGCACCTGAAACTACGGATACTGGATGCCTGTGCTGGCATTTCTCCTGCGGTGTTGCTATCAGTGTGTGAAGAGTGGGAGAAGAGGGTTGCATTGACAATCCAACACAATGGGCAGCACATTGAACACATTTTATAAGTGGTCAGAAACTTGTAAATAACTCGTGAAAGAATAAAGTTACGTTGAAACCAAGCACACCATTGTTTTTCTTGTGACATTACCAATAAGTTTGATGTGTCACATGGCCCTCTTCCTATTGAAAAAAACAATATGGCCGACTTCTAAATGGCCACCATGGTCACCACCCATCTTGAGGAGTTTGCCCCCTCACATATACTAATGTGCCACAAACAGGACTTTAATATCACCAACCATTCCCATGTTATTACAGTGTATCCATATAAATGGCCCACCCTGTATTACCAGTCACTTTACCTCGGTAAATTGTTTTTGATTTTTTTGTTTAATAATGATATCTCAATTAAATTTGTTGCTAGTGTGAAAGATGGAATCACTGGCCACTTCATTAGGTACACCTTTCTAGTACCGTGGACCTACTTTTGTCTTCAGAGCTGTCTTATTGCTTCATGGATCCAAGAAGATGTTAGAAGTGTTCCTCAGCAATTTTGGTCCACGTTGATATGATGGCATCACACAGTTGCTGCAAATTTGTGTGAAGCTGACAAATCAAAAAAGGCACGCTACTGGATTGAGATCTGGTAACTGTGGAGGTCGTCTGAGAACCGTGAACTTGGTGTCATGTTCATGTTTTGAGATGATTTTAACTTTGTGACGTGGTGTGTTATCCTTCTGGAAGTAGCCATTAGAAGATTGTTCTACTGTGGTCATACAAGGATCGACATAGCCAGCAACAATATTCAGGTATGCTTTAAACGATGCTCAGTTGGTACTGTGGGGCCCAGAGTGGACCAAGAAAATTACTCTCACCATTACACCAGCATAAGGCATCAATACAAGGCAGGAAGATTTTATACCATTTATGACACTTCCGTCTGGCTGTTGCAGTGGAGATCAAGACTCGGGTCAGGTGACATTTTTCCAATCTTTTATCATCTAATTTTGGTGAGTGTGCAAATTATTATATAGCTGGCAAGAGTGGCCTTCTGCTGTTGTAAGCCATCTGCTTCCATGGTCAGCGTGTTGGGTATTTGGAGTTGCTCTTCTGCATACCCTAGTTGTTACAACCAAGGTATGCAGTTACTGTTGCAGTGTGGCCTTTCTTTTCTAACCTCTAGCATTAACAACACACACAGAAGATCTTTTCTTTCTGTAAACTGTAGACATGGGTGTGTGGGGAAGATCCCAGTACATCAGCGTTTTCTGAAATACTCAGAGCAGCCTGTCTGGCACCAACAACTGTGTGAAGTGTCAAGCAAGTGTAATTTTTAATAGTTGCATTGTCTGTCTTTGACAAGCTCTTTCATTGTTAAGGTTTTTGTGTCAACTTCCACTTGTAGAAACGTTAATTTGAAGGTATCAGAAAATAGTTTTGAAACATTAAAATTATTTTACTTTTAAGCTGACTAAACAGATATACAGATAACTTTAATCATAGGTATAACTTGTATGTCTAGTTGCTATGATGACTAACCTGGCTTTTGCGGGAATTGTGACATAACATCCTGACTAGACTAGCCTTTGTTATCTAGTTATCCTGGAATGATGAAACTCCTACAGGAGGCTTGTATAAAAGGACTACTCAGATGCCCAAACCACCTCATCTGACTCCGCTCCTCTTGAATGCTTATGTTCAGCTTTTATTTTAGAGGTTTTGAAAAGGTGTTAAAAATGTAGCTAGCGTGTGCTACTAAGTGGCATCACATTATACAGAGGTAACTTGATCTCTTTGTCCACGTTATATCTGCAGTTTATCTACTGTTTTCAGTATTAGCCTAACCTGATATTTCTGGAGTAAAAGTACCAGAGCAATTTCTCTAATCTGATCGTCTTTGGTGTTTCAAACCACTGCATGAACAAAACAACACTTAAAGAAGTGTTAATGCTAAATAACTAATAATAATTAGAAAAAAATTCTGCGTTCAAATATCAGTATAACTTTCCACTTTATTTCTCTGAGTCAATGTGGCTCAGCAGGCAAAGTCGCTCCAACTGGAAAGTCAGCGGCTCAGTTCTTAGCTCATCCAGTCTGACATGTCAACAAGTCCTGATGACCTCAGTGTATCCATCACTGGATAAGGATAAGGCAGTGTTTAATGTTTGACTGCGCTCTGAATATAAAACCATCTTTGTTTCTCTACACTTTGTTTAAAGAAGCCACTTCAGACCTTTGTAAACATAATACAATTTATTAAGTATCTTTTTTATAAATTTCAACTTTTACATATTTTCCCAAGCTTTTACCTTAATACAGATAGATCTAAATGAAGCCCAACATTTACAGGCTATATACAATGTAAACTTTCTCCATAGGGAAAACACAGGTATATTTTTGCTTCTTCAAGCATCTGTATCTGGAAACGTTTATGCATTTTGTTTCTCTGCAAAACTATTTCAAAATGCCATTTATCCCAGATGTTTGTGTGAAATCTAAGAGATGGCAAGGAAACAACGTATTGCATCAGAGCAAAATACAAAAACATGGAAGGGGTGAATAATTTAAACAAGTGGCCAAATGTGATTGAATGTAGTGATCGCCCCTTCACATACAGCACTGTACATGGTCCCAGAAAATAAGCTATTTGATAAAATTAACAAACGAGGGGTGATGACACAAGCGACAGTAAATCTTAAAATACAAAATCAGGTTTGTAATGTTACACTTTACATAGACTTTAATAAAGTAACTGCATTTCTAAAAAGGGCTCGACTCCTGTTTCGACACTCCAAATGTTTTCACAGATCAGTACATTCAGATTAAATTCAGAGAGCACAGTGCGTTAAACTGCAGGTTGGCTGTTCATTGAGACTACTTTTTAAATGTTCACAGTGCCAGCTTTGGAAAGAGAGTGCCTCGAATAAACACATTAAAGTCATCTGTTGTTGTTGCTTTGTACAGATACTTGTCCCCAGTTTTATGGATGACAGAATCTTAAATGTGTCAGAAATCCTTCACACGCCTATAGTAACGTAATGAAGTTCATAAGCTCATCGGAGAGCACTGCTATAGGTCCTTGCTTTCATAGTGATCACTACATTAGTACAGTCATGGCATGCATTAATGGCATGCAAACACACACCCTACTACCATATGCACTACAAGACAGCATAGACACACTTCACTATATTTTATGGACCTTTCTGTATTCAGATTCACATCCTTTACCTCATGGTATTTAAGTCTCACAGCGCATATAAACTCGCCTCTGCTGGGGTTGGGGGTCATATAGATGTAGATACAAATCCTACTCTGCAAAATGAAAAATATTTAAAATACATTAGCAGCTGTGACACAAACTGTTTTATCCTAAAACACTAACTTGAATTTGTGCTCAGTGTACAATCACCAGTATGTTTGAAGGACAGATACTAGAAATAAGTAACAATTTGATTGTCCTTTAAACACTAAAAACTAAATCCAGCCATCCACCCAATCTTCTGCTTATCTGGACACAGGTAGCACTTTAAGCAGAGCTATCCAGACCTCACTCCTCTAGTGTGGGAGACAACAAGGCTTTCCCATGCAAGCTGAGAGATATCATGTCCTGGATTTGCCATCGGGTGTCTTCTTGGTTGTGCATGCCTGAAACTGTTCACCTTAGAGGCATCCTACTCAGATGCCCAAACCACCTCATCTGACTCAGCTCCTCTTGAATGATGAGTTCCTCATCTTGTCTAGGCTAAGCAAGACAGCCTAGAAAGAAGCCCATTTACGCCACCTGTATCAGTGATCTCATATTTCTTTCAGTTGCTAACCACAGTTTGTGGGTAGAACAGTGGATCAACCAGTAAATGAATAGCTTTGCCTTAGCGCTCAGCTGTCTCTTTGCCACAGCAGACCACTGATTGGTGCGGTGCCTGGACCAGTCAGTCTGTCACTTGTGAACAAGACCCTGAGATACTTAAACTCATTCACTTGAGGCAGAAATGAGAAATCCACCCTTTTCTGATTGAGCACTTGAGCCTTAAAATTCAAGGTGCTGATTGTCATCTTGGCTGCAATCTGTCAACAGAACATTACTCGCTAAAGGCAGAGACAAGCTCCTAAGACACCCTGGCTAGGCCTAGAACTGACAAAGCTGTATATATTTTTTTTTCAGCCACTCTGATGTGGTGATATCATTTTTCTTCACTGGAAGAATTGTGTCATTGTTGCAGAGGTGGTAGTTTGACTATGAACACAAACAGCCACCAGGGGGAGCTGTTGCTGTGTGCACCATCACCGAGGACTGCAGCTCCTGCTCAGGCGGCTAAATGCAGTCCATGATTTGGCTCCAACCTTACAGCATGTGCTGCTGCTGAGGAGGAGGGGCTCCTGTGAACCACATTCTCCCTGCGCTGGGGTTGGCGGGCCAGCACTCTGCTCCTACACTGTCTGGACTCTATAATAGCAGATCGACATTTTCCCATGTGAGGCCGTTTCTTTCTAGCTTCTGTGAAAATACGCACTGCCTCACTTTAAAACAACAAAGGAAGGCAGGTGAAGGTCAAAAACTGCACATCAGCCCACTGTGTACAACACAAACACGACATTATGACCGTCAGTCACATGCAGCCTTTTATATCTTAGAAGATGTGGTAGTCTGGTCTAGAAGGAGTTTTAGGATTGTTCCCAGCTTTGTGTCCACTTTAATGCTTTTAAGTGAGAATTAAACAGAGCAGAAGGGTCTCCAGCAGCTCTCCTGCACACACGGTTGGCTTGTCAATGGCCTGGTATGAAGCCCGTGGTTCACAGCAGGGAGGTGGCCCATTGAGTGCTCCCACAACACTAACCAACACACAAGAAGGTGGAAGGTTAAGAACAGGGACTTGTTTTTGGTCACTTTGTTAACATGGGGGAATAACATCCCTCCATCACGTTACCCCTGTTATGGGGATCACAGTCTGGAGCTCAGTGGTCCTGTTGGCAGTGTTCAGGCCAGCTTCAGAGTGCTGATGGGAAAGGAGGGCATGGTTACCATGGTCACAGGGTTGAGCACCGTCTGACCCACTAGCTGCGGGTGGTGAGCCATCATTTGGGTGCTCACTGCTGTCTGCTTACCAACAATGGTGGCAGCTGGCTGTGCAGGCGCACTGCCGTTCACATGAGCATGGTTTATTGTTTGAGTGATGTGACCGACCACGGCCGGCTGTGTGACAGCCACCGGCTGAGAGTAGAGAGTGGGTAAATGCTGGCTCAGGTGAGCCACTGGGTGCACGGTTATGTGGCTGATGGGCTGGTGGCCGGGGGCTAACTGCACAGAGCTGGTGGTG
Organism: Copadichromis virginalis; assembly: GCF_057382275.1. Taxonomy (NCBI): domain Eukaryota; kingdom Metazoa; phylum Chordata; class Actinopteri; order Cichliformes; family Cichlidae; genus Copadichromis; species Copadichromis virginalis. The sequence goes on along the minus strand of NC_140631.1, from coordinate 23,519,404 downwards.
GTGGAGGGACCCAGCTGGGCGATGTTTTTGGAGCTCTGACTTGGGATCACTTGGATGACCGAAGGGTGGGACACTGGTGCATGAGCAATAACTGTGGGGTGCAGACTGGGTGTGGTCACCATCTGTGTCTGGGTGGGATTTGACAGCTGACAAGGTGTGCTGGATGTAGTGGCAGTGAGCGTTGGTGGAGCTGCAGGTTTAGACAGTGGCTGTGGAGGGGTCACTAGTAGCGACTGAGGCTGGTGCTGAGGGGCTTTGCGCTGGTTGTGTGGGGTGGTGAAGGAGGTAGTGGTGGTGGGCATCACAGTTAGGACTTGAGTAGGTGTTGCAGTTGTGCGCAGCTCAGGTTTCATGATTTGAGGCACGGTGGGTAAGGCAGTGGGTGCTCTTGGCGCAGGCTCTTCGTCCAGATCGTCATCCATGATGTCTTCACCTTCTGCAACACCAACAAATTATGGAATTCATTAATTACATATATAATTACATGACTTAATCTGAAACAGTGTTTGGTTGTGTATTAGGGAGATTTACAGACATGCAGTTGAGAGTGAACATAATCCCACCAATCCCTCCAGTCTGCCTACCTGAGGCTGTGGAGGTTGAAGCTTGGTCCTCCTCCGGCTGCACTGTCTGTCGGAGGATGCGGTCGATCTCGATCACATCCATCCACTGGCTAAGATCATTCTTCAGCTCTGCTAGTCGCTGTTGGGTAGCGATCTTTTCTCTGGCCAGACGCTCCATGTCGTGCTCATACTCCTTCTCTTTGCGCTTTAATGTCTGCAAGGAGGAAAATAAAACAATGGTATAACTCAGAACTGGTTTATGAATTACACAGGAAAAAGTCCGCAGGGTAAACGTTAAGGTCATATTTACTGTGTAATAAATTCATCCAATAGAAGAGAACCACAGGAATTTTCTTTGTGAAGCTGTCAGAGAGGTTTTTACTCAAGTCCAAGGTCATGCTTGAAGCAATACTGTAAAGATTCACATTGATTTTATATTAGTCTTAATAGTATTTAACAGATTTCACCACTTCAACCTCTAAAATTAGCGAGGAGTTAAAATGACCCGTTTCTGATTTTGTCAAAGATGTTGATATGAAATTAGATATCAGTCGTGTGCACAGAGGGTGGAGGAGAGAAAATCTGCAGCACTACTTATTTGAGGAAAACGTCAAAGTGCACCAGTGGAATGAACTTTGACTCTACTGGGTCTATTTGAACTCGTACTTCTCTAATAAAGTGGAGAAATGGTTTATTTAATAGCCAATTTTCCAAATTCAAAATAATAATAAGAAGAGATTAATGAAAGAAAACGGTTATACATTATAACTGATTACTTCTATCAGAAAAAAATATAAATTTGTTACAATGAAAGCCACATTTCCAGCAACAACATTTAAAACATAGTTTAAAGCAATTCATCAAAGGTTCCAACTAGCAATGAAGCATATTACTCAGAAACAGGCCGTCCTGCATTATGTTCTTATACTTTTGGTATTTAGCATTTGTGTCTGCGTTTATAAATACACATTTATAAAATGTGAATACATGAATTTTACTATTGACAGTGACTGGTTTTATGTTTTTTATGTTTAGCGTGCTACATCAGGAGGAAAAGTGAAATTATGGCAACCGGTACATGATCAGCAGACTTGTTTTTAAGTATTCCCGTTTTAAAGTACTTCAGAAGTCTTTAATTATATATAATTTATTGCATGTCACATGCAGCCTGGTCAAAGTATTCAGCACGCTCTCTGTGGGAGAGGCTCAGGGAAATGACACAGTCTGAAACCCTTTACCAGCAACCTGATGACTTGCTATCATAAAGGGTGGACTTCCTGTTAGTGTTCATCCTACCGTGTACAGTGTGGCGATACAGTAAATGTGCAAGTAATCATGTGTATGATTTAAGTCGTGTGTAGGTGGCTTCTGGCCTACTTCGGTTTAAGTGCATTCCTGCATGTGCATTATGAGCGTGTGCGCCTACAGCACAATGCACATGTACATAAATAGCAAAAGGGGACAAAAGGCGGGCCTTGTGTGATTCAGCACCTGTCTCAAATCCTGATCCAGGATTAGACATGCATGGGCCAAGTGGTCTGTGCTTTGGCTGCTTCTCAGTAACTTAAACACAAATAGAAGCTCAGAAGAAGTCCCGTTCATATTTCAGTTTAGCTCAAATCCACATAAACAAGCTGTTTCTTATCTTTAAGTTAAACTGCTTTTATTGTGACCAGAGCAGGTTTTTTTACAGTTGGAAAATCTGTGTCCTTGCTCCCAAATAGACCTAAAGTTATCTAGGATCAGGGTTAGTAGCCTAGTTCTGTTTTAAAATAATTGTTACATGGAACAACTCTTAATGTGAATCACAACTACACCTCTTATTTTAATGAAAACTCCAAGAATTCAGGTATTGCACCATCTCATTCACAAGGACAGGGATCCCAACTTTGTATTTTAATATTATTGATTAATGGAGATATAGTTTGGACATGCAGATTTTAAATAGCAGGACAGACATGTACACTACTGTTCACTGAGTAAGGTGCTCCTTAGCATGCACTGTTAAACATCTGGACACAGATGTGCAACTTGTAACCAGCCATAAAGAGCACCGCCTCACTGTACGGATTAAAAACATCCTTCGTCTCTACACAAGATGTGCTAAAATGCCCCCCATCTCTGGTTGTCAGGGAAACTCCTGAAAAAATGTCAACATTTTGTCTGAAATCCTAAAAGATGGCACACACCTTCATGTGCGAGAGGTGCGATTTAGGTTTCTAACAGCCTCTTAGTGTGTAAACATTTCTGTCAAAACCTACTCTGGTGAGGAAAATTTAACGTGATGTCCAAAAAGGTCTGGCCGCCTTCTTTTTTACCCTCATGTAGCTGACAGCCTTACGCGAGTAGCGCTACAAGCTTACAGCTTTAAGTGATGACTCATAAAGAGAGAATGAGAGAGTGGAGAAATGCTCCACAGACACAGAGACCCACTGAACTGCTGAGAGCCAACGCCACATTCGCCTTTTTAGACACAGCTAGCCTGAGATTAACCGCATACACCTGATAAACAAGCCAGCAGCAGATGGGCCCCACGTGACTTCATCACCATGTTAAACATGTCACCAGATTGGTAGGACACAATGTGCCAGGTATGCTTGGATTCTTTCCACATGACTGCATTCAGACCTCCTCCTTTTTCCAGGGAAGAGTTCTTACCACAGAACTGTGTGTGCGTGCATGTGTGTGCGTGCGCATGGGAGGTAAACACTGCTGAAGCATTATTGTCACAAGCAATGCGAGGGCCGAGCACATGGCCCCGCAGAAAAAGGGAGAGGGAGGGCCACAGATAACAGGGGATTGAAAGAGAGCAATACAAGCTGTACTCACTGACTCACTTTTGCAGCAGCCGTGAACAGACAGCACAAGGCTGGGTTGTCTTAAAGGGCCAGGAGCACAGGAGGCCACGTTGCAGACATGCTGCTCCACTGATCGGGTTCCTGCACACAGGTCTTATGACACTGTGGTAACCATAAACCCTTGTCTTAGTCTGCCTTCAAGCTGGAGCAGAGGGTTTCACGTGGTGCCCGACTTTAACAATAAAAAGTCTGTCTGTGGAAATAAAATGCCTACTTTTGCACACCAATCCTTTGTGTGTAAGCTTGTGTTGGTCATAGCTGGCCTATTTACCTCATTGCGGTTAAGAGCCGAGTCGTCAGAAAGCTGAAGGGGGCCAGCTTTTTTTTAATGTTAAGGATGAACAAAAATGAAAATGTCAAAAGAACTAGTACAGTTATCTTGTCAGGCAACCTTTCAAAGGAAATATGCCATGAAGTCCACAGTGACTATGCTAAAAATATCAAAAGATAAATAAATTTTTAGCTTATCTTCATCTAGCAGAGAGTACAGCACTTTTCATGCTGGCATTTGCGGACAAGCAGTGGAGGAACAAGTTCAGTCAGCTTTCATGAGGAAGTGAAGCGCGTGTGGAGTAAGCTGAGCCTTATGTTTACTGCTCCATGCTCCCTCCCTGCTGCGGGCGGCTAAGCCTGGTGGTACAGCAAGTCCTGCATGTTGCAGTGCTGGGTGGGGGCCCAGCACAGGGGGGGTGACGTCACGCGGCTCAGGCTAGCCATGTGCTTGCTGCTCATGTGGCCTTAAAAGCTCAGAGAGGCAGGCTGGAGGGAAGGAGGGGGAGTGGAGAGGAGGAGCGCTAATGCATCAGGGCTTATTTTACAGCCTCGGCTTTCGCGACACCACTACGGGCTCAGAGGAAAGCCTGCTACATGTTGTCTCTAAAGTAAAGCAAAAAACCCTCTTACAGCTCTATTAGCGCGACTGCTATAATTAAAAAGGAAAACAATTGGTTCACATGTAAGATTTTCTGGTCACAGATGTTGAGTCATCTTCATTTGAAATGTAATAAGGAAGTGGAAGTTGACCTATGTAGCTGTTAGCCAAGTTTGCGCCTTTCACTGGAAAACCACTAAAACTGTTCCAGTTACCACTTATTTTCATAGAAACTTTGCTCATTTACAAACTTACAATAAGATGTAAAAATAAAAGCGGCAGAGTGCTGAGCTGAAAGCCTCTTATTCAGACCTCTAAGCTCAGTGTTTTTCTGTGCAGGCTGCTTCATTGCTGCCAGCCCAGAGGAGGACAAGGACAGGGACGGGGAGGGAGGAGTGTGCAGAGTTTCGGGAATGAGGTGCATGCAGGCAGGACATGCGTCTGTACCTCCCATGTCAAGATGCCAGTGCTCGCACGTGTTCTGCCTTTTTTTTTTTTTTTTTTTTTTTTTTTTTTTTAAGGCATCCTATCACCCAGCACTCACATCTTTTACTCCACCCCTCCAAAACAAAACACCACCAGCCTGGCCAATGAAAAAGACCCTCGTGACAAAGAGGCACGACACACTGTTGTGGCCTGTAACACTATTCCAGTACTGGGTTAACTGCTTCGTACTACTCTTTATTATACTCTTCACTTCCACATATAAGCATCATCAATTATGTAAGTTTCCCTTGCTCTGTTTGTGTCAAGCATGTCCAGCTCAGCTGCTGATTGGAGGAAAAGACGCACAAGCCTGTCGAACACAACACGCACAGCATGTTGCTTAATCACAGAGAGGGGCACAGGGAGGGAGACTGGGTGACGAGCTGTGCACCCACGCTGTCCTAGTTTCCCTCAGCATCCACGCGCACAGAGGAATAACCAGCCTGCTGCATCTCACAGTCAAGCAGCAGCATGCCCTCCTCCTCGGTGTACACATCAGTAAACCTGCACCACGGTCGGTTAATGAACAACTGCAGGCTCATAAACAACAACGCATGACAACCAAATGTCTAAAACCGTGTAAGTGTTTTATTATTATGCAAATTAAACAGCAAACCGCTAACCACATTTGGGCACACTCAAACACACAGATCATGCAACTGTAATTGTAAAACGCAAATCTATAAAAGCAACGCAACAGAGATATTGTTTTATCGCCTCCTGGATTAGTGTATTGGAAAAATGACCTACAATAAAAACGGACACACTCAGCAGCACAGTCAGTCTGAAAGTTACACTAGACCAGTGGCAGACCTTTGCGCCAGCTGTTTACAACCAGCATACTCTAACCGGGAGAGCTTGACTCATAGAAATGGCGAGTCACTCGTTGAAACACTCGCACACTTAAGAATCTTAAACGCAGTAAGATTGTAAATGTATCCAGTAAGACTGGGGGTCAATAACACCACAGTGTAACAGCTTTGTTAGCAGTGAGGAAAGAGCGAGCAATCATCAGTGACGTGTTACAGCCTCCCTATACGAGTTGCATTCATGGGGAATAAAGTACAAGGCATCGCCTTTGTGGATGTTTTGTGCATTCCAGTGAAACATTGCTAAACAAAAACAGGTGATAGGAGGTTCAGGCCACTTGTTACTGGTGGCGCTTCGATTGTTGCTTTTTAAATCTGTAATTTCTGTAATTGTGATTTAATTTTTTTGGTTTGTGGTTGTATTTATCTAGCTGTTAAAACAATATAATAAGAGAGTTTATTTAATAAGTGCTTTTCACAGACAGGTGGTCACAACCCACTGTACAGAAAAGGGTAAAATAAATATTAACATTGAGTAACAAAACAGCCAATAAAAATCTAACTAATGAAATTCAAGAAGATTTTAAAATCTACCAACACCAATCGGATACTAATGATTACCAATACCAGATACGCCAACGTGGAATTTGAAGGTAATAAAACTTTGAACTTTGGAGACATCACAAGCTCACCTGAATGTATCTCAGTGCACTTCTTAAGACACTCAGGTTGGAGGTTTTCTTCTCATCAATGTTCGGGATGTTCTTTTTCAGCGTCTCGAAGCACTCCTTCAGGTGTGCTCGTCTGACAGACCCAAGACAAATAGAAGGTACTTTAGACAGCGCTAATGGTAAAGCTCACTTTAATAAAACAACATCTCTATTTGGGAGTCCTCTGATTAAAATATGAAGCACATTTCAAAATTGAAGCTCTACCAATAAGTAAAGTTTTCAGGAAAAAAAAAAGAATCTATTGGCAAATGCTTTTGGGGAAAGGGGTGACCCTACCTGTTTTTCTCAAGTTTGTTATGCACCTCTCTTGTACCAGCCCTGCAAGAGCACAGTAAAATTGTGATGTTTAAAAGGGCAACAAAATTGAAATAATAAAAAAATTAACCCCCCAAAAAATGAATCAAAGAACCTGTTTCTTAGTTTTGGGAGCAGGCAGATCAATGACAGTAAGTGAGTGAATTTATCATCTCATCCAAATTATCGTAATAGCACCCGTGCAAAGTGGAATCTAATCTAATCTTATAATTATCTGAGTGGACCACAGAAGATTACTGATGACACCGTTTCAGTACGTCTGTAATCTGGACTCCTAGTTATTATTTTTTCTGCATTTTAAGGACTGATTTAAATTGATCCTCAGTAAAACAATACTGAGTTAAAAGGTCAGACTTACCCTCCAGGCCTCTTCTTGCTGTCTAGGTGGCGACTGTCATCAGGAGGACTTCCCCGGCTGACGGGGCCATTGTGCAGAGGGGCCTGCTGAAGCAAGGGGCCTGAATGGGGCAGTAAGGCTTGCTGCTGTATGGGCGAGACGATGGTACCCGGATAGCGCTGAACCAGCTGCTGGTGTAGTTTAGTGTTGTTGGTTTGGGTGACGAGCTGCGGCTGAAGGTGGTGGTTTTGTATCGGCTGCTTGTGGTTGGCAGTCACCATGGTTTGGGTGTCAGGTTTGGGCTGTGGAGACCAGAGTAGAGCTGCTGCACTTTGCTCCAGAGGGGGATGAGAGTCTGTTTTTGGGGAGGCCAGTGGAGGAGCAGCAGGAGGGGAGAGCGTGGTAACAGGTAGAGTAGGTGAGCCTGTAAGGTTGGGGGTGACCACAGGTATCGGGATGACTGTAATGGGGACAGAGGGAGGGGACAGAGCTGATGGTATGGGTGAGGGACGGGACTCCATGTGGAGCTCCTCTGCTTTAGAAACATTGTTGATGTGGATTGTGGAGTTCACATTAGGGTGGCTCTGCTCTTTCAGGTGCTGCAGACGCAGCTTCTCCTTTTCATCCTCTGTGGGAAAAACACAGCCGTTAATACAACCAATCCCATCTATACACACATACACAAAAATGCAGCAACAACCCTTTGAGCTTTCTAAATCTGTTAGCACTAACAGTACTGATAGATTTTGGGAGTATGTGAAAGGAAATAAGCCAGGGTCATTTCTAGAAAGGTCTGGTAGAAGGCCTTGTTTGGCATGTTATGCTGTACCAGCTCAGTGACATTAGTCCTGCTCATCTTAATTATAGTAAATCAGCGAAACAAGAAGTGTTTGACACTCAAAGCTGCAGGTATATTTGCACATGACACCAACAGATGTTTTTTTTAACTAAACCTAAAACTTGTGTAAAACCATGACAGTAGCAAGTTTCATTTCATCTGTGCCACAACAGAAAGAGCACAAACATATTCCATAACGGTGACGCCTGTTACACGTAAAGTGATGAAGTATTATTGTTAATATTATTAATATTATTGAAACATCCAGTTGTAAGTCAAAGTGGCTCTACAGGAGAATCTTTGTTGTTATGTAATTACAACAAGCAGAAATGAAAGTCTGAGCTTTCAGGTTTCAGGCTCTTCTCTCTTGCTGTTCCTACTTTGTGTTTTATCTGTACATGCATTTTCACATCCACAAAAATGTTGCCTAGCTTTGAGCATGTCTTCACAAAAGAAGTTTTTTGCTTTAATGGAGGTACATTTCGCTGTAATGTAATCCTGGTCACAGTCCACTGACTGAGTTGTGCTGGGGAAGTGAGTGCAAGTACACTCTAGATCTCTACTAACAAAGCCCGAGGGTCTCTTTATTACCAAGACGCATGTCCAGGTTAGGTTTATCTGTAAAGGCATGTTTATAACAGTTAATACACTGCAGATCTCATTGAGCCAGCTTTAAAATGATTGCACGTTTTGATTACTATTAAATAAACTGTGATTACAGCCATGTGAAAGATTCGTACAGATAAATCTAACTGAAAAGTGATCAGCTTCAGTATTTTTGTAAAACACGAGTCAGTCTAAATGCGTCTTACGGGGCTGTCCAGTCATCTAAAGCACACCCCCTCCACACTGTATAGATGCTGTGGAAAGGGACTCTAGTTGCTATGGCAGCGCATGTTCACAGTTAGAAAATGTCAGATACAAGTAGCTGTCATCAACATCGTTATAAATGCGATCAGGACGCTGCAGCAGTACACACTCATCCGTTCACTGCAGAGCTGAAGCTACAGCGGCACCACAGACTTCACCCCAAACCACTGAAAACAAGTTCACATAAATGATGACGACAGTGAGCGACAACAACACAGCTGTCTCCCAGAAATTAGGTGCTAAGTCACTCTAAAAAATAAAATAACAAATGTTTATTAGATACACAACATCCAAAAAAGTCACTGAAACCTTCCCACTAAAGACAAAAAAAAAACAACCCCAGTAACATTTCTTAAGTTTCAAAATGTGAAATGTTGTCTTTGTACCTTTTAAATACACAAAAGGGGGGTTTCAATGATTTACAAGTTTACAGTCTGTTTTTATTATACATTTACATACAATAGCTACATTGTATGTAAAATTCTACATAGCTACGCACAATAAGATTGTATGAAGCGACAAAAAAAAAAAAATCCGGGTTTAGATAATGTAGTTTGTTGCATCATAATGTAAGCTCGCCTTCAAATAGAGTGTACAAAATACTAGGAATATTCTCACCTGTTAACATCAAAGACTATTTGAAGCTGAATGAACACATCTCTAAAACACCAACATTGATAAAAGCAGGAATTAATGGATCTAACCGCCTGGCACCAGAGCATGACGTATGAGGTCAGCTTGTTTAATCAGTTAGGATTAAGAGCAGGTTTCTCTAATATTTCTCAAAATCACAACCTTTTATCGGTCAGTCTTTAAATTAACTTCAAATTTTGTTTGTTTAAAATAAATAAATAAATAAATAAATAATGTGACAGATACTACTTGTTATGCATGTATAATCAGTTTAAAATATACATGCTCACATTTTGAGGGTTCAAAGTTCAGAACATTATAGCCCTGCTTTAAAACAGATCTTTCACAGATCTGGTAGTCTATTTAGATCTAAGAAAAAGCAGCACATACTGTTATGATTTTACATTTTAAAACACTAATGTCACTTTATCAATGACTGTGACTGTAAAAAAATAAAATAAAATAATGTGATGGAGGAAGGAGATATTCTATCCAGCTCTAAAAAGCTCTAGAGAAATTTTAACAGTGTTACTTTAAGCATTTCAGTGTATTTTTTCCAGTGTATGAACATGTCCTGTTACACTGAAAAGTCTTTTCTTCAGCGGTAAAAACATACGAAAGAACAAGATGTTCCAGTTGCAGTGGACAGCTTTCATAAGCTGTTGCATGCACAGTTATGAGTTCTGACAATTTAATGTTGTTTTGTTGACATAAACACATAGAGGGGTCTTTTCTGAAAGGAAACCCATGAAACACTTACAAAAAACAAGCAGGTTTTCTATATGCATTATATAACTGCAGCAGTACATAGAGGAACACTGGCCTAGTTTCCTGCACACAGTGACCTGCTCTACAGTAGCAGAGAGGGAGGAGGAGGAGGAGAAGGCGCCTGCTTAGAATGCACCAGGCAGGAGCAGCTGAGACAGGAAAAAAAACAGGATCTCTCACTCCGAGCCTGCGTGGACTCTCTCCGTAATGATGAATTTAACTATTCATGAACATATCAATGTAAATATGCCAGAATTAGCCAAAAGGCTACTTTTCATTCACGAATATGTAAAGAGCTACAGAATATGTAAAAATCAGCATTCAACCAAAGGGCTGATCTGTTGGCGGCCAAGCTTAAACGGCGCAGGAAGTGTAATGCACTTTTTCAGCAGGTCTGATGTTAGCGTTAGGGCTGTCTGAGGTAGCTCAACCTGCACCTTCCCCAAACTGTAACTACACCTCACAGCTATGCAAACGTAAACAACTCTGATAGGTTTGTTTCCTTTTAATATGCAGTGCAAACACAATATGTTGACAGCTATAGCGATCCATGCAAGATACATTGATTTATTGGAGTGTAACTGCATGTAAAGAGTTGCAGACATGTGACATTAACTCGTCTGCCATTTGGATGTGTGACAATCATGGTGACAGTCAAGTAAATAAGGCCACAGACACATAAGGCTAGAGACCAGTGTGACCATCTGTCAACCACTGGTCCAGAGGAAAATTATTTTTTAAAAGAGCCCCAGTCACAAAGGGTCATGAACTGGTCAGTGATTCCAAGTGATTTCGTGCACCTGAAGCAATTTCTACTAGGTTTTCACCACCTTTGGAACTGAGCCTCCTTTAGCCACTGCCAACCTGTCAGGGAATATATGGCTTGCCTTAGCAACCAGTGGTTATATCACATCCAATACGATGGACAGTTACACGTGATTTAGACTACTGCAGGAAATTTACGTCGTAACAACGTAACATTGTTCGACCCTACATCCCAACCTCCCACGCCACTCGACTTTTTGCAGGCTGCGTTGACCCTATATGTCGTCACATTTCTCAGGAAGTGCACGTCAGGTTACGGCGTAGGGTTTAGAGGAGTTTCTGGTTATGCAGTAGATTTCTCACTGACGCATAATCCAGTCATTAAGCGATGTGCAGCATGACATCACAAGAAACCTGAATAGTAATCTCACATGAAGAGTTTGTTGACTCCAGAGCTGAATGAAGTTGTAAATATAAAAACGTAACGCTTGTTAATTCTCTCCGGATGTAGTTTACACGGATGGAATACCGGAGTGAGCCATCTGCTTTATTAACGATCTTTGGGAGGGGTTGCCCGGCACGCACGTGGTGGAAGGGGCGTAACCATCTATGCTTTTTAAACTACAGGGGCGTGGTTTGTTGTTCACGTCATCGACTGACTCAAAGCCCTCCACGAGAGTCTGGAGAGCCAGGGGAGTTTGTGATTTTGCTTTTTTATGTATTAAGAATCGACAGTAACACCGAAACACACAGGTACGCAGAGTCACTACAACACCTGATATCCGGAAGGCGCGCGGAGGGACTGAGGGGGCGCAGACTGCTGGGGTGGGAGGGAAGAGGAGGGGGAACCTGAATGCCAGAGTCACTTGATCCCCAGCGGACGATGTCAGGTCATTATGTAAAATGAGCCTGGCACTCCGCGCGCCACCGCCCTTCATCGGACCGTGTTTTGTTTTTATTTTTAATGTTCCGCAGCAGCGCGTGCAGATACTCAGAAATACAGGAAGGCGCGCGGTGACGCGGCCGAGCAGCACGTTAAGTGTCTATGCAGCAGGTTTCGATGCAGTAACCCCTGACACTGCAGCAGAAGCCCGTCTCTGTCTGCCTGTCTGAGACCTGACCTCAATCTTGACATGAAGAGAGCAGATCCACAGCAGCCACTCTAAAACCGGAATGAAAGTAAAACTAGGAAGACTGAAACGGTCTTTAAATGCATACGTGACAAACGGAATCAGTTCAGACACTGTGCTGGTAAATGAGCCACAGGCAGGGTTTCCTCTTACCTCGGAGACTAAACCTTTCACTGAATGGGTGGACTGGTTCCCACTCCTGACTGTCAGAGTGTGAAAAACGAGCGAGCTTTTATTTATTTTATCTTTTTTCCCCCAATAAAAGACAAACTTACCACGTGCTTTCTGTTGTTGCTGGGCTTGAAATTCCAAAAACTTGGCCGCTTCCAGAAGCGTTTCGATGCTCATTTCTGTCCGCTTGAAAATACTTTTTTTCGGAGAAAAGGCTGTAAAGCAGACGCGCCTGTGCGTATAGCCTGCCACAGGGAGAGGTTCCCGGTCTGAAGCTGAGGGTGGGGTAGGGGGGAGGAAGGAGAAAAAAAAATAGGGTAATCCGATACCCCCCTCAGTAGAAACTCTACCACTTACGTAGAAGAGTTACAAACAAGATGGCGCTCAAAGTAGTACGAACAAATAAGGTTTGTGAATCACGCAGCGTTTGTAACCGCCCACAGACAAACGCCCTCCCTCACCGCGTGCATACGAGGGAAGCGACGGGAAAACACGGAGCGGGGTTCGGGTGATTTCGGTCTCGTGGAGCTCTCTTCACGAGTCACGTCCGCCACACGCAGAAAATGTATCAAAAATGTTGCCGCTTATAACGGCGGCTTGTTCTGTTAAGTGTCTCACGTGCCGCCCTCTCGCGGCTTGATGTTTGACTAACCGATGACTACAAGTTGTCACCGCGTAGTTGTTCTGTGTGAACGAAAGGTCGACAGTTTGCTTGACTGCGGTAAATTTACATCTTATTGGCGCTGTGTCCACCAGCCAATCAGCGCGGAGAACAGTCGGCGTGCTTTGTTTGGCACGTCAGGGTCACATGCTGGGAGTTTACGAGCGTGCATCAGGCGTACGGGCACTTTAAAAGTAAAAACCAAGCAAAAAACCAAGCAGTCACGGGGTAGACTGAGCCCTGCATCTAATAACTGCAAGTGCTAGTTCCAACAGTTGCATCATAACACCTCTGTGTACATAAATAATATAATCCTGTCTGTCTGTATAATGTCTTCATTTTACTTTTACATTTCTGTTCATGTGTAAGTGTTTCTATACTATGATTGGTTCCTACATCTAAAGATTACTTCCACTCTTTAACCCCTGTGAAACATAAGGCTCAGGGGTCACAATCAGACTGCCAACAACTCAAGTTTGGCCCACTGGTCATGAAGGAGGGCATACATTTTGGACTTTTTACTGCATTTACATGTTTCACAGCTTCCCCATGGTGATTCATACTACACTAAAGTAATTAAGTAGTAGATAAATAATCAAGTGGCAGAAAACCTCCCGCTTTTTTCACTATAGAAATATATGTTGTTTTGTTGTTTTTTATAGTGGGTTCACTGGACATTTTTGTGATGTTACCAGAATTTTACACATTTGTTTACACATAAAATTTAAGCCCAAAGACTCTTGTTGCAAGGTTTCTTCATCATGCGGGAAAAACTGAGAAATACTGTTGAAACTTCACTTGGTTTTTTAAATTAGGATATCTCAAGGATTAAACTAGTTGACACTGAAGGGCAGTTTCACTGGTCCGTCCCACTAAAGATATGGCTATAAAAAGAGCTTGTCATCCCTGCACTAATCAGTGTTATTACTGAAGCCATATCTGTAGTTGTTAAACAATAAAACCATAGCGAAGCAGCACATTTTGGCTTAATGTAAGGCCACAGCTCAGTTTCACTTTCATCATTGACTGCTATTATGTCAGAATAAGGATTAATGACAATAGGGGAGACCGGGGATAGTTGTAACGTGGGTCAGTTGTAACACTTCCAATTTCTCCAATCAGGGCTAAGTTTCAAATGATGTGACTCATCCTGTGCATGCCCAATTCAGTTCTGCTATCACATGTGAAAAATCAGCACATTTTGTCAAACACAGACAATTTAACATGAAAAAAAGTAATTTGTATGCCAAAAAGTAAGTTTTTCTGCTTTATTTCAATTTCTAATAGCATTATCTGCTTTGCAGTTAAACTCATCAAACCTAAATTATGTTATTTGTATGTCTATGGGGATATATTCTGTGTAGGTCTTTAGTGCTAATGTTTTAGCTGTTGGCTGTAATGTTAGCTAGTTCATGGCTATAGGAGTCTGGGTCAGTTGTAACAGCAACAGTCTGGGTTAGTTGTAACAATAATGCAGATGTTACAACTTACCACACTATTACTTTAACTTATATTAAACAAGTTTGTGAACGACATCAGCAGAGAGAGGTTCACTGGTCGCTTTTGTATATGCGGTTAATTCCTCCACTGTTTGTGTTCCCACACATACATTATGCAGACCTCTGTGTCAGAGATGGACCAGTAGGAAGTATTGGTAGTGGAAATAAATCAGGATGGGTGCAAGAAACAGATTTCCTCATCTTTCTGAAGCACTTTGCAAACCACACCAAGGTAAGCCATGATAAAAAGTAATGGAATTGCGATGCTGGTGAACAACTACATTTTTTCAGCTTCATTGTTATGTTCAAAATTGGTGCAAGAGTTGTAGGTTATAATGCCCACTGAGCCAATGAGGCCAAACTCAAGGAAGACCAGCCAAAATTAATGAAATATTCAGTTGCAGAAAATTCCATAATTTGTCTTTTTTGGGGGGTTGGAATATGTTCAAAAGCTAGATTTCTGCATTCTGTCACACACACACACAGCTACATAAATGGCTCTAAGTGCATTCATGTGTTGAATAAACAAAGATTACATGTTAATGTTTTGTTAGTACCCTTATTTCATTGTGTTACATTTCACCCCGGGATATGTTACAACTAACCCAGACTATGGGGTTAATTGTAACATTTCACTCTTTGTGTTTGAGACCATACCATGCAATGGGTAATTGTGCTGCAGAGAAAATAGCTGCACTATTTAATAGCAGAGACATGTAAATACTTTGCATTACATTTTGAATCCACTACCTTAAAAGAGCTTCAATTTACAGACAGAAATGTCAAAAATGTTACAACTATCCCCGGTCTCCCCTACACTTCCCTCTAACTCTATGGTGATTTTGTCCACCCAAATGTGCTTTTTTATAGTAAAGAGGGAAAGAAAAAGCAATAAATTAAACTATTTTAGTGGCTGGAGGCAGCAAATTAAATGCTGGACTTATAAATAACTTCGAAATGATTAGCTAGTCACTTCAGGTCTTTTTGATTTATTAGGGTAATAACTCCAGTCACACCACCAATATCCAGACTGATTTCTAAGCCTTCAAGGTTTGCAGAAAAAGGAAACGTCATCTTTATGACAGCAACATAAATAACAGTGAGAGAGTTACTGGAAGTTTTTTAAGCATATTAAAAATCTTTAAAGATGTTGTATCAGCGGACCAAAAACAAAAGAACAAAAATGCCAGCTTCTAATGTTGTTGCCCTTTATTCAGCAGATATCACATGACTCATGCGTCGCCGGAGTCAAAGTCCGGCCGTGACCGCAGGACACGTCGTACGAGCAGGAACCGCGTTTCTGCTTATGACAACAGAAAATGTGCACATACGTACACGTGGCCCTGCATATTTTGGGAATGTTTTCCTGTTATTCACTCGATGCTGTTGAGGAAGTCAGCCGGGTACAGCAGAGTAATAATACCAAAGGCTCTCCAGGAAAGACCGAGGGGCTCCAGGAACTTCCTGAATTACACGGTCTGTGGGTCTATTTAAAACAGTTGTGCCAGACTGGAGCGACAGTGAGTCTAAAATACAATCTCTAACAAAGGAACAATTAAAGATCAACGAGTACAACGGATCATAACACACAGGACAAGCTGACGCTGCCCTCTTGTGGATATTTACAGGTACTACATAATTAAAGACAATTCAGTAAAAATGGGAAAGGGAAAAAAATCTGTATAAAAATGTAAATTTATTCCAAATATTTTTGCAATTTATAACACACAATATGCAGTGTTGGGTGATTCCATGAGTATATCAGCTATTGGCAAGGCCAAATGAATCATTGGTTGGAGTGTTCGGAGTAATTTCCCTGAAGATTCCAGCTCAATACAATTAACTTGTAAAGCTCAATTGGTGACTAGCGCTACAAGGTGGTGTCTCCTTACTTTTGTTGCGATAGAGATTCTTGTTATGTATGATGGTTTGTTTGTTGTACGGTTGACATGAAGTATAGTATATTAATAAGTATTTTAATTAAAACAGGTGATTTGGATTTTTTTTTTTTTTTTTTTTTTTACAAGCTTGTGTTTTTTCAGCGGGGGGAAAGGAGACTTTTGCCTCTAGAATACAAAATCTTAAAAGTGAATTAAAAGAAACAGCCAATACAGAATTGCCTTTCAGAAGCTATACAAAATAAACTTCCCAACACACAGCCTAACATTAATCATGTCTAAAAAATAAAGCTTTTAATTTTTGAGAAGAAAAGATCTCGACTTGCTGATCAGGACTTTGCGACAGTCTTTAAAAGTGTGTTCTTCAGGTAAGTGCACAGCTGGTTCATCAGGTCTCTGTTCAGACCCTCCACCCAGTGCATCTCGATCACTACGTCACTCTGCTCCTGGATCACGTTCAGCAGACACTTAAACAAGAAGTGTTTGACAGTGCTGGGGCTCACGGGTTGTTTCGAGGGCGGCTCGCTCGCTGCAGCAGGTGTTTCCTTCAGGTCTGCTTCCTGCCCCGTTCCTGTGCAGGTAGAGGACTCCATGTCCACATCCTCGCCTGTTACTTTTTCTGGGGCCTCTTTTTGTTCCCCAGTCATGCTCTCTGTGACTTCTTTACCCGGCTTGTCTGCAGGCGTGCTTTTGCTCTCAGCGTTCTCGTTCTGGCTGCTGCTGTTTTCTGCGGTGGTCAGTTGGTTTTGGGAGGTCAGGCATGTTTCTGGAGCACCTGCGGTCACGGTGGTTTGTGAAGTGGTTCCGGCACAGTGTGGCGCCCTGGGGAGCTCTCGCAGCTGACGTGTCTGTTCACGTCTCTTCTGACGCCCGTGGATCCAGGTGTTCTCCACAGCTGTCAGAAAGAGGCTCTGCTCCTCCTTTTTGCAAGGCACACGTTTGTGCAGCACCTGCAGAGCCGCACACGTGAGACAGTTGGCCAGTGCAGTCAAAACTTCAGTGAAATCTATTATACATAAAACAATGTTCAGTAGTGAAGCTCACCCGCAGCTCACTGAGCGTCTTCTCGACCAGAACGGTGAGGCTGTCCACAGGGCTGCGGCACGTGCAGCCTAAAGCCGAGGCCTTGGCTTGGAGCTCCTTCAGTCCCGCCTCCGGCATTGTGAACGACAGCGGCTTCCGGGCCTTCTCCAGTTTACACTTCTTACTGGGAGGGGACTGAGATCATACAAAGCCAGTCAGACACCGTTAGACAGCAAGCTGTACTGGATATTACTGAGGACAGGGGAACCAGATTTGAGGATACTCAAATCCACACAGTAATAAGTAGGGATGGGTACCGGTATCCGGTGCCATTATGGCATCGGTTCTGACATAAACGGTAGTAACCAGACCGAAAAGCACCACACATTTCGGTGCTTTTTTTTTTTTTTCCTGAGATGTCATACACTTTGGATTCTAGCCAATCATTTTACCTTTCCAAGGACAGTAGGCGGGCCCACTACGTACGTTCTTTTAGAGCAGAGCTACAGATTAAAAACGCCCAAGGCAAAGCGGTCAAAAGTCTGGCTGTACTTCACAGCAAAAGATGCAAACTCAGCAGCCTGCAACAAGTGCTTTAAGCTGATACTGTGCAAATGAGGTAACACCTCGAATCTGATGAAACGCCTGGCAATGCATAGCGTTTTTTATTTAAAAGCCGAGAAATGCACCGTATTTGATAGCTTGCTGCGAGACCTCACACCATGCACATCTACTGCGGGTGTGGTGCCTGTTATCGGACGCGGAGTTAGCAACATCCCCCAAGAACCCGAAGAGTAGAGTCCTGGCCCCTAGCCCTGCCAGTGTAGCAGAAATGATGACGGATGATGATGCAGCAGCAGCCGTTCTTCTCTGCGTGAGTAGCTTAATGTTGTTCGTGTGTAATTTACGTTGAGTAGGCTAACCACGTTATTAAATTAATGCATGTAAGGTGAACTAGCAAACACCGTTGTAGTTACATGCGGCTGTCTTCTTGTTTGATGGCAGATACTCCCTTCACCCTGGCCAGAAAGCCTAAAACGACCGAAGAAAAAGTGGACAAAATTCATAGGGAAGTGACAAAATTTATAGTCAAAGATCTCCATCCATTTTCAACGGTGGAGTCACCATAAAAAAAAAAAGACTGCTAAAAATAAAAACATAAGAGGTTTTTGGACAAAGTTTGTGTTCTCCATTCTTTAAGCACCGGCACCGTTTCAAAAGTATCGGATGAAACCTAAACGATACCCATCCCTAGTAATAAGAGACAATGAACTGTATGAGTTCAGAGCACAGCTGCCAGCAGGGGGCAGTGTTTACACAGTGTGAGCTGTTTCAAATCCTTTTGGCAAACTCAGACATCTGTAAAGTCTTCAATCAAGAACGCACTAATAGTAACGCACTTCTTTCTGCAACTACAGGAAAATGTCATTTCATGAATATGCAGACAATAACTGTGTTATAACAGCACTGAGGGGGACATGCAAGGAAATATCATGCAACAGTCTACATCAGGTGTGGAGGAACTCCAGGCCTCGAGGGCCAGTGTCCTCTAGGTTTTAGATGTGTCCTTTATCCAACACAATTGATTTAAATGGCTAAATGACTTCCTCAACATGTTTTGAAGTTCTCCAGAGGCCTGGTAATGAACTAAACATTTGATTCAGGGTGTTGACCCAGGGTGATATCTGAAACCTGCAGGACACCGGCCCTTGAGGTCTGGAGTCACCCACCCCTGGTCTGCATATTGTAGACCAAACTGGATGTCAAAGTTAAGTAGCTCCGTATCACAGTGCGACTTGTAGTCGGCATTAAATTTTAAAAGGATCAACATCTGTGCTGCATTCAGACAGTTGACCTTTAAGGAGGAGGAAAACTGACATTTTACTGGATTGAGTCTTTTTCCTTTGGCCTTCAGAGTAGCTGCACTGTCCTGCTACCAACACTAAAATCTGCTGAACACTTCCTCACATTTTGTACTCTCTCGTCCTTACTCTTTAACCTCTCAGATACAGTTTTTGCTCATTTTAGGCCTAAAACGATCTCGCGGAGAGGGTTGGAGCATTCCCCAGCAGTCGCCCATTAAAAATACTACATAAAATGAATGGCATGAGTAAAATGATGCAGTTATATCTCTGCATCAAAAACAAATCTAAAGAGAAAAAAGATAAATGCAGAGTGCCACAAGAGGGCGCTCAAATCATGCAAGCTGCACCTGAGCCTGCAATAAATCAAACGGAAATCTTTAATTCCCTTTAATGTCAGGCTATAATGGCGATGTAGATCATCACCCAACTGTGTCGGAGTACTGAGGCTCTGCAGCAGTCATACTGCAGCCGACCTGTGATCGCTACACTCACTGCAGGCTGGCTTAAAGCGGGGAGACAGCGGGGGTCTGCGGCAGTAGTGAGGCAGCAGACAGCATGGCCGACTGACCTACAAACAGCTGAGGGAAGGAGCAGAGGGTGACCTTCACTCTGCTGCACTCGCCTGCTGTCAAGTTTCAGTTACTCTCAGAGTCACTGAAGATTTTTATTGTTACCTGTGAGTGATGTTTCATCATTTACAGTTCCTCAGTGATAATCGCCGAATTTGCTGCACATTCAAGAAGAAGAGCAGAGTTGGTGCTCACTCCCTGTCTCAATCATCTATTGATTTTTAGTTAAAATGACGGTGCTTTTAGATGCATATTTAGAGGAGATGGACACGTGTAATTAATGGGTTGACAATGAGCGCTGCCTTGTCTGGCTGCTGCTTTTATTTCTTATTGTTTGCCTCAGACGTCTCTCCCTCTTTTCTGCACGCTCTGCAGCTCATTGTGCAAGGAAATCAATAAAATCCATCAAGCCAAACCTGTCTGTTCATAACCGAGCATCCTTGACACAGAATCTCGCACACACACGCGCACACACAAACAGACTTACAAATGAAAGAACACAAAACCCACATTTAGAGTTTACATACACACCTCTCAACTGAATCCCATCCTCCTCTGACTCCTCTGCTCTTTCACTCCATTATTAATCCCACTTACCCACTACAACCTCACTGCATGCCCTCTCTCTGTCTCTCTCACACACACACGATTTTTAAAATTAGAGTTAAAACCAACAAGAGCTGTTCTCTCCACATATAATGATGTTCAATCATCAATCTTCACCTCCTGAGTCCATGAACACACACACACACACACACACACACCATAGAGAAACAAACTGCTGCCAGTCTCACCTGCAGGCAAACTGTAAATCATACTCTGATCACCCCCCCCCCCTCCTCCCAACCCCCCGATTTCCGTCAGGTCCCCAAACCCCAGCTTGGATTCTGGACTTTCCTGATCCCTCCTCCTCCTGCTGCTACAGGCTTGTATGAGCAACAGTGGGCCTCAGGGCTTAGATAAAGCCTGGCAGTCGTCTCTGTCTACAGGTCCTTTTATTCTGTCGGCCTGTGCTGGATGTGCTTCCTCCTCTTTTGTCTGCATTCAAAAGGTCTTTCTATCTAATGTAGTTTCCTTTCAATTCACTACAACCCCTGCATTTTGTCCTCTCTCTGTAATAAGATTGAATCTAAAAATAACAACAGCTCGTATTATTTCATATGTTGAAAACGGTGTGGATTTGTGTGTACTGGTTGGAAAAAACAAACGAGGGAAGGCTTGTCTATGCGGTCTTTGGTTGTATCGGACTACAGGAGGAAGACAAAACTCAGTGAAAAGCTAAAAAGACTGGGATCAAGCTGACACTCCAATCAAACAGCCACGGCTAGTTTCCAGAGTCAAAAGGATAAATTAGAAAATAACTAAACTGTTTAAAGGGGACTCATTACACTTGATTCCAACTCCATAGTACTCTAATCTAGTAGAGTAGCTTTGCATTATTCACAGATGAAAATAATCCTTTATACTGAGCCTCGGTTCAGCCTTTCAGTTCCATCCTTGGTCTGTTTCTAGTTTTCTCCTGACTGGCTGAACCTCACAAATAGTAGGTCTGAAAAGGGAAGTGGAGCTGCTTTGCTAAAAAGTCAGTGCTATGTTTCTGAGTTGACCATATTAATGATATCTGCAGTCAGTGGCATCACACAGAGAGAGTGTCACTGATGGTGGGGGAGACGGGTGTAGCCATGAAGCTGCAAGGAGTAGAGATAGTAAAAGTAGATGAGTTTGAATACCTGGGATCAACTATTCAGAGCAACAGAGGTGAAGAAGAGTGGGGAGGGTGGAGACAAGTGTCGGAGGTAATTTGTGACAGGAGTAAAAGGGAAGGGTTACAGGATGGCAGTGAGACCTGCTGAGATGTGTGCACAAAAAGACAGGAGGCTGAGCTGAAGACTGACCAGAATGGACAGGAATAGTAATGAATACATCAGAGGGACAGCTTAGGTGAAGCAGTGTGGAGACAAAGTTAGACAAGCATGGTTGAGAGGGTTCGGAGATGTGCAGAGGAGGAATAGTGGATATACTGGACAAAGGATGATGAAAATGGAGGAGGTAAAGACGAAGACCTCAGAGAAGATTCATGGATGTCGGGATTAAGGACATGCACAGGGTTGGTGTGACAGGAGGATGTTAGACAGAGGGTGAGATGGAAGATGATCACAGTGCAGAAGAGGAAGAAGCTCTCACTGACATCATACAGATCCAAGTGTTTAAAAAACATAAACACGTCTCCTATCTTGTTTTTTAGACTGAAGCTATTTCCAAATGAGGGAACCAAATGAAAATGACATGCAAAAACAACAAATAAATAAAATTGACCAAAAATCTATTTCTTCCTGGATTAGAATCCTTAGGAATCCTGAGGTTTCCACTACTTCAATAACTGTACTGCAAACATTTCTGGTTACACCAGACATGAATTAAGTCACCACGGGTAATAA
This sequence comes from Copadichromis virginalis, assembly GCF_057382275.1. NCBI lineage: Eukaryota > Metazoa > Chordata > Actinopteri > Cichliformes > Cichlidae > Copadichromis > Copadichromis virginalis. The sequence goes on along the minus strand of NC_140631.1, from coordinate 23,497,306 downwards.
TGAGGTTAAGTAGGTCACAGATCATATATGTCACATATGTTTTAGTCTACATTTAACATTAATGCGCTCTCCCATGCTTATATACATAAACCAGATGACCATAGAAAGGTTCATGCAGGCAGAATTGGGCGTTTGACCGTGAACTTCTGCTACGTAACCCCACATGTGCTCGAGGGGCTCTGCCTGTTGATGATTTGGAGCAGTGTGAACGTGGAGGATGGTATCTGGAGAAAAATTAGGCCAATCATTCTGCTCAACTGCTTTTTTGCTGAAAAACAGAAACAGTCCACCAAACAGCCCTCTGCTTCACCTGCATTTATGTTTGATTGACTTCATCAGCACTGCAGCATCATTTCCAGATCTCTCTCTGCAATGCTTTCATGTCTGTTTAACTCCAAATCTCACCCTCTAATCCAGACACGCCTGCGGTACAGTGTGCGCGCACAATTCTGCCCTGGCGACTGTTGCCTGGCTACAGCATGTTAGAAATCACATAAACATCTCCCCAGAGGACGGAGTAAGTGCACATAATGGAACGAGGCTGCAGGGAAAGAGGATCCAGTCTGGAGAGGGACAGAGGTGGTGCATTATTGAGGAGAGGGTTTGGAAACATCCAGCAGCAGAGCAAAATGTGCTCCTCAGAGCTGAGCAGGTAACCTGCTTTTATATGTAATCCTGATCCTGGTAATCCTCTGTTACTGACATTTAACAACAACAACAATAAATCTGTACAAACTCACCGGAACAACCACGTCGTCATAGAAACTCCAAGCCAGTGCCCACCGCATGGTCCGCCCCTGGCAAAACTCAGTGTGGGTCACTTTAGGCACCTGAGCAAAAACAGAGAGGAGTCTGGAGTTAACAAGTGCACAGCATGAAAACACTGCAGTACTCTGGCGACCAGGCTGTACCTGAGATCATCAAAACGATAAATTCATAAAGAAAATACACCACAGAAACTGATCACATGTAAAATATTTGTTGGAAAGAGAAAAAGTCCAAGTCACGCAAAATACATCTCTACAAACAAAATTTATGATAGTTAATTTAAACTAAAAATTGAAACTAGATGTGAAAAAAGAAACATTTTAAAATAAAAATGTTTGTGTACCATCGCTGAATTACACTGAATCGCAGGGAGGAGTAAAATGATTTTAAATGGAATAAAGAGTGCAGGTGTGAAAACACTCTTAGGTGAAAATCTGATGATCATTTATGGCTAAATACAGAAAAATCCAAATATTTTCCTGCAACAGAGGCTTGTCATTTTATATCTACACGTATCCGTCTCACTATCAGTATTCAGTTATTTTATCCAAATAAAATCCTTCCCATAGCACCGATTCAATATTTTGTTTAAAACAAAACCCATCATTATAAAAACATTTGGAGTTTCTGTGCTGATTGGCAGCTGTGACTGATTGGTGTGTGCGGTATCTGCGATCAAAACTAACAATTTAGGAATTTAGTCTTTCTAGAAAGCAGTGACTGAATCTGACAGTGTGATGTTTTGCCAGTGTGACCTTTGGCTTCACGTCTCTGACAGTATGTGAGAACATAAGGAGGATGTGGGAATCCACTGTGTTGCTGTCGGGGTTTTCTCAGAAAATAAGAGGAAGTCACTTATCTTATATGTCAGAGGTCAGACAGCTCTGAGGGTGAGATGAGTTTTTATGAGTCACATTTGCTAAATTAAAAACACAACGAAAACTGAGGACACGCTGGAGAATGACTCAAGTAATTGGTGATGAAAGCATTAGCATATTAACAAGCGCAGGTTTCTTTTTACACACGCTTCAGAATGAAGCCTTCTTCCTGGATGTTAGCCAACGCTGCACTCACTCTGATGAGCAGCGACACCCTGGAGGAGGGTTGAGGGGTGGCAGGTGCGGGGCGGGGGCCGGGCGGTCTGTGAGATTGGCGCGGTACTGCAGGCCCGCAGCAGTCAGGAGTCATGTGCTGGGCTATTAGTCAGGCTAATGACGCTAATGCATGTTAGCTACTGAGAGGCGTGTGATTCAGTCATGCACAGCAAACAGAAATCAGCTCATTCATGGCTCGTTTGTGAGCGTGCTCAGCTGGTGCTGGTGATTGCCTCCTTTAAACATCAATACATAGGAGAAAGGTAGCTTGGGCGACGGGGGTGTGGCAAAGATTGTTTTAACAAGCCCTGCAAGAAGCATCGTGTCTCTGCATGAACAAACTGAGATCAAAGCTGTGCCTGCTTTGTAACTCTCACTGATTACCGTGTTTGCGCATGTATTCGTAAATTTCTCTTTGTTCTGGGTCTCGCTGGCTACTCACCCCTTGCTTCCTCAGCTCCTCTTTCAAAGGTGCCAGGCTGCACTTCTTTCCCAACATGCAGCTGTACCACCTGCAGAAAGGAGAATCCATATTAACCAAACTGTGTCTGTTGGAGGTGTTAGTGGCCAACAGCCGGGCGTGAACCCTCGAGCACAGATCAAATGAGGAGAGGGGGAGTGCTCAGGGGAGGGACACAAAGTAAAATACGAGAGGCAGAAAAACATCCTGCAGCAGAGGAAAAACTGCTTTGAAGTCATCCCGTGGTGGACGCCTGATCAATAATCACTGCTGTGTGATAAAGACGTGAGGTTGGACTTGATCAATGAGCAGCAACATCCAGCTGGGGCAGGCGGAGGAAAGAAACACATCGGGGAGTCAGCCTGGAAGGACGGCTGGTCAATTTGACAGAGGTAGTCAAAACATGTGTGTGTGATGTTTTTATTAGGGTTAGGGTCATCATCAGGATTTCATTTTATCGCCTCAGCTCTTAAAAACTGGAGCAGACTATTGTTCCAAACCAGCAAACTGCCAAAACTTCAGCTTTTATAGAGGCGCTCAGATTTGTGGATGATTACTTTACCAACTGCAGTTGATAATCTGTACCTGGCTGCTACTTAACCTCTTAATTCCTATGGAAGCAGTAAGGAGGTGCCAAGTTATTCACAGGACTGTAAAAACTTCCTACATTTCAACCTGATGCACACCTCACTAGAAATTCAACTTGACGTAGTAATCGACGCAACCCATACAGGTTTTATTACTGGCAATGCTGTCACCCAGTTACGTAGGCTAAATCGTGGGCTCTACAGATTTGTATAAATCAGACATAAGAAATGTTGGAGAAGTCAATCATTTTCTATCTGTAACAGAGCTCGAAAAATTCACCCACTCCTTCATGGACTGCTGCAATGTTCACTGCTTGGTAGGGCTGCACGATTTTGCATAAAATGAGAATCACGATTTTTTTGGCTTAGAATTGAGATCACGATTCTCTCACGATTTTCTTTTCCAGTATAAATATTTATTGCACTTATTAACTGCACATCAACTTCGTAACAGTTGAGACTGAACATAAAAACAATAAATAAACATAAAAACAACAAATGTCTCACGTTTTGTTGTTGCCGCAAAATGTTGTACTGCTTGAAATTCCGTCTCCACCGTTGCTCGACGCTGCGTGTATAGAGCAGGTAGTGCAACAATAGAAAAATAGTTGCGGGACGGCACTGTGTAGCATTTGTCTAGGGTGTTGATCATTTTCCTAAATCCCTCGTTTTGCACAGTGTTGATGGGAGCCATATCTTTGTCAGGTGATAAGTGATAGCCTCCGTAATTTCTTTGTGCCTGCGGGAGTTCGACGTGTATAGGGAAGCGCTGTATAAGGTTCCCGTTATTGATGTTTGGGTGGTTGACCGGGACGGATTTTCTCCTGTCACTTTCTTGTCATCCCTGACGTGCTCTCCGCTGTTTTTTCCCTGCTAATTTTAGCATCACACGGCACAGCTTCTGTATCACGTGGTATAAGGCTCCGCCCTTGTCATTTGTTGAGCAGGAAGAGTGAGCGCTTGTTTTCATGCAGAGTACGTCCCGGATCAAAATGCGGTACAATCGTCGTCTTTTTTTTTTCTTTTTTTTTAAAATCGTTGTCATTTGGAAATGAAATCGCACATGAGTATGAATCGAGATCGCGATTTTCTAACGATTAATCGTGCAGCCCTACTGCTTGGGTCCCAGCCAAAAGTCCATCTCCTTAAAAAAAAATCCAGCTCATTAAAAAAAAGTCCCAGGATTTGAATAAAAAGGCCAGTACACTGGCTACCTGTCAGATGTAACATTCAATTCATTTGAAAGTTTTATTAATGACTTTTACAGCCTTACATGGCTCCTATCTACATTACAAACACTAGGACAAACCCTCCCTACAAGCGTTTTTTGCCATGCCTGTGGTGCTATTTTGTTTCCCTCCTGTATTTATTACATGCATTCATCTTATTTGAGAAACCTGTTCAATTTGAAAGCAAAACCTAAAACTGCGAACCTTGGGTTTGACATTTACTTGGAATAGCGTAATGTGGTAGTCACACACAAAAAAATAGAAATTCTGGACACCATTAAGTTGCGTACGTAGGTTTTGTGACTGGCTCCCCCATTAAGGAGGAGTTCATACAGACATACATAAATACTCTATGATCATTATAGTGAGATACTAGCAATTTGTGAACCATTCAACCATCTCAACATCTTTTAGTCTTACTTTCCTTATTATTATAATAATTATTATTTCATTATAATATAGAAAGCTTTTAATAGACATGTACATAGATGCAGTTTCCTAAAGCTCTGACTTCAACTGTGTCAAACCTGCCTCCTGACTGTAGTTGGCTAAAAAGCTCCTGTAACACCCAAATAAAATTTAATCTGACACATTATTTAACTTGTGACTGACAATCAGTAAGGACACTGACATGTAATCATGTTAAAGAGGCATGAGGACAGCCAGGGCTGAAGGGGTATTGAGGAGCAGCCCGTCAGCCTCAGGTGACACGATGAAATATTTAACAGCTCTAATATTCACAGATGTTCGCCAATTTTGAGCACAGTGGGGAGCAACGCCCAGGAGAGATCCCCGAATGCACCACCAGCAGCCTCTTCGAGAAGAGCGCAGCTGCATCAGCCTCCACTTTCAGTCTTTTCTCTTCTGAAGCACTTGCACGTGATTACAGTCTTATTACCAGAGACGGTAATTTTCATATCAATGGCGTGATGAATTAGGAGCATTACCTCAAATCTAACCGCACTTTTGGATATTTGGCTGAAAGTTAAACTCGCCTTATCTGACAGTAATTACCCTCTGGTGAAAAGAAAGGAAAGAGGAGCAGAGCGGGGCAATGGGGGCGTCTCGAAGGACCAATCGGAAAAGGCTGGCAGTGTTTCCATGGACACCTGGAGGCTCTCGTGTCCCAGCGTGGTTTTGGGAGTGACAGTCGGCTCCGGTTGGTTTGGCCGGAGCCTCAAACCTGCGAAATGAAACCCGGCTCGCTCTGACTTTTAGTGTAACATTGCCACACAAGAGCAACTAGGTGTTAACTTCAGTCCCACTCAAGAGTGCTCATCTTTCCACTCTGCAAACACACACACACACACAGTGCTCCGTGTAGCAGGTGTGACACGTCTAATCAGTTTTAATAGCACCACTCTGCAGCTCCCTCTGCCCGGGTCTCGCTCGGCTGCCTCGGTGACAGCCCCGTAACGAGGGAGGGTAAAGCGAGGGCCGCCTGAGACACCCCCACCCATCTATCCGACCCCTCCACCCTCACCCTCCCAAACACAGCTGTTCCCTGTGGGCTCCCGGATACAGCACAGAGTCAACGTGTGCCAAAATCATTAAAGCAACTGTGGGTGACAGCTCCATCAATGTGCAGCAGCCCATCTGCCCATTTCACCTCTCCGAGTCTCCCCTTCACTGCAGCCATTTAAAGCTCTCCAAGCCTCTCCAGAGCAACTACAAGTGCAGCACTCATCTACATCCACCCGCCAATTTAAATATGTGGCTGTGTTGTAATGACGTTTGTGTTTTTACACACACAAATACGTGTGCAACCTTTAAAAAGAAAAGAAAAGAAGAAAACAGTCCTCTTTCCTCACCTAAGGCGCTTCTTGAGCTGCAGGCTGTCATGAATGATCCTCTTGACAAACTCCAGTTCTCCGCCCTCTGCCATGATCTCCGTCACCCCGCCCGTGTTCACTGAACTGGGAGGAGGTCGGCGTGAGTTTCTGGAGTTTACCCCCTGGAGAGGGCAGCAAGACAGACAGAGATTACAATAAAATCCTATTAGAGCCCTGTTACTAAAACGTAAACACACTGTGTTTGGTGCTGGAGCCTCTCCGGTCAGTATACGAGTGCATTTACTGTCAATGAGTCAGAAACTTCAAGGTCAAAGCAGACAACGCTCCAGAATTTAAACTACTTTTAAACGTGAACTTTTACCTTTGCTTCCAGCTGGTTGGCGAAAAATGGAGGGTTGCACATGCAGAAGTCGTACACCATTTCTGTCTCTTCTTTCAAGGCATCCATCAGTAAAGTCTTCTGAGGAACTTTGACGACTGAGGAAGGTAAAATAAATAAATAAACACTAATGTGAGACAAGTGTGTAAAAGCTGAATAAAATGTATGACTGTCAATACAAAATGGGACCCGAGTCACTGTGTGCTGCACTCCTGTCAGCCACAGATTTGCTGAGCAGAGACAAGTTTAGTCTCAGCTCAGGCTAAATACGACACTCTTCCAGCGAGACGTCCCTGTTTTGTCCGGCTAAGTGTCACAAAAAGACATCCTATTTACTACAACAGGAAACAAAGCATTTTCGAGGCAGGATATCGAGATTTTGGCAGGACTTGCTGAAATATTTACAGCAACAATCAGTGATCAAATTGCACAAAGCAGCCACAGCATTAAAAATAGGACTGGTGAAAATATCTGTTTCCTGCTGGAACACTTTGGGGTGCACGGTCTGCAACCTAAACATTGCTGCAAACCACGTATACCTTTCATGGCAGTGGCCTCTCCGAGCAGGACATCAGCACACTGCAAAAATTGCTCAGGAACAGCACAAGCAATACAACAAACCTGCTCTCCAAACTCCAGAGGACCCGGTGGAACATCTGTGGGATCTGCCAGAACAAGCCTGCACCATGCAACCTACAGCTTCTTAATTTTTGGCTGGTCAGAGCCGCTATAGCGGCATCATCTACAATCATAAACAATGACCACTAGACGCACAGGAAGCCCCCGAAAAACTACCCACTGGCCCTGCAAACCTCATCATCTAACAAACCAATCTGTCTCCAGGCTGTATCAGACCCACAGGTAGAAGGTGAAATCCAAGATGTTCCGAATTACACATCATTCAAGTCAGACTGGACCTTTGATGATATCTGATGTTTAAACCTTTTCATCACTATCACATGAATTATGACCAGAAAAGTGGGATCAACCTTCATCCAACTGAACATTTGTGCAAAATGGTTTTGTTTTTATTTCCAAAGTCACGCTGACCTGACGTGACCAGTAGCTTGTGGTGGCTAATGGTAGCTGACTTCTTCCTGCTGTCATATTAATCCACTTCTTAGTAATCACAGTATCCTGGAATTCATCCTCAGTGCTGCAGCTCACACATAAAACATCATCTCTGAGACAGTGTATGAGAGTTCCAGCGTAGTAGTATAATATCTAAAGATGAAGTCACCTTCACATTGAGTAGATCAAACGCACCTTTGACCAGGTCGGACAGGTTGTTCTGCTCCACGTTTTTGGTAGCATAGTCAAAGCAGATGTCGTCCACCTCTGTGGCGAGGAAGTACCAGCCGTTCATTGTGGCTCCCAGTAAGGGGTAGATACAGGATGCCCCAGTGCCTGATGAAACACACACACACACACACACACACACACACACACACACACACACACACACACACACACACACACACACACACACACACACACACACAGTGCCTTTGGAAATAAAAACAGTCAATGATGACTGATCATAGCTGTCACTGAACAATATGAAAATGTGCCGCAGTGTTTTTGTTGTCTTGAAGGAAGGAGGTCCCAAAGTGTGACATGATGCGTTTCTAAAGAATTATCTTAGACTTGGTGGACATAATGGTCAATAAATGTCAAATCCAGCAGCTATTATTAAATTATTCCCATCTAACAAGAACCAAAGCCACATAATTCAGTTGAGATGGCCTCGGTTAGAAAAGGAAACACCCAGTGGTGATCCATCAGCAGCAGACAGCTTCAGTGGGCTCACATAAAGGTTCGGGGTCACCAATCAGTGACCTGAGGAACTACAGAGGAGAAGCACACCTGCAGGAAAACACATTTAAAGTCAGACCTTGTTTTCTCTGAGCGACAGAATGAAAAACAAGTAATGACGTGTGACTGGGGATCAGGCTGGCGAGTGCTGGGAAAACTGGGAATGACTGGGCTCATTTGCTGGAAGTGCCAACTGACATTTCAGGTGCTGTGCCGAGCGGCGAGCCACATCAAGAATCAGAGCAGCGGCATTAACATTTAAATCCCCCCCGTCTGTGGTTATTAATGTTTAAAGATGTGCTGCTGGGGTTTGCTGCAGCATTTAAAGGAGAAGCACGTTCATTTTACACAGATGTACAGGTACTGGTGAGAACTGAAACACATATGCATTAGAGTGAAGTCTGACACACTGGGTCAGTGCAGATGACCTTATATTTTGAGTCTGACAGTGAGTGATGGAAGTGCAAATGACCATGTTTGAACTAAGTTAAGTAAGTGACTAAGTAAGCCTGATTTCTCGTCTTATAAACCAATCAAAGCAGCTTAACTAGACTATCACATCACACGTGCGCTGAAGGTGACTGAAACTGGTGGCCGTACCGATGTCAATGCCCCTGCGCGGCTGCTTCTGGCCGTCAATGAGGTCCTCCACCCAGTGGATGTAGTTGAGGCGCAGGGGGACGGTGGGTATGAGTCGCTCCAGAGGGATCTCAATGGCCAAACCAAAGTCCTCCTTTAACAGGGTGCAGGTCAGCGCTCGCACCGCCTCCGGCTCTTTGAAATTCACTCTGAAGAAAATCAGAAATGCGACTAAATGAGTAAAACGTTTCAAACTCAGAGCAGCTGTGGGAATCGGACTTTATCTGACATACGTCATCTGTTGCTAGGTGGTGAAATATGCATCCCTCTACATCGAGAACTCACAAAACGAGCAAGAGACAGACGTTTTAGACACCAGTTAAGTCATGAGTGTGAATAACTGCGAGTCCTGCTGATCACAGTGAGGGTGAAGTCTGATGCGTGGAAGTGTGGCTTTGAACGCGGGTGTGCAGTTCATCAGAAAACTCCTTATTTCAACAAAAATTTTAAAAAGTTCCAACTAGGTCTGAGGGATATATCGTAGTAAGGTTTAAAGGCTTCTTTCTACAGTAGCAGGCGCTGAAAAAAACTCTTCTTTCTCTCCACCTGAGCTCACGGTTTACAGAGTCGTGGATTAAAGAAAACATCAAAATAAAACATTTGCATTGAGGATTTTTTTCCTTTTATAGTTGAGTTATTTGATGAATGGTTTTCGTCCTAACGTTACATCCTATCTGCAAAAGCTGTTTCTATTCACCTTCTGTTTGCTAGAAGTACCCAACTAGAAAAAAGCCAAAATGACTTGTTTCAATCAGAGAGGGAATGAGAAGAGCCGTACTGATGCTCCGTATCAGATGAAAGATTATTCTAAACTGTGAATCATGCATGGCTGGTGGAAATTAGCTTAACAGGTCCACCTTTCTGCTCTTCACCTTCATTTAATCCTGAATAAAAGTGGTTAACTGCTCCTCACCGCCCTCTCCTCAGCATTTGGTGAGTACAGCACTTCCAGTGAGTACCAGTGGGAATGGTGACCGAAAATAAAGCCAAGCTTGAAAGAAACTACAATTTTCCTTTAAGGATAATTTCAATTTAGCTTCTTGCTGATCCTCTCATTTCACCGCGTGGCCCATCTGACAGCAATTTACCAAACTGCTCTTAATACAGCACTTCATTAACCTTCAGCTGCTCCGGCCTCCTGCAGCTCCCTGCACTGAACCGCATTACTTCACGTTATACACACGCTCGCGCACGAGAAACAAAAGGGAGATAAGCAGCCCATCAACTCACAATCCCCTGCTGATGACAATGAGTTTCACATTTTCAACACAACTCAGACCTCCCACTTTTTATTCCCAGTTCTCGGTCCCAGTCGTTCGGCTCGCCCGTCTTCTCCTTCTCGCCGTGTTTAATGATTTCAGCTGTCACACAAGCAGGCAGACAAAACGAGTGGGCGAGATAGGTGTAATTAAAGCTTTGCAGAGTTCTTTCGCACCTCGGCAGATGCAATTAGACGCATCCTCGCGATGCGAGCGTCTGGCACCTCGCAGTGTCGGTGTGAGCATATTCCAGCAGAAGAAACGCACCGAGTGATGGTGGAAACGGCTCTGCGGCTTCAAAAGCAGGCAGCCGCTGATTGTGTTTTCATTGTCGCCGTTTTCAGGATTCAATTACACATAAACGGCTGAAATGTTTTGCATTTCAGTTTTGACGTCCTCACATTAAATAAAGAGTCCATCCCAGCCTGGGCTTTTCAGAGGTCAGAGGTCAGGGGGATGACCAGAAAACCTCCGCGTTTAAGTGTGGGTGAAAATCCTGCAAGGTCCTGTGAGTTCTCCGAATGTGCACCGTTTAGTCATCACTAAAGGATTCATTTTAGACTTAAAATACCAGGAGTATGACAGATTTGACAAACCATCATCTTCAGAAAGAGGTACACAGCAGACCTGGACCAAGTCGGGATGTATGCATAAAAATAGGTTCTGCGACTCTGACTTGGACCAAGTGTGGGAGGTCCAGTAGCTCCAACACTGAAGTGCACCACGACAAAACTACATGCTCTGGCTGTGTGCAACTCTTTTATTCCAACTAACTGAACTGACCAACAGAGATGAGAGCAACATAATGTGGCAGTATGGAAGTCTTTTTGACTCCACTGTGTGTGGATGACAAAATAATAACACCATCTATGTTCACTGTGAACCTTCACTTCACATTTCTGTCACTGGCTACATAATCTCCTTTGAAAATGGCAGGAAGTGAAGAAGAGTTCTGTTTTCCAGTAGGTAGTATTAACTGGACTTATGCCTCTTTTCCACTACTACCATCTCGGCTCAACTTCAAAGACAGAATCAAGCTGAGTGGTGTGGGTACCAGTGGAAAAGAAGCAACAGGAGAGCAAGAGCCAATAAGGCAAGAGTCCCAACTTTTGAACTTTATCGTATATTTACTGCTGGTTTAGTGACTGTTATACACAGTGTATATTATTGTACAACTTGTACAGCACTTTGGTCAACTGTGGTCATTTATAGAACCTTTGACTCGACACCATCAAATGTGGCAAAATAGGAACGTGACAAGTCAAAAAAAGAGCGAACCTTGGACAGGCCTTTATTCGATGTGCAGTTCTCCAGGAGTGCAGTCAAATAGGTTAATTTTACTCAGGAAGGCTCCTAACTGAGGGAAGTGACCGAACTATAAGAGCCTTAATAAAAAGCTCTTCACGGGGGCTAAACACTAAGGAAAAGTCCTTCAGTTCATCCTTTATTAGCTCCATTAGCAGAGAACACACAAAACTATCAAAGAGGTGAAGATGCATTTATCATTTCATGGTTTTTAATTTTCACTAACAACTTGTTAACCCACAGCTGAACTATGAACATCACACTGCTCTACTAAAATCAGCTTCCTTTAGGTGCTTCTTTTCCTCCTCGTTTCCTGTCGTTTCTTTGCTGTCAGGGGTCTAATAAAAACAGAAAATGCCACTAAAATATTTCTAAATGCATCTTATTTCACTTCTCACAGAACTCTGCATCTTCATTCAGGTGGCAGCAAAGACAAAAGACCCCTGATGAGGCGCAACGCACCCACACGGCCCCACATCAATCTTAGTCAGTGTCTCTACACCTAATGAACACACAAGGTTAATGGTCCAGTTGTGAACAGCTGTTGACCTCTCACAGAAAGCCAACACCTGCTTCTTCTGAGCTGCAACACAACTGCAGATGACCAACCAGTGAAGAACTCTGCACTTTTAAAAACAGCCCCGGCTAATGAGGGTGAAGTGATAAATCAGCATAACGCTCGCACGTTCCCAAAATGAAAGCCGGCTTCTCTCATCTGTCCAGCGCACAGAGATTCTGCCCCCTGTTCATTTCTCCTCTGAGGCATCATTAGATAAGGATCAATATTCAGAGAGGGAGCCAGCCCTCTATTTTTAGCTCTTTATATGTGTGTGTGCAATGCAGACCGATCACTCCCATCAGCAGCACTGCAAATGCCACATCTCCATGGCAACCCCACCTACTGAACAGATGAGGAGAGCACGCAAATCCGGCCACGCTGGAGCAATGGCTGATGCCAGAAGCAGCGTGAGCGTGCCCGCGATTTACAGGTTCACCGTTGCGTGCCTACGCCGTTAACGTGGTCGACGGGATGCGACGTGGGACAAATCTGAGCTTAGAAGTTGTGACGAGAAGAGTAGACGACATATAAAAACAGCACCGGGAGGACCGATGAGGAGTCTAGTCGTGTTTTGGTTGCATTTGACTTAACCGAGGCGGAGAGGAGGTGGAGAAAGAAAGACAATTTAAGTGCTGAAGGGCAGTAAAGTTCTTGGCTCAGGTCAAAATGTGGAGGTGAGAAGGCGTTTAGTGCTGAGACAGACAGCAAGCTCCATGATCAGCAATAAAGCACACACACAAACACACACACACAGACACACACACGACCTTCACGGTGCTTCAATCTGAGTGCACTGGGACATATTTTGTGCTGAATTGCAGCAACTTCTCTCACGTCATGAGTTTTAGGGGGGGTTTTTTTTGAGTCCTCACAAGAGCAGCAATAAAAGAGTCACAAGAAGCTCACCGTGAATTTAAAGATAACCTGCTTATGAATTTCTCTGAGCGCGTTTTGTTTCATTTTGCAATTCTGCAGATAGTCTGATATGAAACAATGCATGTAACACTTATGTTTAGCAGAGAACATCTAGGGAAAGGTGAGTGGAAGGAAGGAGGGAAGGAAGCCTAACACGCCATTGTTAGAGTTATATACAGTTCTGTAGAGACTGTATATGAAAGATGGATGTACTCCATAAGCCCCCAACCACTGGTTTGAGGACTCAAGTTCAGCACTTAGGCTGGAGCATGAAGTGACCACATTTGGACGACAGAGTGAAGCGCTAACATGGCCATCATGCTCGCCGTTTCCTAACGGAAAAAAAAAAAAGACGCCGTACTGTGCTTTGGTGTCGTTATAACCTGACCCCTGAAGATGTGCTGTGGTATCCAGCACCAAGATGTCAGCAACAGATCCTTTAAGTTCTCTAAGTTCCACGGTGGGGCTTCCATGGATCATATTTGCTAGTCCAGCGCATCCTACAGATGCTTAACTGGATCTGGAATTTGGAGGCCAAGTAAACACCTCCCCTTTTTGTTTTAGTGGCAGAATGCATTAGCCTGTTGAAAGAGGCCACAGCTATCAGAGAGTACCGTTTCCATGAAAAGGTGTACGTGGTCTGCAATAATGCTTAGATAGGTGGTGCATGTCAACATAACATCCACATGGATGGCAGGACCAAATGTTTCCCAGCAGAGCATTGCCCAAATGATCACCCTGCCTCTGCCGGCTCGCCTGCTTTCCATAGTGCATCCTGATACTAGGTGTTCTCTGCAGCCATGCAGCCCCATATGCAACGAACTGTGAGTCTCTGTGTTCTGACACCTTTCTATCAGGACAAGCATCAACTTTTTTGGCAATTTGAGCTACAGCAGCTCGTCTGTTGGATCGGACTTTGCTCCCCATTTGCATCGCTGAGCCTTGGCCACTCATGGCACTATCACTGGTTCACCATTGTTCCTTCCTTGAGCCACTTTTTAAATAGGTACTGCAGACCGGGAATACTCGACAACAGCTGCAGCTTGGGCTCTGACATGTCCCCAAGCCACAATTTGGCTCTTGTCAAACATGCTCAAATCTTTACGCTTGTCCATTTTTCCTACTTCTAACATCCTCTTTGAGGATGAAATGTTGATGTGCTCCCTAATAAATCGATCATTTCTTACCGAAAAGTGGTTCGTTTCCCTGATCAGACACTAAAATGAGCGGTACAGGTGCAAGATCCATGTAAGGTTACATTTATCAATTTGCAGTGATCAGAGCTGTTAATTATTGGTTCATTTCCAACCCCCATTTCAGGAATCTGTTAAATAATACATCTTTGAACAAAACTGGTGTGAAAATTGAACATTTTTTAAATTAAATCTCACCCGAGCTGCTGAATTTTTAATAACCATTCATGCCTCCTAATCCCACCCTTCTATCTGCCTGATCAGAGCCCCCCCTTCTCCTATCAAAATCTGGAAAAAGGCCCGAAACATTTAAAATATTTTGGGGTTTATCTTCTCCTCGCTTCACTTCCAGTCAATTCCACCAAATTCGTGCTGCCTCTGGTCTGAGCTCTCTTCTCTGCCCGCTGCTATCAGTCCGCTCCACTGACGATCCCTTAATGAGGGGAGGCATATCTCCCCGGAGGATTGAGTGAGTGTCTCCCCAAGATTACTCTCATCCCCCAACTCGGTGCTTAAATACTTAAAAACCCAGAAGATGAATTCATTGAAAAGTACAAAACCGCACTAATCCCTCCGCTGATGGAGCGACAGGCTGACGGGGAGGAAGAACCAAATTCCTGCAGACGGCTAACCAGAAATCCAGAATCTCTCCAGTCGTCACATGTTTCAAGCTGCCTTAAAAACTTGTCAGTGACTCCTACAGAAATTTTAGGTGTCGGGCAGAAAAGAAACAAAATATCAGATTTTTATTTCATTAAAAATAAATAAATAAATACATCACAGGACATCCTTAAGCCTCAACAACATGGCCATGAGGTAAGCCTAAATGACTAAGACACTGTTCACGCGCATCTGTTCACAAAGAAACCCCATCTTCAGCCGTCTCCCATCCACTGCAAGGACTCACCCGACAGTGGGGCACGTGAAACCACCAAGGTCTCACGCATCTGCTCGGCTTTAACCAAAGGCTCGGTTCACCTCCAACGGGCTCTGTCCAGCCAGCAGTGCAAACGCCCTTGAAGTTAAACATTTACTTCTGTATGAAACTTGTGGAAAATATTATTTTAGCCATAATCCTGCAGGCCTAGTTATAACTCCATAATTCTTCTGCTTATATCCCATTAACTGCAATGCCTCATGAACATCAGTGTGCCACAGACGCCCCCTCATTGCAGCTCGTCAGTTTCATGACCAAATACTCTCTTCAGTCCAAATTAACCAATGGCACACGCCAACATGCTAATCTAATGATGCGTGTCCACACGACGCATCATTTCGACACACTCCATTCGCTGTTTAATAGCACATCTCGTCAAATTTAGACCTTCCTTTCAGTCTGCTTGTGTTTATACCCAACTACTGTATCTAATTATGAATAATTAGATGGCTCTCTCCTTCCAGCCCATCCCTGATTAAGGTTCTGTTGGAGGTTTCTTCCTGTTAAAAGGGAGTTTTTTCTGTGCCACTGTCACCAACAGCTCACTCGTCCGTTCATGAACTATTGGAGGGTTTTCGTGCTAATCTTTACCCTATAACACAAAGCACCTTGAGGCAACTGTTCTTAATCAGTTAAACAGTGTGACTTTCACATATTCTATATTAATATCTGATATTCATGACACCTGAAGTGAAAAACTTCAAGCCTTTCCTTGTTTTCATCAAGATGGTTACTGCTTACAGCTCATAAAAATCAGAAATCCAGCACTGCAAACAATTAGATCATTAATTTAGACTTTGATAAAAAAAATTATTATATAACACAGTTTAAACAGATCTTCTAGCTCTGTGCGCACAACTGCAATCACGAGTAAGACTGCTGACTTGACGATTATCGACACCCTCCACGAGACGGGTGAACCACAGCAGGTCATCACTGAGAAGGCTGGCTGTTCAATGAGTGACGTATCCAAGCATATTGATGTTGACTGGAGAAGAAAACTGAGGTAGGATCCGTTGATTCAAGAATATTACGACACTAAACACAATCACCAAGTAGCCACTGATTTTTTTTATAGACCGACTTGTATGATTAAGCCACTAGTTTGCGGTGATTAAGTGGCATCTTATTTTATCAAGCCAAGTGTGTTTAGTGTCAGTTGAGACGATTTAATGCAAGTTTTCTCTCCTCATATTATCTCAGGATGGTGGTGCTTGAGATGAGCCCTCTTTTTCAAAGGCGAGCGGAGGGCCGCCTGTTTTTTAAATTCAAGCGACCAGTTCTTCGTGTGTGTGCGTCCGCTCACATCGGGTCTTGTCACAAAAATCTCACACGTAAGCAGGAGAAGCTGTCACATCCCCTGATTGTCCAGATATGATTTTCATGCCGAGCGTCAAGCTCGAACACCGCCGCCTCATTGTTTGTCATCTGTCCGTCTGTCAGGGAACCGCAGACTGATAATTAACACCTGTCACACGCGGACATCGAGTCGGGTTTTACAGTGTGCCCACGCACACTCGGTCCGCTACAGACGGCCCACGCCAACATGTTCGCAGCCACAGACAGATGTTCGGACTCACTGCAGTGACACTGCGTCCGCATTCATCTGTGCTACCTGTTTAATGTAAACAAAGGAGAAGTCCAACAATGACTGGCAGCTCTTACACTCGCCGTCACTCAAACGTTAGTCGTGTTTTATTTGATATCTCAACTAAAAAAACAAAACCTATGGTAACATAATTATCTGCTCTAAAGTTTAGTAATCAGCCTCTTAAAAGGGGGAGTAAATTCACTCTTCTCAAAATGAAATTCTTCCAATTAGTGGAGAAACAGGCCGCAAGGCTTTGTAAAAATCCTGTCAAGCAGACACACCTATGGTTTCAATGTGAAAATCCTATATCGCTGCATTCAGAAGATTGATAATGTGCAAGAGTTATCAGTTTTAGTTAACAGCCGTGCTCGTTGTAGTGAAACAATGTGACAGTTGGTGTTAAAACGGTGGCACACAAATAAAATCCCCTCCAACTTATCAACCCAAAAATCTAATAACATTTCCCACAAGTCTACATTTTCACTCCACACGTGCTCTCATAATTAAAAATAAAAGCAGAAGCCCAGACATTTACCTTGATCTGTTTTGCATTCATATTTATTAAATATCAAAGGTAGCAATTCGCTGGAATTGAGTGCATCACAGCGAGCACTGAAGGGCAAACGCTGGATGGAAACCACAGAACGAAGCGCGCGCACAGCAGAAACGAGACAGGAAAATCAGAGATGGAGAGCTGCAATCATGAGCTCATACTGTTTGACGTCAACACCACCAATCCCACCAGACGTACCCTTCCTTTGTTCTCCAGCCTGCACTTTTTCTAAATTTCTCAGCAGCTCGATCTCACTGAGCAACACACAGACACACACACACACACACACACACAAAATCTGTGCCCAGTTGGAGGAAAACACAGGAAGCTTGCCGGCCTTCTTTGATTGGCACACTAACCTATTTCGAGTTAAATTGTGGGTCTGGTTGAAACCACTCGTACATGCACAGAGGACAGAGTGAAGAGGAAGAAAATTTTTGACGTTGGGCCCATTAATTCGTCCAGGTTTCCTCCTGCTGCTGCCAGAAGCTGAAAGAGCGTTAACCAGCAGAGCGAGTCAGCTGGGTCATGAGAGGAGCTGAATGTGTTCCTCAGGGCTTCAATTAGTGCAAACTAGGTAGGTACCGTACAGCTGTGGTCAGAGGTTCACATTCACTCATCAGCTTGAATGCCGTGGTAACTTGGGGGTTTCAATGATTTCTTTGAATTGAAGCACGTGTCTTTAAAGATTTTACAAAACAAGAGTTTGGTGTACAAGTTTGGATTTATTTGATTTTGTCTAATCCATGCAGGGTTGAAAGGATTCATACAGGCTCAAATATATTCATACATTCCTGTTAATATTTAGTTTAATGTCCCTGACCAAGTTGCACCTTAGCCAGACCCTTTTGGTAGCCATCAACAAGCTGTTGGCGTAATTCTGGCTGGATATTTGACCACGCTTCTTGGTAAAAGAAGTTCATTTAAAATATGCTGGTTTCCCGATTTTTAAGAGTAATCCACAAATGTTCAAAAGGGTTGATGTCGGGACGTTGGGAAGGCCATTAAAGAAGCTTAATGTTAGCCTGCTTTATCCATCCCAAAATCAGTTTGGGATCATTGTCCTGTTGGATCACTGAGCTGTGTCCAAGTTAAGGAGACTTGAGGTTTTCCTCCTCCTTCATTATTCCACTTTGTTTACTATATCAGCACCACCACCAGCAAATCAGCCCGGGAGCATGATGCTACCATCACCGTGCTTCACAGTGCGTACAGGGTTCTCTGATTTACTTCTTTTTTTGTTTATTTATTCACATTTTTTCCTTTTTTAATTGGCTAGTGGAGCAGTGAAGAGGGACAGGAAACAGAGAGGGGAAAGACAAACAGCAAACATGTTGCAAACAGCTCAATCTTTGTCTCGTTTAAAGACCATAAAACTTTTGGCTTGTCCGTGTGCAAGGCTGTAAATTTCATTCAAGCTTGAAGATGTCAATTTCGAGCAGAGACTTCTTTCTTGGTCAGCACCCTCTGACTGTGGACAGCGATGCTGATGTTCCTGCATTTTCCAGTTTATTGCAGTTTGAGCCTTAATGGTTCCTGGGTTGTTCCTGTTCGAACTGATGATCTCGCAGTTGTTTAGAAATGCCTCCAAGAGACATTCCCAGGTTGTTTTTTTAAAAAATATAATTCTTATTAAATAATATATTTGGTAGAATACAGAAGTCACTGTTATAAAACTCGGGGTTTTCCTGCATACGGGTACAGCAGCAGCGGTTTGTCTGTCAGAGGGATCGATTCCCAGCTCCTCTGGTTCAGCAAGATGCATCCATCAGAGTGAATATTAGATAAAGCACCTGAGCACAGATAAAACTGGTGCATGAATGTGTGTGTGAGACTGGGTGAATGACACTTGGCAGTATATAAGTACCAGCCCATATAAAAATCTTCGGTGCCAGCTTAAGCGAAAATCACCAGGACCAGAAATATTTATAGCCCTATGTGGGGTTTAATTTACTCAACATGAAATCTTTTTTTGTTGTTGTTAACAAAGCAGCCAACAATCTTGTTTTGTAAGGTGTTAACTGCACTCGGACCAGTTGGCTTGTTGTAAATCAGGAAATCTCTGAAATAAGGAGGAAAAATGCAAGGAGAGGAGAAATCTCGGGCCACAGACCCAGAGGATGTCTGGGTACGCTGGGAGGGGAGGAAAGGAGAAAGAAAAGGAGAAAGGAAGGCAGCAAGGAGACAACTCACTCTTCAGAGATCAGCCTCAAGATGCAAAGATGCATCACACTGTTTGTTTTCATTTTCCAGTGAGGTGCACAATCTGGAAGTACTGCATGTAAATGTGTGCAATTATGAAAGAAACTAGAGTGGAGATTATTAGTGCCACGGATCTCTCTCTCTCTCTCACACACACACACACACACACACACACACACACACACACAGAGCGGAGGACAGTCTCAGGTACTTACATAGGTTTTCCCGTGAGGCTTGTGTGCACGTGCTGCTGGAAGTCTGGATATTTGGATGCCAGATAAGCGAAGTCAGGTGGTTTGTCCTTGTAACGGTTCCGAGGATGCATGGACTTATTCAGAGCCATTATTGAGCCCTGATGGTGGACATGAGGTGACATCAACAGTGCTGAACTTTCACTTTTGGATCACTGACATCGGCAGTGTAAACAGCAACACTAAGGCTGCACGAGCGCACACACAGACACGGACACGGACTCACAGCAGTAAAAGTTGATGTTAGACAGAAAAACAAATGTCTGACATTTTTAAAGGAGCACAGACAGACGGGGTTAGCGGAGCTGCCCCTGCTTACCGTCACAGAGCTCAGCCTGTAGCTGCTAATATTTCCTGACCTTCGCTTACTTTTTAAAGCGGAGAAAAACACTACACAGATCACGTTGCACAAACGTTTTCCCACTTTCTGCAGCTCACTTCCTGTACGCACACGTCACATATCCACGTCGCTGCGCGTTGACGTCACCGAAACTGTGTTTAGCTTCGAGCCTCTACCGGTAAAAGTTTTTTTTGTCTGTTTGTGGGGTTTTTTTTAGGGAATAATTTTTTATGTCAGTTTTATAAAATCACTTAAGTTTTGTATCGATACATTTAAATTCGATTAAAAACAAATATAAAAAAATAATTAAAATAATCGTGTTTAGCGTTTTCATTATGTTCAGTCCTGAGCCCTGGTCTGTTTTACGTTTCCCGTGTACCGTTTTCCCCGGTTGCTCCTTACCGTCGTGCACATTTGGTTCATATTGATATGACAGCATCACACACTTGCTGCAGATTTCTTGGTTGCACGTCCCAAAGGTGCTCTGTTGGATTGGCATGCAGATGCCTTAGTATAGAGAACGAGTCGCGGATGATTTGAACTTTGTAACATGGCACACACTGTGGGTACACATGGTCAGCAACAATACTCACACAGGCTGCCGTGTTTAAACAATGCTCACCTGGTAGTAAGGTCCAACGTGTACCAAGAAAACATCCCTCACGCCGTTACAACACTACCAACCTGAACTACAAAGCAGGATTGCTCTATTTGAATCCACGGAGGATCAGACCTGTTCCCGTCTGAACTCACCTTCTGACCAGACAATGTTTTCCAGTCTTCTGTTGTCCAATTTTGATAAGACTGCAAATTGTAACCTCAATTTCCTGTTTTTAGCTGACAAAAGTGGCACCAGGTGTGGTCTTCTGCTACAGCACAGATGGTCTTTTGCTTGCCTTGGTTGTAAGGGATGGTTTGAGTTATTGTTGCCTTCCTATGTCTCTTTTGACATACTGACACATCTGGATACTTTCTCTTGTTCAGACCATCATCTGTAAACTCTAAAGGTGTCTGTGTGCGTGTGTGTGTCAGCAGGTTCTGAAATACTCAGGCCAGCCTGTATAGCACCAACAACCATGCTGCATGCAAATTGTTTAAAAAAAATAAAATAAAAGGCTGATTGCCTGCCCCCCCCACCCCACCAATACCCATCTCTCCAGAGCCCCTTGCTAGCTTCTCTAAAGAAATAATCAGGTGACGCAGACGTAGATTTTCTTCTTTTATT
This sequence comes from Copadichromis virginalis, assembly GCF_057382275.1. Taxonomy (NCBI): domain Eukaryota; kingdom Metazoa; phylum Chordata; class Actinopteri; order Cichliformes; family Cichlidae; genus Copadichromis; species Copadichromis virginalis. The sequence continues at coordinate 23,476,212 of NC_140631.1, read as the reverse complement.
ATATCGCAAACAATAATGACATCCAGGTATATTGTTAACAGTTTGCTGTGTGAAGAGTGAGACCATAGTGGCGATAACATCATGAGCTCTCCTGTAGGAGCTTGTTGTGAAGTCTGAAGTCCTCGTGTGTGGTTCACAGGCAGGTTACAGAGGGCCGAGGGAAACGACCCACAGACAGTAAAAAGCTGTCCGTCGGTCCCTTCACACACCAGACCAGAGCAGCACAGGGATTGCTTTGGACCTGCGAATGTCAAAAGGGGATTTTCCCAACACTTGCATACATTGTCAGCCATGTTGTAGGTTTGCTTTTAGTCTTTTTCCTTCTTTTTCCCCCTCCCCCAACCGATTATTACAAAATAAACAGAACGCACATCGTCCTGACCTCTGATCATCACCTTCCTCCTTGAAGTAAAATCAAGGAGGGGCATAAGTTTTCTTTACATTTTGTGGTCTGGCATGTCAGAGTGATCCTGAGGAGACTTTTCAAAAAGGCTGGTTGCAGCATCTGGACCCCCAAGGAGGCTGCTTTCTCAAGATAAACCCGATTGTACAGACAAATGTCTCCATTTTTGGCTTCAGCTAGAACATTTAACACGTTGGCATCTCTGTTAGCCAAACTGTACTACAAAAATGTACTCTCTTCATCCAAAGCTTCTGACGAAATGTTCTGTACGGAGAAAAAACAGCTTATAGGGAGAAAAAAAAAGCAAGGGGGCAGAGGGGCACTGCACCAAAAGGGAGACATCAGTAATATTTCCTGAAAGAGAGGGTTTCTCCTTTGGGACATCCTAGTCTGCCACAATCCCATTACATGTACAGAAGGAGGAGGCTGTCAAACCTCCCTCGAATAGCATCACACAACAAAACCAGCTGTCCTACAACCAGAGATCAGAGCTGTCCGAACCCGGATCAGTTTGGGGAAAGAACAATTACTCGATTTCTCTGTGATTCCAACAGCGTGGCACCATTATCATTAACGCTGAAGAGGAAGAAGGCAAATAAGCACTCATTCACCAATTTTTTTTAAGTCAATCATTCACCAAATCATTTAAAACGTCACGTTCCGACAGCTCCGCCTCTGGGCGCAGGCTTACATGCAGCGGTGCTACATCACCAGGTCACATTTAGGCTCACAGTGGCCACTAGCAAGAGCTTGAGCAGCAGATCACCACATCCAGTTACACACAGGAAGAGAGGAAAAACTTGGCAAAGAAGCTAAGATAAGAAGATCGGTTAAAGCAGTGGAATTCTTTATTAGCCAAGAGATGCACTGGAATGACACGGCTAATCGGAAATTATAAGTGTTTTGTTTTTCAATTTAATTTAAACGCTTCATCAACATCATTGTTGTCTTTGATCACCAGTGAATGAACAAAGCTTCAGTGAAAAAAACAAAACAAAAAAAAACAGGGATGTGCAAGATTAACGAATCACCTTGGCAGCTACAGCTAGACGCAAGATGTTTCATTTATTTTTCATTATGTTTGTGTCCTATGAGGGAAGTGGAATGGTTGTCTCTTCAGCATTTAATCCAAAAATCAGAACTTTTGAGGAAACCCACTCAGGAGAGATTTGTCTGTGGAGACCCTCGGGTGTTAGTGTTGTCTTTCTCTGTACCCTTTAAGATGAGTTTTGACACCTCTGCATATATCAATAAAGACGTGGTTTGACAATCAGAATAGTTTCAGGGTTTTTCTAAGGATAGCTGCAGATACAAACCCAGTCATTTTGTTGTAAAGCAGGTCTGAAATATGACAAACTGCTCAGTTCAGGAAAGCGTTTCCAGGGTAAAGAGCTAAAGTATAAACCGTCCAGACGAGACGACCTCCGCAGTTATCCGGCATTTCCTCACTAATCCTCATTCCCGGCTAGGGTTATCAGTTTACGGCGACAGTAAAAAAAAATTGCCAGGCTTCTTAATTGATAACAAGCTAAATTTACATTTATTTTCACAGAAAACTGGCTTCTTTGTATTATTTCAGTACTCAAAACCGATTTCTTTATGCACAAGGTATAACTCAAAAATTACAGACCCTTGCACATGCCAGATATGGAACCTGGGGGGCGCTCAATTTGACTCCTTGTCGTGTATTAGCCAGTTCACTGTGTTATTTTTTTTAAGCCTTCAGAGGGCGAAGCGGGATAACTGAGCATCTTCAGACTTTCCTTTGGTGCTCCAAACCCCCCCGCCACATCCAACCAGGTCAGGAGGCGAGAGACGTGGCTACGAGATCCGGCCGGGTCTGACTGAGGAGGTGAAGGGAAAAAATCTCCTAAAAAGGGAGGCGCGCCCGAGATCTTTACTCAGATTAAACGGGTGTAATCCCCAAAGTCTGCTCAGCGACCAGGGCGCTCACTGACGGCGAAACTCGCTCGCTACATCAGGCTTCTTGTTTTAAAAAAACAAAAGAAGAAAAAACAAGCTTAGTGTAGCTACTCGCAAAGCCACGCATTTTAAAAATGGGATCATTTATCTAAAGCCCAGCAGCAATTCATGTGCCGCCGTGACAATGAGTACAAAGCCGTTTTCAAGCCCCCGAGGTCCAAGGACACAGTTTGAAACATTCGTATATACAGCCATTAAAATATTACCTAGATCCACATGAAGAGAAATGGTATGCACACTTGAGAAGTGATGTTATAAAGCTACAGATTATTTCAATAACAAAGCCCCACATATACGTTTCTCCTGCCTCGTCTCTTAAACGTTTCACCGAGCTAGGCACCGACAGACTACGACAGTGAAGGAGAGAAATAACAGAGAGAGAGAGAGAGGGGGGGAAAAAGAAAAATCCTAAATAAAAAAAATTGACAAAAATAAATCTTACACATAAAGACACTGTCATTTCTTAAATTATCGGTTTTTAGTGCCCTACGTTTCACACCCAGTCAAAAACATCCGCCTTCGGTTGGTCGGTGGAGGCTCCGCGAGCCCCGTTGTTAAACCTATGGTACTTCTAGACAACGTCATGTAAATTTACAGTATACAATTTTGGATTACCATGCAAGAATACTTTTGTGTAACATTTAATAGCTCGATCTACATCCAGGAATAATTTACACAGAAGGACAAAAAAAATAAAATAAAAATTACTGGACCAGAGAGAGCGCGATGGGTAAATAACCATGGCGGTGAGTGCGACAGAAGGGGACCGAGATGTGCGGGGGTGGAGGGGAAGGAGGGAGGAGATGGTTCGGGTTTAAGGTGAGGGAGGGAGGGAGGTGAAAGGGTAAGTGGGATGGCAGGAGGAGCGCCTGGGTGGTCAGGGGTTGTGGTCCAATCCTCTCAAGGTCCAAATCAGCGACACTCCCAAACTTTTACCGTTTGATCTACGCTCCCGGTGACCACATAAGGAGCGGCCTTGTGGAAATCTGTGGAGCAAAAGAGAAAAAACACAAAACAGAGTTACCATCAAATTGACTACAGTGACATTGGCAACATTTTTGCCCCTGTGGGCCAGCAGGCCAGTATATATCCAACACCTGTTATGTGTTTATTTCACGTCCTTGGCTCGGATCAAGCATGTGTTTTCAATGTTTGTGGACAAGAATGGAGCTGTAAGGCTCTGAGGAACAAGCAAAGCTTTGGGGAATTTCACTTATTGTTGGTTTTGGCATTGCTTCCCCCCCTCTTTTAAATGACGTAGACCTGACATGAATCTGACGATATTTCAGGGGCGTGGCTGGTTAGCAGCCCGCAAAATCTCATTTGTTCTGGGAACATTTATTAATGTTCCCGTCACTGAATAGAAAGTGAGTCATCACTGAAAATAAAACCACCCTTCAGACATCTGGGAACATGAACACAGTGAAAAAGACTGCAGAGTTAATATCAGGTTTTAAAATAAGAAAGCTTTGGGGAAGAGCTCGTGGTGTTGTATGACAGACCTCTACAGAAAAAGGGGGGAAAATGAAGTTTCTTTTTCTCTGCCGATTTCAAACAAAAAGTGCTTCTGTTGCTTTTTTCAGACTGCACCAGAACTCATCACATCAATAGCTCACAGCGATCCTCTCCGGTTGAAGCAGGATTTAAGAGGACTGGGTTTCAAACGGCTTGCCAAGGAAAAGTTGGCTCAAGAGCTCCTCAGGAGAGTTAACCAAGCCTTGATCTGCTGAAAAGCTGCAGATACTGGGGAGCGGGGAGAGAGGGGGGAATAAAAAATAAATTAAAAAAATCCTGCAGCGATTGTCTACGTTTTAAACCCCAGCTGCGAGCGAGCCTGGTAAAGAAGCTCGGCTTCTTCACCGCAACTGTAAAGCAAATACCCTGGAGCATGTATTCACACCCCGCGAGGGAGAACTTCGGGAGAAAACATCAACAAACAATACCTTTTTTTTTTTTTTTTGGGGGGGGGGGGGCGCCTTACCCAGAGAGGTAACAAAGTGTTCGTGGGCACTCAGGGTTTTCATGCATCGCTTGTTCTTGTAGTCCCAGATCCTTAAGGTCTTGTCATCTGCACAGGTCACAATGAACTTGCCTCCGGGGTGGAAGAGGATCCCACGCACCCAGTTGTCATGGCCAACCTGCATGAGATACAGCAACACACATCTCATCTGATTCCTGAAGAAATATATCTTCACTTAAAGCATTTTCCCCCAAAAATATGGACGTGGCACACACAAAAACTTCAAAAATGCTCCTCACCAGCGTCATAAGGCACATGCCAGTGCTGACATCCCACATCTTGATGGTTTTGTCTCTGGAGCCGGAGAGCAGGAAGGGGCCGGGCTTCCCACTCTTCTTGGACTGGTCGGGCAGAAGGGGAGGGGATTGAAATATTAGCTTTGTGTATAGTTCATTGTTTGTACTTTATGCGGAGTATCATACTGTACCCACTGTACCAGAACACAGAGAGCAGCCTAAATTAAACACCTCTGAGCGTTTGTGTTATACGTTTGCTGGCAACTAGTCTGAGAGCACATGTGCAAACATCTGTATAACAACAGCTGTCTCTCAGCCTGCAGATTCACCCAATTCCAACAACTACGTTGGCTTGTTTAAAAAAAACAAACAAACAAACCAAAAAAACCACAACTATTTAAAGAGTACTAAAAGTCAGCTTTTGTGAACACAGGTTAGATTGGGACGACTGCTGCGAGGGAGCATGTGTGTTTAGATTTGCGAGGCTACAATCAGACACACTGAAGATCATGAGGCAGGAGGACGGGCTGATTTTGTGTGTGTGACTGGCAGCACATGGCTGTATAGCGATGGCCGCCTCGTGGCTCAATCTCCTCGCCATCATCAGTCAAAGTCTTATTTGGTTTTGATATGTTTGAAGCTACAAATATTTTTCACTAGTGATGGTTACTTATCACACATAAACTGATCTCACAGTTTGTATACAATCCTGTTAACGATTAGGTTCACGTTATGATTCAACAGCTTTTAGATGCACCCGGAGCAGAAATAACTTGAAGTAATCGTTTTCTGTTTGACTTTATGAGTCTCACAAATTGCCATGGAGGAATTCTGGTCATCTCTTCTTTACAATGTTCCTTCAGTTCATTGAGGTTTGCTCACCGGTTTATGCACAGCACTTCAATCCGGTCTGGACTTTAATCATTGCAACGCCTTGATTATTTTCTTTTGCAACCATCCAACCTTGGGCCCTTTGTCCTGTTGCATGACCTGGTTTTAGCCAAGCCTTTATCTGTCATTCAGATTGCTTCACATCTGACTCTGGAATACTTTGGTATACAGAGGTCGTCTATATAACAAGTAGCTGCAAAACAACCTCAAATCACCACCCCTCCATTAATTCTAATGGAAACAGTAAGGCAGTACTGAGTTTTTCGTTTTTAAAAAAAAAAAAAAAAAAACAGTTGTACCAAACTAATGCCTCCAAATATAATACATATAGATCCCAATCCCAATATATAGATCTGACCTCAGGTTTAAAATCAGGAAAAGAGGGAAAAACATATTGAACTGCAAATTCAAGTAATATTCACACCAAACAAGAAGTGATATTGTCTCACAGTATCTATGCAAAGAGGTGAACTGAGGCAAATTTGCATTAGTGAGAGTTAAAAATACTTAAAATTCAGGAAAAAATTCACACTGGGCTTCAGACTCTCGACTACGACTGTCGACTCTGCTGGTACGACCAACGCTCAGAAATGGAGGAAAAGCTTACGGCTGCTTTTTGTGGCCGGATACAGGTGTTAGAGTCAACTTCCATTTTATGTAAAGATAGGATGAACAAAAAAAATAAAGGAAAGCAATCCATGATGAGATATCACTGTGTCTTGATTCCAGTCACCTCCCACAAATGTTTACTTCTCTCACTGGCTGCTAGAAGGAAAGATTTCTGGGTTCTCAAACAGTGACTGTACTCATACAAGGCGAAACTGCACATTTGATGAGAACAAACCAACACATACACCAAAACCTGTGTGGACCTCGAGGAGTTTGGGAGAAATGAGACGTATCCGAGCAGATCTTTTACCTCCGAGCCTGTGGCGTCGAGGATGGTGGAGTAGGCACTCTCTGGTGCCCAGGAGATGCACTCCACCACATGTTCGTGCTCCCGCAGCTCAGCCTTGCATTCTTTGGAGGCCACTACCCACACGCGGACTGTCTGGTCGTTGGAGCAGCTGGCGATCAGCGTGCCGTCCTGGTTGGGTCGTACCATACGGACCCACTCCCTGTGGCCTGTGAAGGTCTTCACGCAGTAGCTAATGGACAAAAAAAACATGAGAGCAGTTAGAAAGCTATCAGCGTGGCTGAAAATAGTTAAAACCCAACATCAAGCTTAAGTAAAAATAAATAACACACAATGGTTTAAAGAACAGCTTAAAGGTGTCTATTGCATACCCAGTTGCCACCTCCCACATTTTCATGGTTTTATCCCTGGAGGCAGAAATAATGTGATCTCCGTTGGGCATGATGGCTACAGACGAAACATTGTGGTCGTGTCCTGGAACACAGAAAAACAAACACAACAACAAAGATTCAGCAAGACCCAGAACCTCTGAAAACAGGCCCAACAGCACAAGCCCACATAACATCTAAGTCTGCTGTGAAATGTAATTTAATGATTTCAGACTGCAACACATGATCCTTTTAGTCTTTCTGCTTGCAATCTGACCACCAGAATGAAAATTTAGAAACATAAATGTATTTATTTATTTAAAAACACATGCTTAGCACCAAACAAAGCCCAAACACTGTTATAATTCACCAAAAAAAAGCTGACAAGCAAGAAAGCCAACATGCTGGAGCTTTGGCACTCATTTTTGTTAGACAGAGAATAAGAGACGCGTAATTACCTAAAGGCTGGGCCATATTTAAGCTGCTAAATAGATGAAGACAACAGTAAGCATACTCTAAAAGGCCTGTGTGTGTGTGTGTACGTGTGTGTGTGTACTTGCACATGCCACCAGGCTACAATAATGGGTGGCAACTACACAGAAAAGTGCTATCTAGCGCTGAAGAGGGTAATTAAGCTGCTGTCCAAATCGGCACTAATCTACTTCACCAGTTGGCCTCTCTCTCCCCCTCTCTTTGTGCGTGTGTGTTTCCACCAAGATATTTAAAATTTAAAATCGGAGGAGTGGATTAAAAAGGAGGAAAGGTTGAGTGAATTAAAAGAGGACAGAGATGGTAGTAAAAAAGAAGGAGGGGGAAAATGGTGGCTAACAGAAGTAAACAGCAGGCTCAGATTAATAAAGCCATTTCCGTTGGTGAGTTCTGTGCAGCGAACCCAGCTCGTCTGTTTATAGATGTGTGCTAGCAGCTCACTCTCATTTACATCAAAAAGAAGACCGGCAACCGGTGAAATCTGTTGCTCACTTGCACAAAAACGCAGGATTTGCAACTCCAGCATAAATTTAAGAATGCTTGAGTGGGTTTAGTCTGCTCACCAGGAAGGGCTTACACCCCCATCAAAAATAAATATTCTTTTATGTCTACTTCACAGACAGCCATCAGTGGCCACTTCAGATTCAAGGTTTGAAGATGAAAAGCATTGGTAAGGTGGTCCATTAACGAGCAGGGCCAGAGGACACATTTAAAATTATTTTTTAGGTTAAGAAGAGCTGAATCCAGAGCTAACTGTACTCCCGGCTTGGGTTGGTGCCAGTTGATGCACATCAAATGTGATAACAAGCAGCACGTGTAGCACCTGAGCACTGGAACCACACGGTGCGGAAACCATAACAAAGGGGATATAAAACGGCAGCAGCTGTGATTAAGGTCCACTAGAGAAAAGAAACCGACAGCTTCATCTTCTTACCACGCATGGTCCTGATGCACTCAAAGCCTTGGAAGTCCCACAGCTTGATGGTCATGTCTGCGGAGCAGGACGCGAGCAGTTTGCCTGTGTGGTCAAAGGAGATGTCCTGCACTGAATCTGTGTGGCCCTTCAGCGTGCGTTCAAAGTCTCCTGTTTCATAGTCCCACACCTGATGGACAAAGCAAATCACTTTGTCAACATTAAGTTTGTATACCGCTGATACACTTCATTTCATCACACACCCAAACGTTGCATCGTCTGTAGCTCTGTGTTGTTGAAATTACAGTTACAACAATAAGACGCACTGATGGCAGAAGTCAAAGGAAGCACATACTGAATGCATTTTAGAGCTTGTGGCACCTTAGAGCTGCTCATCAGGGTCACAGTTTGGCCAGAAAAAAGCTAACACGTTACTGTGCCGAGTCTGAGTGTTGCAGACGGAGCACAGTATAGAAAAGTCTACTTTTCTAGCCTGAAAGCTGCTGCGTCTCTAGCTTTAAAGCAGACAGACGGTTTGTCACGAAGGGATAAACCCTTCTTGGTTCCTCTCCTGGGGTGGGGGAATTTTGGGGCAGACGGTGATGGGAGACCCCTACCATCACCTCCCCCATCCTCGTAGTTTCCTTTGCCCTCTTCCCATGAGGAAGCTACAGATGGCTGGGGGAGGTTGTCCTGGATGAATTCAGTGGTTCTCTCTCCCTCTTTTGTTGGATGTACACATTTCACACTCACACATATAACAGTACTCAGGAGCAGAGGCTAAAGCACAGCTATCCATTAACCTGTAACTCTACACTGAAAGACCGATGATTCAGACTGGCACTGATTAATAGCCTCCATTCTTTCAGTGAAAATATCGTAGATTTTTTTTAAATATCAAAGGCCGCTAATAATGTGAAGACTCTGTCCATGTGCTATTTGTGAGGAAAGCAATGAGAAAGCTCACACTTCAGTTGTTTAAATTACCCTGACATCCTGGTGGTGTACCTGAGCACACACAGAAGCATGATTTGCACGCTGTACACACATGAAAGGGTGTTATAGTTGCAAATTAAGAGAGATTTCTTACGAGCACAGCAGAAAAGGTGTCAGAGAACGTTCTGAGACGTTCCTCAGAGTGCTGTTTTTTATTTTTTTATTTTTTATTTTTTATTTAAACCACCGTGATCATATTCAGGTGTAAAAACCCTTTTAAAAATTTTGAGTAGATTTAGTCGTTTTACAGCCCTCAGTTAACTCCTATTTTCATGTATTTTTTCCCAAACACATAATATTTTCATGTTATGGGTTTGGTTTCTTTGTTGTTTTTTTTTATTTAATTTTTTACAATTTTTGCCATGCAGAGATGTTACTTAAAATAAAGGGCAAACAGGATTTGAAACAGAAAAAAAAACAAAAACAGCTTACATCCCATGAAAAGATACAAGTACAGGGGGTTTCTAACAATGTACAACCCAAGTCAAAACTCTGATTCCTGGCTGGTTAGAGCCTACCAATAACATTTCCTGAGGTGGTCTTATGATCTGTCACAACGGCTGCAGATATTGGATTATAAAAGTACCTACACAGTGAAAAGTTACCTCCGGTCAGAACTTCCTGCATATAAAACATTTTGAGGCCCACCAAAGAAGTTTTTGCCTCTCACCAAACATGTGATGGAATTATTTAACCTTTTTTCCCCTCTATTCCCCTCCGGTATAATGGAATTAAATTTAATCAAGACGTGAGAGGTAAGGAAACACAGCTCTAAAGGGCTTAATGTGTGTGTGCAGTCTGACCTCCAAAAGCCCTCCCACCATTTACTGGCCCATAGCCAGCTTTTGTTATTGTACCATTAGCTTGGTAGTTTATGGTACAAAGTTTCAACTTGCCAGTAACATCAAGCAAAGTTACTGTTAATAACTTCAATAAATGGCATTAGAAAACATTTTAAAAACAGTCTCATTAAGAAACACTGATTTACTTAATTGCATTTATTCAAGCTTTGAATAAATTTTTACCTACTATACATTTTGTCATCATCCATTTTATTTTACTGAGTGTTCAGTGCTGCTTTGGGGATTAATAAACTAAAATATCATTTAAAAAATAAACTACAAAAGCAGAAAGATATTGAGCAGTCAGCACAAATGAAAATGAAGCTGCTTACTCCAACGATGAGCAGGCTAGTCAGCATTTTAAACATCAGTCAGTACCAGCTCTGTTTGCCCATTGAGCTGTTATAGTACAGTACAGAGCTGGAGAGGTATTTGCTGGTGCATGAAGATCACAAACCACACAAGGTAACATATGCATTTGAAATCAAGGCTGCATGTTAAAATACTACGAGGTTAGGAATACCTGCTTTTATCAAAATGATGGTTAGTACATCAAGAGCAAAATTCTGATGAAGCTGGTTTCCTCTATAAATGAAAAGGTTTCTTAATCAGTTGCTATAGAGGAAGTTAACTTCTTCGAGTAGCAGCAAACAGAAATGTGACTACAGTTAATGACCACAAAAAGGTTTACTGCTTTCTTTGTGGAGATTAAACAAATAAGACAAGGTGTTAATTAGTGAGCTTTTGAGGTGCTGTGAGGCAGATTAATCTCAGGAGAGAGCGCTACCCCACACTCCACCCCACCTCACCCAGGGTCCTCATGCGAAACCAAGCTAACATCTACTGCCTCCCACATGTTAACAGACGGCCTGATTATGAGGTCAGGCAGCTGACAAGATTCTCAGTCTGGCCTTTTCTAAGTAAAGGGGTCCGTTCCTTGTTAAAAAAAAAAAAAAATAAATTAAACACAATGGGTTTAGGAGATGAAAAGTAGGACAAATGGGGGATTCAAAGCAGGGTGCAGAGAGTGGAGGTGACAGGGAAAAGATTCGCCTGAAATCAGGGCTCAGTTTTAAGATTTGGGCCTGGGGCCTCCCTGCTCCTGAGGGAGGGACAGCTGATGGCATGGAGTCATGGTGGGGCAGCTAATGGTTTAAGTGGAAGATGAATGCGCCAGGATGCTGAGAGGAGGGGGTGCAGTGGGGGGAGCGAGTTGGAGGGCGGGGCTGGAAAAGGAAGAAGATGCCAAAACGGAGTGAGAGAGAATTCCCTGCTGCGTGGGTGTAGCCAAGGAGGAGATGTACAAATGTCTGTTATTGTCTTATGAATAAAATATACAGATAACAAACAGCTCAGCGGAGTATTGGCATTGTTCAGTGAAGCAGTGGAGAAACGCAGCTGCAAAAATAGCCCAGAGACAGAACACAGAGTTTATATAAAGGAATCCACGAATAAATACAAGACACAGAGACAGATACTCGTATAATCCAGAGTATATCTAGCAAGGAGAGTCAAAGCAGTAAAGGGAAAGCTAAGGGAAGCATCATCCAAAGAAGAGAACAAAAGGTGTTTGAGTTAAAAATGCCACCAAGCAGGCTTTAAATTAAAAGACAAAAAAAAAAGAAGATAATTTTTAAATCTCTAATCAGGAGGAGGTTACTGCTGTAATACTCTAAAGTCAGGGTAGATTATACCACCAAGTCCAAGAATGCAGATTCTGTTCATGTGTATTTTGATCACTGGGCCAAATTACTTCTTCAGTCTCCATAAAAGCTTTTTTTTTTTAATGTTTTGACAATGAAAAAATGTAAAAAGGCCACTCAATACATGAATGCCTCTTTTCACTGCCTACAATGCAAACATATCTTGTGAAAGGAAAATGCCATGTTTAAAAAAATAATTTGTTTTTGGACACCAAAACCGTTGAAATGAAAGAATTGAACCCATCCTCTACACTTTAAAGACAGCTTACATTAAGCACAAAGTGAAAGAGCAAAACTGGACCGATAAAACAAGGTTATAAAGCAATTTTTAAACACTGATTTATGCTGCATGCATCTTTACCTCTGATATGAGGAAGCTCCCAAATCAGACACACAAACCACTCATGGAGTCATTTTTTGGGTCTTTGAAGCCATGATATACATGCAATATTGCATTTGAACATTTCTCACAAGCGTAAATGCCTGTTTTAGTCCAAACATCATGAATTAAAACATTAGCATACTCAAATATTACCCATGCAGAGCGACAGCTGTGCCATCTGTGCATGCTGGGAATAGAAGGCATCAAACACTGAATAACTGGATTTGTAGAAATTCTTCTAAAAGATGTGACACTAAACAAAATGCACATTTTCTCAACAAAGTGCACATCCACTGCTGGGATACCCATACCAGTCTACTTAACACAACTGTCTTTATTACTCTCCTTTTAAACTAAATAATTAACAGAGCTTAAAAATCCAGCTCCACTAACACAGTTTGAGACCATTTCTTAAACTTTGATTAGTACGATGCTTGAATTTAGAGACAAATATACTGAAGACAAAACTGTCAGTGTTTTTATCCCTGGAAAGCTTAAATGTTCTGAACTCATCATAAGACTCACTGGGGCCACCATCAGCAGCTATGCTGAGCAGAACAACAAACATCAGTAGATCAGGGTTATTGGATCATGTGCAAAGGGAGAGCACAGTCCTGCAGGGCTCCATTAAAAACTTCAAAAGTTATTTAGACTGTTATGTGCAACCTGAGCCCCGAGACAAATTTGTCAGTGAAATCACCTACTGCAGATTTTATCTGGAAACTCTTGGCTCTTCGACTTGAAACCAGCAGGACTGACCTTTATTGTTGCGTCCTCAGAGGCTGACACCATGACGCTGAAGACGGGGTGGAAAATTACACGGGTGACCGGACTGCGGTGGCCACTCAGCGCATACTTTTCTGGTGGGCGTGGGATCCACTCTTTGGGGTCACGCTTCTGAGTAACGGGCCCACCCAGAGTGAGCTCATCTTTAGCTTCGTTTAGTTTGGATTCAAGCTCCATCACCTAGCCAGAGAGCACAGGGACAAAAGCTGGTGAAGCATATTGAAATGTGCATTTAGGAGATACGGGAGAAGGATCATGGATTCACGAGACTATTGTTTGTGTTTAAGTTAGTATTTTACATCAACAGTGGTGTCATTGCTTTGTTTGACAGACTTCATTTCAGTGTTAACAACTGCTTGAGCACCAATATCACGAACCTTTCACAAGACTACAATCCCCACAAGCTTTCTTTGAGGAGGGAAAAAAAAAAAAAACCTCACAAACCTTCTTTTGTAATCTGATGACTGAGGTCCATTTTTTTTCCAAAAGGCCAGCGTACTTCTTATCCAGTTCTTCATTCTGGGGAGAAAAGTGTGAGGGGGGTATCAGAAAAACTGGCAAAGAAAGTCAAAATCGTGGGCTTAGCATAATCGGTGAGGAGCATGTTGTGTGTGTGCGCGTGTCAAGGGTGGGTAGGGGCATAGTGAGATCTGGCTATAGTTAGAAAAAAGAAAAAACAAAACAAACAACAACAAAAAAAACCCAAAAAGGTGTGTGTGTGGGGGGGATTATTTACACACCCTTCACAGGCCAAAACCAACTGCAGGACACTGCCAACCTACTGTATGACAAACACACACACACGCGCGCGCACGCACACACACACGCGCGCGCACGCACACACACACGCGCGCACACACACACACACACACGCGCGCACACACACACACACCAAGTCCAAATCCTCCTCACACAAGCTAATCTCCTGCAGACAAGAAAGGCTTACAGCCTCACACCCGGTCCTGGAAGCAGTGGTAGAAGTTAACTTGTGGCAGACTGAAGCCTGATTCCACCTGCAGGCTTATTCCTCGAATTGGACTCTACCTTTTACGTAACTGGCTTCATGGCACAAACAGGCAACGGAGGAAACAAAACACTGTAGTGTCGCTACATATGCACCAAAGGTTAAATACCATATATGTAGAGGTTGACAGTCTCACAGAGCATGTCTTTAAAAATCTTTATTAGAAAGGCCAGCAGTGGTATGACTGAAATAGGCGGCTTGTGGCAGAGATGAGGTGCAGACCAACCAGGGATTTATTCACCACACACAACAAAATAAATTATGTTGGCCCAGTGGTGGCACGTGGTTCCAGCAGCACTCTTTGATGCTAATTACCAGCGTTTTATAGACTGCTACCAATTAACCCACAAGCCTTACCATTTTATAGGATTACATACAGCAATAAACAAACTTATCACAGCTTACCTAATAGCCTTATGAATTTTCTACAAATGACATCAAGTAAATGTTAAAAATACTATTTTCTGCAATAATTTTGTTTGAAAACATCAAACAATAAAACATGACACACCCCTTTGAGTGTATTCTCTTATACACATAGTGTCAAAGTTAGCTCTGTGCAAATACATCCTGTTTATCAAAGTAACGATGCATAGGGTCATTAAATGCCTTTAAAAAAATAATAACAATAAAAAAAAAAAAAAAATCACTCTCTCATGACCTTCAGTTACACTAGTCAAAGAAAATCAACAAATCTTTGCGATAAAAACTGAAATCGAGTAATATTTGACATAAACTAAGGATTAACTTAGAACTAAAAATAAGTGTGGACAAAGCTTCAAGTTACTGCAATACAACTAAAAATTTAACTCTTAAAATGAATGAAAATAACAGTGAAACAAAAACAAACAACAAGCAAACAGCATGCTTTAGTGCACGTTTAGAGAGACTGGGATGTCTGTGAGACATGAAGTGTTGTGTTTGTATTATTAATGTAAGAAGTTAGAAACAAGTATCATATCCGTGGAGAAAAACCCCCCAAACAAAACAAAACACCACCCGCATTCTAAAAATAAGAAAAACCCCAAACTAACAAAAAAACCACACAAAACTAAACTGAAACAGGCAAACTTACTCTAGAAACTAAAGGGGGGAAAAACTAATCAAAATGCATAACCATAATAATAACCAAGCAGAGCATTTTATCTTTTTTTCTGAAATATTATTTAAAGTGTATTTAAGTATATGCTAAAGTAAATCTGAAGTGTTGCTTTGTGTTGCCTCGCTCTATAAACAATGCAACAGTTTTGGAGGACTCTATGCACATCCATGCCTTTAGGGCGCAAGTACCAAAGCATCAAAAACCCACACTGACAGACAGCCACGGGTGTCAGTGAGGGAGAAAATTAGCAGTGCGCTCCAATTTCACAGCCCCCTACTCAGCCGTGTCTGTTTCCAGACATCCTGGAGGTGTGGAGAGCTGCAGGTGATGTCGAAGCCTATATTTAACACGTTTCAGTGGCAAGAGGTGATTCCTCAGGGCTACAGGAGGTGTTAACAAGAAAGAGAGACAAAGACATGTACGGAGCCCTGTGAAGAAATCGAGCAGATCTATCTCAGATGGACTGAGTGGGGGAACCCAGTTTGGACAAGTCTGCAATCATCTAATCTGCCATCTGCCTGGACAACACACACACGCGCGCGCGCGCGCGCACGCACACACACACACACACACACACACACACACACACACACACACTGAGTGCCAGACTTCACTTCTGCCTACCAGCCAATTGGCAGTGGCTAATAAAAAGGCGTGCACATGTTTATCTGTGCATGCAGGTATGTATACTTTCCTTCAAAAAGGCAAGAAAATACTGGAGCATGACCTACATTAATTATTCCTACCAGTGCACTCAGTCTGTCATGACATTAACTTTAAACTGCTTCTCAAACATCCACAAAGAGCCACACCGAGGAACACTTAATTCACCAATAAGAACAAAACCCAACCACACTTTAAACGCATTAAAAGAAAAAAGGTAACATACTTAACAGTCCTAAAAAAAACAATAAAATGTTGTTGTTTTTTTTAAATGCTTCATCTGTTTAGCCGAGTCCCGTCAAGGTGTGTGTGGCCGATACCCAAAAGGCTGCACCAATCCCTCTGTGCCATTCATCCATTATTCACCCTGCTTCCAAAGGCCTGTCACGTGGAGATCAAGTGGGAGAATGACAGATGAAGACACAGAAGAGAGGGGAGTGTGGTGTCATGTGAAGGCAATGGAAAAGAAAAGGTGCCACAAGGCAGAAGAGCAAGAGTGAGATGAGAAACGCTCTCAGGTGAAGAGAGCTTTAAACAAATAAGCAATAACATGGCAAACACTACACAATAAGCTCTAAAGGGCACATATTTTATTTTAGGCTCCTTACTACACTCCGTATTATGTGGAAAAAAAGATGAATGAGTTTTAAATGACAACTAACACAGGTGACTGACTGGTGTTTATTGATTTAACCTACAATAAAATGACAATTACTCAAAGTCATACTTTTCTTGTGGTTCATGTTGCTAATTTTAAGTTACTGAACACCCCAGACTGAAGATGCTTGACCTTTTCAACACGCACCCCTAAATCCAGCCAAGCAGTGAAGTCCCACCTCTTCCACTGTGAGTGCTGGATTCACATTTCTTAATTACATTAGATGTTTGGTATTTTTGTCCCAATGCATACATTATAAATAAATAAAACAACATTACAATTCACACCTGTCTAAAACAATGTCAACATAAACTGAACTTTATGTCTGGTTTGTTTTATGCATTGCTCCTAATGCTATAGCTACACCAGAAAATTCACACTAAGCAAGAAGAGGAAAGGCACATCGAGGAAAAGAACATGACCCAGATGTTGTTTTTAGGGGCTGACACAAAAGAAAAAAAATGTAAGTGTAAGTGCGGCACCACTAACTCTCCACATTCCATGAGTGTCCAAAACACTCAATATAAGCAACATAAAAATAAGACTTCAGGGCCCAACATTTGTGATAGGTGTGCCTAATAAAATGGTGACAGAAGGAATTAATACATTCATATTTCATCAGAAAGGAGAACTATTAATGTTTTTTTTCAAAGTATATATGTTAATATATATTAATTTAAATAAAAAAGGCTTGCAGCACAAGCCACACCAATCAGACAGAGCATCCTGACCAGGAGCAGGTGCTCCAGGTCACACTCCTGAACATACTGACAAAAATGTTCATGATGGGAAATAAAGTGGAAATCAACACCTACTGTTTGTTTAAATTGGTCTGATTGGCTGTGTGGATGTATGTGTCTGTCCTTAATCTACTCACATTATCCAATTCCGCCTCCTTCTTGAAGGTGGAGTATGCTTCTTCATATCCATTGGAACGTAGATAATCGGCTATGGCTCGATTTCTGGAAAACAGACAAAGAGGAACCATAATTAGTCGTTCCTGATTAGCAGACAAGATAGTAGTTAAGCTGCCACCAGAAACGACGATGCAAGTAATGAAGCTGCATTCAACAGGGTGAAACAAAGACAGAAAAATCATCAGGTTCAGGAAACGTGCCAGACAAAGACACTTTATATGCTTTTCACACTCCCAGACTGTTATCATACTATATAATAATAAAAATGCTTACTTAACACTACCAATAGAAAAATACACACTCTCCTCACTCACTCTTACACTCACACACGCACACCCACCCCTCTCCACCCATCTGACAAAAATTGAGAACATATCTGTCTGGCTTCTATAATGAGCTCTTGTTGCTGTGGGCAAATAATGGGAATGGACGACTCCCCCGTCGTGTACATATAGGGAAAATGAAAGCCAGTGTACATCCCACCATCACCTACTTGCACAGAGAAGGAAAACAGAGAGAAATCATGGAGGTGGGAAGGAATAACCCCTGTGACCTCTACGAGCTTCTGGCTGTTGTTATTTTAAAAACAGTCGATCTCCTGAGTTTAAGAACCAAATCTGCAGATGTTCAAAGACACCAGATCTTTTGAGCAAGACGGCACAAAAGGTGGTGTGAGGATGGTGACAGCAGTGCACAACAGTCCTACTATTTCAAATATGTGAAGAGAGATAGCTAGATAGGAAAGACAATAGAGTAGTGAGGCAGAGCAGGGACAGAGGAAGCTACCTTCATTCTTCCTGTTTTTGTCTTCTAGGGAAACCCAAAGACCCCTGTGGGGCACACGGCAAACGTACACATGCACACACGCACGCACGTCTGGTTCATGACTGCAGCCTCAGCAGCAGTTCAATTTACCAAGAGTTATTAATGAGGTTCAAGTCAGTATCAAACAGTTCGCCTTTTTATTTTCCACCTAATTAGACTCTCAGGAGGGTGCACAACAAAAGTGGATTATATATTTAAATTCTTCCACTTGGTGATTTTGCAATTTCAATTATAATTTGAGCCTGAGCATAATTTAATGTTCTTGTGGCAACTACCAGTTTAACTGCGACAAAGCAATTTGATAATGTTTTAATCAGACCTTCATTTATTATCCAGTACAGCTCCACTTACAATGTGGACACTGCCATGCAGGTGTTTCATTGTGTTTTACTATTGAGGTGCTGTACAGACATTTGATTCACTACTGAATAAATAGTCACTGCTTGTCTGACCCATTCACCGAAGTTTCCCACATACTCATGTTTGGTTTGTGTGTGCACTTGTACTTGGTTGATGAGTGCATGACTACATGAATGTTCTTCACCTGGTGGAGGTGAAGAAGCCTCAGCCAAACTCTAAACCATCAGCAAGCCTGCTCTCTTCAGCATTAAACTGGGAACTGCGGACATTTTTGAGCAAGCAGCTGAAGTTCCCAGACCATGTGACACCAACCTTCTTGAGGCCAGGTGTTTTACACACACAAGCTTCTTCCAAGCAGGTCCTTCTATTTAGCCTCACAGTTTCCCAAGAATATTGCATGGAAAAAGCAAACGAATGCATATGGCTGAAGTACTGAGAACTGACAAATCAGTGCCGGAGGAGCGGCTGGAGAATGTACTGTGAGCCCATAGAAGTGGGATGCTGATGTTTAGCTGCCTGCTCCCTTTGTAAGACCTAGACCTTTTTTGGCATCAGAGGTGCTGCAAAGGTGAAGGCCATCAAATCTGTACAAAGGGCCCCCAGGTGAATTTGAATCAAAAGGTCCAATGGTGGGTCAATGCTGCTGGGAAACAAGTCTGGGCCTGATTAATCCTGGCTGGGTCACCTTAGCAAGGGGAGACCAGAAACCCCCGATGATCTCAGGATAGAACAGCAATGTGTCCCACCACATCTATGAATGCATCTAGAAACCATCACTGCTAGACCTCAAATTCTAAAGACACAAATTTCCATTATACTGTGTTCAATAAGCCTGTCCATTTAAAGTTTGACTTTGCAAGCATAAATTAGAAGAACTGATCAGCTTCTATTGCTACAATTTTTTCAAGTATTTTTTCATTAATAGCATATGTTATATTTATATTAACTGAATTGCCCACCTAAACTCAATGAGCAACAAAAAAAAGCGCAAAGCTCATGATCAGGCAAGTGGCAAGGCAAGTTTATTTATTTAGCACCTTTCAAACACTGAAATCACTAAATGTGCTTTCTAAGATTTTGGGGGGGGGGGGAGAGAGAGAGAGACCTTTCTTCAGGGTCAATTTGGATTTGTGTTTTCTTAAACCTTTTCCAGCTCCACCTTCAGTCTCATATCACCTACCTACCAAACCAAACAAAGACCAATATAAAACTGAACCGCCTTAAAAAGAAATGCAAATTTCTTTAAACTTATATACAATATTTTCTGGGTCCTCCTGCTCCCTTGGACACCATTTATGCCAGGAGATGCCAGACAAGCTGTCAGGCAGGCGCTGCTTTGAGGTGCCAATGTGACGGGGGTGTGGGGGGGTACAATCTGTCAGCCCAGCCTGTGCCCCCTGCACCCTCTTGGTCAGGGTTGAGCACAGAAACCCGCTTCTCTCTGCCCACCAGAATCCTTGTGACAACAGGCCCAGACCTTATTAAGGCTCAAGGTTAGCAGGAGGTTATCTACTCCTCTGACAGCCTGTTCAAAGCCTAGAAGACAACCAAAGGGAGGGGGGAAGCACAAAGTCTTGAGTATATAAGCAGGTGAGGAGGAGAAGGAGCTGAGGCACAGAGGATGCCTTTGATATGGTGATTGATGTATCCATAATCTCTATCGCACCACAAGAAGGTGCAGAAGGTCACTTATTTATATGTAAACCATCTGGTGGAGCAGGACTGTGCATTTGACGTTCCACACAAATCTCTGGCAATTATGAAAAGACTTTTGTCTTTAGCAATGGTGCTCTCATTCAGACCTTTGTAGAGTGGAGTGAGTGGGTCTAAAGGAATTAGGTCTCCTGCATTTATAGCAAAGCATCACACTTTCCAAAAGGGTGCAGCTACATTAGTTGATCTTAAGACGAAAATAATGGAAATACAGACTTTCGTCAGCAAGACTAGTGAAATCAATTTAGCTGTTAACAAACACTTCAGTTTCAGATTATTCTTTAAAGTTTTACAAACACACAATATTTAAAATATTAATTTATTGTGTTAAATGATCATGATCAATATTGGAGCAGGATATCTCGGAAAAAAAAAAGAAAAAAAAGAATGACAAATAACTAAGAACAAACAGCTACACAGCCAGACGAATGAACAAAGGGAGGGATGACACACACACCCACACACACCCACACACACCCACACACACCCACACACACAATCAGAAGTGGTCAACAGAGAGCCACACTGCTCAAATCAGTCATTGACATAGGGGATGCAGAGCTGACGGCTGCCACTTCACACTGGATGTGCCAAATAAAAAAAGAAAAAAAAGAAAAAAAAGAAACAAAACAAAACGAGTCTTTAACCATCTATAATCCTCATGACTGTGATGAAAAGAGAATGGGGGAGAGAGAAAAAAAAATGGGGAGGTGTACAAATATCAACAGAAGGAGAACAGAGTTTCCATGGTTACAAGCAGCCCACAGCTAGATGACTCGATAAGGAGACAGTGAGAAAGAGGGCAGGGCGAGTAACGTGGCCAGCCAGGCCAGAGAGAAGTGAGGAACAAGAACAATAGATGGCCTGAAAGCCTGCACTGGAAGTCCCTGCTTCAGTGAGATCTCCGTGATGACATCAGGGGATGAAATACGAGATTAATCACTCAAACTATTCAGAAACTCTCACACCATCATCTGCTTACAAGTGTTAGCAATCTAGTGTCATTAAGCAAAAGCCTACGCAAGCCTCACGTGGGTTATAATACTAGCATGCTTCATCAGACCTCTACGCTTTCTTAGGCGCTACAAACGCTTGATGGTCCCAGAAGAAAAGCCTGTGATGCAGAGAAGAAAAACAGGGATGAGAGGAGGAAGAGATGCATGACCTCATCCTTCTGAGAAGAGAGGGAGTCAGGCATCCAGCTCGTCTGCCAGTGACATCACTTCCTCGCAGTTCCCACTCCACTTTTGCTTCCTTTTAGAAATGAGAAGCACGAACACAGCCTCCCCTGAAGCTAAACTAAATCAAACAAATAAAGCAGATTGTTCAATTACCCAATATTTATTGCTCTCATTTAATATTTTTATTAAAGATTTATAACACCGCTGTCAGCATACTAACTAAATAATACTGCACAGAAAGATTGTCGCTCAGGTTTTAAATGAAAAATGCTGGTCTATGAGCCCAACATTAACTTCGCCATGCAGTACGCTGGACGTTAGCAGGACAGCCAAAACAATAACAAACCAACAGGAAAGAAAGAGCAGTTTGGGGGTATTTCCCAGCTCCTCTAGACAAACAACTTTTCTTTGTTTGCTAGCTTTTCACTTGACTGCAAACAGTAGTCAAATTACACAACGTGACTAAAGTCTCCTCACTTGTTTAGCTTCACTTGAGACATTATATCAAGGTTGTTGGTAAAGTGCAATGCTGGTTGGGAAGCTTTTATTATACCCATTAGCGCTACACATGATGTGAATGTGCAGGAAAAGGAGAAAGCAATATGACTGTAAAGTAGGGCAGGGCAATATGGCCAAAAATATTTATCACAATATATATTTTAAAATTTGCAATAATGATATAACTGATGATATAATTGACGCGAGACAAAATACTTTACAACTCCACAACTTTATTAGTGCCAAAAAAAAACAAACCAAAATAAAACCATCAGTGTATTTTCACTTAAACAAGCAGCTGTTTTTTTATGTGCATTAAAGCTATACACAAATTTAACAGTGGAAATGCAAATTCCTTGCTGACAGTTTAACCAAAAGGCATTTCCAGTGGAAATGGGCCGACATCTCCTGAGCATAACCATGTATAATATCCACAAAACTTAAAAAGAGGTTTTACACACAATACGGTAATATTATGTTGAAGCACAGTACGTATTACTCCGCAAGGCTCCGCCTACGATAGCCGTAATGCTCCGACAATCCATCAAGCGGTGCGGGTTTGTAGCTTAGCAAAGTTCTGTTGTTAATTCTGGCTCCTGATTTTTCAGATCAGACTAATGTTCTTTAGATTATTAACTAGTTTAGTATGAAAAACTGAACGCAACACTCCATAAAGCACGTCATATATAAATGTGTGGCTATCATTTAATTTATTGACATGCCCAGTGATTACAGCAGAGCATAGAAATTAATCAGCCAACAAACACCCTCTTGTTAAGGCACAGATTAGAATACATTTAACCTACAATGCACCACACACTACACAGCAGCTCCATTAGCTACAGCTGGTTGAACAGGATGTTGCCCCCCTGCTGTATAACCACAAAAAACCCTCACAAAGGAATATTTCCATTTCTGTCTACGGGCCCGTTTGCATTTCAAGACTCCTGATAAATATTTAAACAGACCACAGCTCAGGTCTACACTCTGAAAAATATCTTAGCATATTCAAAATTCACTTTACCCTGGATTTCATATTGCAATGTTATGTTCTTCAAAAGACAGCACAGCTCTTTGCTATGTGCATCTCAACTAACGCTGCATCTCAACTGGACTTTTTCTGGCATTCTGACTGCTACTAAAGGTGAAAGAGGCTGTGTCAGTGGTTGGTTTGTCTGATGATGATCCCTGTGCAAACAGCAAAGACATTGGTTGCATCACCACACAGCACTGCCCTGTTTTTTATGATTAGTGTTTATATTAAACAATAAGGCTGCGGGCAATTAGCAACATGAAACAGAATTGCAGCAGTGGTCTAAATTTGCCTTTAATATTAAATGAGGTGATAACTTCTCAGTGAGAACTTTAACTAAATAAATAAATAACAAGATTGCATAACTTCCCAGCTAAATCTAGCTCTATGAAAATCGCTCTATTCCTCTTACTTGACTGATAAAGAAGAGCTCTGGGCTTTGGTTGGCACCTTCAGGCAATCACCACCCTTGTTTTTCCAGAAGCAGGGCTTTGTCTGTCATAGAAAGCTTTTCAGACCACCTAAGGGTTTTTGTTTTAAACCAAGTAAACACAATAAGACATCTATCTATCAACATAAAAACAACAAGCACATATATAAATATAGAGCCTATATACAACATATTAATGGCTTCAACTTTAAAGAGGATAAAAAGGTCAAACAAAGAAGAGAAAACACTCCAATCGGGTAAACTCCCCCCTCTCCAAGTCTGCAGTGAGCAAATACCAGTAACACCGACATGCAGATGCAAAGATAAACAACTTGCACATGAAGATGTATGCAAATGCATGAAATGTGCTCCCAAAAGTGATTTAGTTTATCACTTTCCATATTGCCTTTAATACTTATATTCGATTCACACTAACTTGAACACTATATTAAAGACTGTTTGGCTATACCTCATTCTGTTCTGTAAAGGTCTACTTTTTCCTTCAACACACAGACAGGGGTAACCATTTCAAAGAAAGGACCAGTGTTGGGAACACTGCTCTGCTGGGTGTGACTGTGGGGCAACAGCACAACGTATATACGTCAAGGGATCAAACGCAAGTGAAAAACCCCAAAAAAGCCAATAAGGGCTTTGAGCTTTGTTTCATAACTACAATGAAGACAGTAGCTGAAAAAACATGATTCAACACAACTACTACTATTAGTACTTACAATTTCTTTAAAATAATAATCCATCCTCCCCAAACCTAAAATGGTAAGGCCTCTGAAAGTCAGGGAAACCCCAGAGAAAAGCCCCCAAAGGCAGAAATACCCCTTGACAGATTTCCATCTTTGTCATCACAAAGCCTCTGAGAAGGATGATGATCACAATGCAGTCAGCGTGAGTGTGAAACAGGTAGGGGAATGGTTTTTTTTGTGGGGATTATCATTTAAGCCATGAGAAAAATCCAAGGAGAAAAACCCCACTATACTGGAATTCAGAAAAGAAGAAGGTTCTAACATCATTCTATATTTATCTATTTATTTTAAGTAAATGTCGACTTTAGACATTGACTTTCCTTTGTGCGTTTCTGTGGGTGTGTAGAAGCAGATGGCTTTTAAGATCAAAAGCAGCATGGGTGTGGAAACCAGGTGTCTATGTTAAAATAAGAAAACAAAAGCAGGGGTTTTTTTTCTTCTATAATGGGTGTGGCATATACACATTTTCTGTCAAACAGCGATGGAGTTTTGTTGACTGAGCTGAAGCCAAAGTCAAACTTTCTTTAATCCAGTGAGGCTGTGCATAATTCATCCTTGGATAAACACAGAATAAAGCCAGACACAACATAGGTGACAGAGACACACATGGCACTTAGAGAGCCCTCCATTTAAATCTATGGGAGAATTCTGGTGGTAGAGGTCTTGAGCCACAAATCTGTCTTACTTAGGAATGTACCTTGGATTTGAATAATTATTATACTACTAATAAATATGATGCATTATGAAAACGCACTGAGAAAGGTCTGGCTGAAATGAAATACAAGTAATGAGGAAACCAGGGAGGGACTATAAAGAAAATTAATGCTGACTCTCGACAGTAAAAGTCTAGGTAAACTAAACCACTGGAAACTCCAATGAGCAACCGATCGAGGTTTCAACCAACTGAAACTGTCTTAACTAGCTTAATTGATAAGAGATGATGGTCCACAAAACAAGGAGTGCTGTCATGCCAGCGCAAAAATCTGATTGACACACCCGTGCACCAAACTGTGTTCAGTTCCCTGAGAACCAAAAAGAGAGGCTGGAGAACCTCCTGCTCACTACTATCACCACCATGGAGGGGAGAGGAAGAAAGAGAAAAATAAATAAATAAATAAATAAATATCTGTCACGCTCAACACTTATCTACTAGCAAAATACAACTTCTCTGGACCCAACTTGGGGAGAACGAATGCAATAAGTTCAATTAATGAAAAAGGAAGGACCTTTGACTTATAAGCCACAAATCTGTACAGTAACACTTAAAACTGACAAAAAGTGCAAAGGCTAACTGATTTAAGCGACACGCAATCAATCTGAACCTCTCGTTTAGCTTGCACAGCTATGTTTAAATATGCACCCTCTAAATTATTCGTAGTCATGTGATGTTGCCCATTGGTTTGCGAGGCTCCATCTGAAACGCATACTGTGCATTTTGACTGTCACCAAACCAGACATGACAAGCACAGTGGTGGATATCAGAAGGTAAAAAGGTAACCTGCCGTGAACCCTATCACCTTACCTGCCTAGTAAATTAGTTGCCAAGCAGGAATGTTTCTGGAAACTAAATTACTCAACAATTAAACAACAGGATACAGATCAGACTGATTAATCAAAAAGTGACAACACACTGAAACATTGGTGACAACTAGCAAGGGCAGCAATATCAACTGGACTAGTCATGCACATCTTCAGCGGGGAATCTTTGAAAGGCCTATGACATCACCTACATAACTGGCTGATGTCATTGATTGTGTTGGTGCATTATGTGTTAACTGCTGTGTGGTCATTCGTGATGTGTGTGAATGTTAGAAAGTGCTTACATGTAGAAAAAAAAGTGCTTGAATGACAGGTGAATGAAACATGTTATATGAAAAAAGGCAATGATAAGAAAAGGGAATATCGCAATAGAATATGGGTAAAACGTGCATGCGCAGTGCCTTTGTTTTCATACGCACATGGCGGAAAAAGCATGGCGGTGGCAGAGAATGAGAAGGGCGAAAGCGGATCGTTAAATAAAACAGATGAACCAGAATTGGTTTGTAAAAATGGTGCAACTTCAGTGATGTTGAACTGGTTTGGTTTTTGTCCATCAGATACACATGAAAGCACAATTTGTGGTAGTGCATGCTAGCGGGCCGTCATTATTACAGTGTTTTTTGGAAAATAAGGTGTACTTAAAATCCTTTAATTTTCTGAAAAATCGACAGTGCCCCTTATAATCCGGTGCACCTTATGTATGAATTCTGGTTGTGCTTACTGACCTCAAACCGATTTTATGTGGTACACGGTGCTCAAAAATCTGTCAAAAAATGTTTTAGTACGACTAAGCTACAAACCCGTACCGCATGATGGATTGCCGGAGCATTACAGCTACTGTAGTCAGGAGCCTCGCGAAGTAATACGTACTGTGCTTCAACATAATATTACCGTATTGTGTGTGTATAACCACTTTTTAAGTTTTGTGGATATTATACATGGTTATGCTCAGGAGATGTCGGCCCATTTCCACTGGAAATGCCTTTTGGTTAAACTGTCAGCAAGGAATTTGCATTTCCACTGTTAAAATTTTGTATAGCTTTAACCCACATAAAAAAACAGCTGCTTGTTTAAGTTAAAAATACACTGATGGGGTTCTTTTGCACTAATAAAGTTGTGGAGTTGTAAAGTATTTTGTCTTGTGTCAATTATATCATCAGTTATATAGTTATCGGAAATTTTAAAATATATATCGTGATAAATATTTTTGGCTATGCATAAGTAGAATGGAAAAATCGCTGTATAAGAACCAGTCCATTTACCACAGTCTACAAAATAAAGACCATGTTTTATCAAAAAGTTTTACTCTCAAATGAGCCATTTTTAAAAATCACTACAACAGCGGATCATTTTAAAAGCTTTCCATAATCTAACAAAGCAATGTGCTTTCATAATTCCTTGTCTTTATTACAGAAAAGCAGCAGACTTGCTGCTGAACATTTACATTATATCCAAACTACTATATATTTTTTTTGTCCGTGGTTCAGCTTTTCAAAGTGAAGCCAAAACACAAGCAGGAGTCATTGGATAACTGAGTTTATTTGAATGAGGGTGAACACTGGGACTTAGAGGACTAGTATCTTGACAGGTAAACATGATCTAAGTCCTGTTAATGATCAAACTGAGCCACGGTGAACTCTTTATACCACAGTTCTGACTGCCTGTGGCAGTTATCTCCATATCTTTGAATTTCATCTGTTATGTCACCACATTTATAGACACGGGCATGGTGGAAAAAGAACAAAAAATAAAATCACATGCACCATCTTGTTGCCCAAGACATGGAGTTGGTTTTTTTTTTTTTTTAATAAAGAAAAGAGTTCAAAAGCAAAGGCCCATTTGCACATAAGTGCCTCCGAGGTCTTTCAGGGGAGCAGATAGTTTGTGTTCTGTATCTATTTTTGCTACACGCTGCTGGGGATAAGTCTCCTGACCCTGGAAAGGAACACAAACGGGCTTTTCAGTGGCAGCAAAAAAAAAAGAAAAAAAAAAAGAAAAGACAAAGAAAATAAGTTGTGAAGATGCTGCGCAATCACGGCATCTGACTATGGTGCTGACAAAGATTATTCCTCTTAAAAAAAAAAGAGGAATAATGTGCAAAAATATTTCTTCAAGAAAACAGACTGTAAAGCTGCGCTTTTACTGCCCCCCAGTCGATTGGTTACTTTTAACAGTTCAACCGTGAAAAAGAGGGAAGAAGATGCTTGAATGCTATGGGAACTAAATTTATTGGGTTGGTGCCTAATGCTAAACAGGGCTGTGGCAAAGAAAGGAGGGGGCCCAATGAAAAATTAGTGTGAAGAGCAGACAATCAGCCGGTCACTGTTCCCATTACCGCCTTGTTTGGATTCAAAACAGGCCATTTGGTTTCCAAGCAGGCTTCGCAAAATGAGAAAGTCAGCTGGGAAATGACATCTTAAGGGCACTGCATGAGAGCACTATCTGAGCCAAGCAACATCACTAACAAATGTGATTCGTTGATGCTTGAATGAGACTCAGGGGGTCCCTCAACGGTTTCCTGTATACCACTGGGGGTAGAAACTTGTGCAACAGAGAGAAAGGGGAAAAAAAAGAAAGAGGGATTTTTGTTTTGGTTGGGGGGGGGTCCTGCCAGCTTAATTTGAATAGCAAATAGCACGAAAGATTAGCATTCCAATGGAGCTCTCCATACCAACGGACCCCTCCCACAGCACTAATCACAGAGAAAGACTGAGGAATGCTGAGAGCCTTGTCACATGCAGTGAGGCATTTTTTCAATGACAGTGCAAGATGGCGGTTAGAAAAGAAGAAAAAAAAACAAAAAACCAAACATAAACAAAACAAACAAACACCCAAAACAAACCAGGCCATCAACAAGGTCTTCACCTCATTGAAAGACAAAGGAAAATCTGTGGCTCTAACATAGTAATTCCATCACCAAAGATGTAACTTGGAAGCTAGAACTAGCCTGCCAAAGGGTCCAGTTTGGCCTAGTGTTTCTGGTAGGCCCTACAATTTATGATTTTTATAAAATCTTGGTTATGGCTGAGGGGAAATTTTCAGAATGTGCCCATTTACTCTTTAAGAGAAAAATATTGAGTGGATGGTGTTCTATCATAGGGCTGTTTGATCTAACGATATATATCGGATGACGATATAAAAACGTCTATCTTTTCATTTTACGCTATCTTTTGTTTCGTGGTGTCGCAAAAATAAACTGTTTACGGCAATATTTTTTCATCGTTTTGATGGTCACTGTGGTGGCTATATTAATTTCTTAAAGTTCTCTCTTTCTCTTATATTTAATATAACCACACTACGGACGGGCAAGTGCCTGTTTTTATGCGTTGTCGTTAGCAACAACCACGGTAAAACCATCGTAAAACCACCCGTTTGTTTATTTTTCCACATAAACCTTTCACAATAAAGCTCAAGATCCTGTTGACTTTTCAAAATAAACTGAATCACATGAAAGAGTATGCAGAGTATTTACGGATGAGAAGCAAAAAAGAGCCGTCAGGTGCTAAAAAATAAACCTTAGACTCAAACGTTAGAACAGGCTTTTCCCCGCAGCACGCTGTGTAATAAATACTCAAAGAAAATGGCGGCCGTTACAACTTATGTCTAAAAATGTATAGTTTCATGCATCTGTTAAAACACTCGACTCCAGGTACAGGTCAGGTTACATTTTTGTGATTTATATCGTTATCGGGACAATAGACGTCTTGTATCGGGATATGAGATTTTGGTCATGTCGCACAGCCCTATTCTATCATATATTATTTTACAATGGGTTCTATCACTTGGCGCAATAAAGCAAGTTAGACACTCCTGACTTGCACAGATATGGATATTTTTTCCACAACTAAAGCTCAGGAAGATGATCTCAACGCCTGCTCATGACCTTCCATCTCACACTGCCTTAACATTTTATCCCTGCCTGAGGTGCTAATTACCAAGCCCAGACTGCAGCTCCTCTCACTCTTCCCATCTCCCTATATTCTACTCAGCACATGAGCAGACATGTCTTTGTCTGTGTGCCACATCGCTGCCAATGACGCTATGTTGGGTGCATGATTTCTCTGTGGAATCACTTCTCACAGCGAGCAGAACGCAAATATACAAACTCTTTGGATCTCCGTGTATGTACTGTGGGCCAAAGGTGGCAGTCTAAGCTTTTCTAAGGTCACATCGGGCAGGGGTAGGCAGCAGAGGTGGTCGATCAATAAATTTGTGCTTCAGGCCTCAGGGGAGCTTAGAAACCTTTAACCATTTATTGATTAATCTTGACAGGTTACCGAGGGGAGAAACATTTACTAAATTTAACCATTTAAACTGAATCCTGTAGTCAATACACATCCTTCCCTGGAAGTAAACAGTCTACAACCACAACAAAGGACATTTGTCTCAGGATTTTTTTTTTTTTTAACCATTTTAAAAATATCAGTGTCTTTTGCTTTGGGACAGGTGAACGAATGAAGCTCAAATGTAGCCAGCTCACACCAACACCATTTGTCGGGGTATTTGGCATTATAACTTGCACTCATGTGATTA
Source organism: Copadichromis virginalis (assembly GCF_057382275.1). Lineage (NCBI taxonomy): Eukaryota > Metazoa > Chordata > Actinopteri > Cichliformes > Cichlidae > Copadichromis > Copadichromis virginalis. The sequence continues at coordinate 23,446,050 of NC_140631.1, read as the reverse complement.
GGTATCAGAATAAAGAGCTGCCATAACCCCTTTGCTAAATGCAATCACTGCACCGAAATATGAGCAGGTTGTGGTCGTACTGGGCAGCTGTTCAAGAGCGCAGACTACAAAGCAATTTCAGCATACCCAGGATATCTTTTTCTTATCTGGATTCTGCATGAGCTTGTTAGGTCTGCAGCGCAAGTTACCAATGGAAATGGTAACCTGCCCTGAAAATCCTAAGCACCACATCCTGCTCTGTAGTAAGAGCCACATGAGTATGAAACGCGTCTGATCACATAATGGCAACAAACAAACCATAGCGCGGAAATCCGTAAGTTTCAAATCTGAAAGCTGTTCTGGAAACTTACAGTTCATCTCTCTGACGTTGTGACAGCACCATCGTGACGGGGCAGTGTGGGCGGAGCCGGATTTTATTTATTTTAAAAAAAAAAAAGAAAGAAAAAAAAGAAGAAGGTGATTCCTGTGCAGCCGCTGCGCTCTCCTCGGTCAGGAGATGAGCTGTGCTGATCCAAGCAACACAGATTAGGTCAGGTGGTGTACTCCAATGACAGGTTAGTTTTGCCCAGACTGAGACTCAGATTAAGAGAAGAGGGTCGCAGGAATCTGCCCCCCGAAAGCTGGCTGACTCCGGGGAGAAGAAATGGAGAGCCTGCAGACCAGTCACCAGCTGAGTGTATGCTGCATCTGCAGGGGAGAGAAAAAGAGAAAGTCAGCATTAGGTATGCATGACAGATAACATGTAGAGTGTTCTGCACCAGTTTAGCAAAGACACTGTCAGCGATGATGGAAAAAACTGAACAATAAAGCAAAAAAATCATTGTATAAACTGCTCATTCATTCGATTTTTTTATTTGTTTACTTTTAAATATTTTCATCCACTTCTGTTATCTCTCTGCACAATCCGTCATGGCACAACTCTTGTCTGCTCTTGAAGCGAATGCCTCTCCGTTGACATACAAGAGCTGACCCACATTCTCCTCCCAGGTTGCCAACAGAAAAGAAAAACAGGACATGGCAGAGAGAGTATGAGTAACGGCTGTGCTCAAACTCTCCTGTCCCCATCATCTCGTTATGATATCACCTCAGGAGCTGACTTGGCTGATGGCATGCTTTTAAAAAAAAAAAAAAAAATCCATCAGTGGTAGTGGGAAAATAAATTTATTGTCAGGGTTAGAGTATTTATTTCAGGAATAATAAATGTCAATGAAATGTTAAGAATGTCACGATGAAGACTATTTCTATACTGCATCATTGTCTTGAAAAAGCACTTTAACAAACCAGGTACCCAACAGAGTAAGCCTCTTAATCTACTGGGACTAGCCTCAGTAAATCTCTGCCAGAGCACTAAACAAAAGGTACAAACTAAGCCAAATTACTTCAACACCTGCAAAAAGCTGACAAAATTACAGCAAGGCAGACTTCCAGACACAGGAAACAATGTAAAGTAGACATGAGATTTGCTGCTTGGGAAACAGGCAGTAAAAGAAACCGTTATTTGGCTACAGAAGTGATGAGGAATAGAAACACCCCAGGAAGCTACAATGAAGAGAAAAAAAAAAAAAAAAAAAATCACATTGCTGATTTTAGATGCAGGAGCTGCATTCCCACAAGGAAAAGAGTCCTCCTATGCACTGTGTTTCTGTTTGCAGAAAAAAGGAGAAAAGCTAAATAATTCTGGTTGGTCAGATGAAGGACTGACCAACCTGTTAAAGTACTACTTTGTATTGCTTGCTTGTTCATTTATTCATGTTGTAGAGAAACTGATTAACAGTACACAGCCTAACGTGACCAGCAGCTAACCTCTGGACCTTGATGTCACCACCTGACAGCAGTCCAAATGTCTACTTACCCCTGACTGTGTGTGCCTTACGGCGTGCTGGCTGCTGCCCAAAAACACTATCAGAGCGCAGCAAAAATATTCTAACGAGCAGGCACTGAAGCTAAAAATGTCTCCCTCACTCCCTCCATATAAAAAAATAACTACCACACAAAAAAGGCACCAAATGCATCAACCTTCACAACTGCCATTGTGTGTGAAAATCAGGTCATCTGCCACATATTGATACGTCTCTCTGCATTGCTGGCAGGTCTCATCGCTGTGTGTATCCATTAACGTGTAGGACTCCCTTCTCTGAAAAACTCATTTGCGGCTTCAGCATCGAGCAAAAATGTTTGCACAATAGCACAATCAGGCTAATTGGCTCAGCACAAAATGTTGTGCCTCGATGGAAAGGGAGGGGTATGAGCCGCAGCCAGGGGTGCATCTATAAATCTGCTCAAAGGCAGTCAATAATGGTAATGCGTCTTCCTCCCAGTGATTGTCTTGTCTTTGTGCAGGACCAGGAACTGTACAACGACAGAGCCCTTTACATTAATGATGCTGACTGGGAGATGTGTTCAATTTGCTTACGAGTCCCAACAGATTATCTGATGTTAGGAGACCAATTCATACATACTAAATGAACACTGTGTACTGTACATACTCTGCATCTTTTGTGGTTAAGAATGCAACAACAGCAGTCAAATGAAATGAATTCTTCCCAATCAGGGTTTTTACTCATTAATAAAAATAAATAAATAAAATATTGGGGGCCCTCCAGTTATTCTAGCCAGCTACATTCATTAGCTCAGACACACAAATTGGTACTAAAATAATGGACTAAAACAAAATACTAAAATTCACTCACCATAAGTAAAATGCACTTCCAGAACAGTCTGCATCACACCTCAGACCATAAAGTTACTCAGATAATCCATTAAAATGCTCCAAAAGTCTCCTAAATAACTACCTTGGTAGAGGAGTTACAGTAAAAAATTACCCCACTCAGAGTTAACAGGGTAAACTGTCAACAGAGGACAAACTCATTTTTGAACCAGGCTGCAAAAATGCTTTTTAAAGCTGTTAAGTTGGGTGTTTTAACATGCGTGTGCTTAACTCTCTTCTGGAGGCAGCTTCAAGTGGCCATTAGAAGCACTGCAGTTTATTGCACTTTTGCTTCTGCTTCATTTTTTAGCTCCAGAGTTTGCCTCTTGGCTGTTACCTCTGAGACCTCTCAGACTAGAGTTGGATGTCTAGAGACTTTTACGTGGTCTTGGTCTCGAAAGACTTTGGTCTTGGATCCCTCAGTCTTGTCTTGCTGTCTTGGTCTTGCTGTCTCAGATCGACATAGTGGTCGGGAGATTTGGAGTCAACAGTATCCATGATATACAACGTAACGTTCGATAATGTGTCATGCGCAAAAGCATCAGCTCTAAGAGCCGTGCTTAGAGAGTGATTTGTAGTGAATCAGAAGAGTCAACTCCCATTGAGCGAAAGCCGGCTCCTCAATTTCCTTTCGCTGCTCAGCTCTCACACAGTGGCTCAGCTATGCTCCAATCCCTCCATATTGCGGCCAATCACATGCGAGGATATAGGATAATATCATTATGTGAAAAACAGAGAGGGTGAGAGACGTGATAGTCAAGTGGAGCGCGCGTCTGTCCTCTCAGTTATTGAGTGACAGTAGACAGCGGTGAGGAGGGCTGTGCGAGTGCATCGCAAAAACACATAAATATGCCTGACACCCGTAAACGAAGCAGCATCTGGCTACAGTTTAAAGACTTTTTTGTCTCGGTCTTGGTCTCGTCTCGATTTTGTCTTGACTCGGCCTGTCTTGGTCTCGATACCCTCTGGTCTTGGTATTGTCTTGGTCTTGGTTTAGGCGGTCTTGACTACAAATCTATCTCAGACAAACATTTGCGCACAAGCTGCATTTAAGCAGCTAACCCAAGGCTGGTCTCTACACACTTTAAAAAAAAAAAAAAAAAAAAAGTGGGCCACCTGACTGATAATTTGAATCCAAACAATTAAAATGTGCAACAATTGTTTAAAAATACCTGAGGAAAAATGTCAACAAAAAAAAGAAAAGAAAAAGACTCAAAGAAAACAACGTAGACGACGACAAATCCCCGAACTAATTAGATATCTAGTCCTGACACTTCACCATAACACTATGACTTAACCTTATGCCGCCAGCCAAATATTACAAGACGAGGTATGCACAAACATTTTTGACTACCCATCCCATGGTGTCTGAACAAAGGAATAAGCTGCTATGGCATGCAGAGAAGAGAAACAAAAATACCACAGTCTAAAGTCACATGTGAAATAGTGTTCTAGTAACTTGTCACAAAATATTGCAGCAATGCTGACAAAGCTGACGGTCGCGAACCCACTGCTACATTGGATTCACAGCTCTCTGGTTGTGACGTTATGTCGCCGTCATCATCCCCCCGCCCCCTTAAATGTATTCTTTTTTAAAAAAAAGAGAGAAACAAAAGAGAGAAACAAAAATACCACAGCATTTTTTTTCTTTTTTTTTTTTAAAAGGCAAACATCTCAAACAGCTGGAATGTGGAGCACCTTCATTTACTCTTAGACTCCACCTCACATGCCCTGGGAACAACATCACAGACTGCATTTTTTACATAACAACAAAAAGAACTATTATGAATCATGTGAAATAATGAAGTGTTAAAATACAGCAGAAACAGTCAAGTTTGGCTGGAGAAGGCTGGCAAAGCTTGATCATACAAGAGCACAGACCAAACATAAAAAATCCAGGTCAACACCTGGGGGACAAAAGTCACTGAATTACAGAAGGGGAATGGCTACCAGGCTAAACTACTTTACTGAAGAGGAGGTACACCTATGCATAGGAGTCTTTTGAACAGGTCTGTGATTTTAGATCTCATAACCATGCAAAGAGAATCAAAAACGACGCTGTCATATGACCTGAACACTTACACGCTGACACATTTAGCTACTGAAGCAGATATAATATGATGTTTTCAAGACTTGGGTTTCAACAGAGCAATAAACATAATATATTTAACGGCTAATGTGCACATATTAGAGGCTTATCACACAGGCAGTAATTTAGATGTCGACATACTTTGGCTAATTTAACATACAAAGTGATAAAATTAGGAAATACGCTGTGGAGATGACTGCTTCCTGACAAGACTAAATAGAGGCTTTTCAAAATCAGATAACTAAAGAAATCTCAAGCTTGATGACACACAATGGAGATATCCTCTCCACTCTAATAACACTCAAATGCTAAGTTTCTGTGAATGGCTGTTCTTGATAAATCACTCAGGCAGAGACCATCTAAAGACCTTTACCACTAACTGATATTGCAACTGGGGGAACATCTGGCTCGGCTCCCAACATGCAGCCGCTACAACCCACGAGGTGCTTGTCTTAGTTAACTGGGTTGGTAGCAGTCACTTAAACCTATTAAATTACATGGGTAGTAAGATAGCAGAGTTCTCCTGAGATTAATAGAGGAGATTTCATTAGGAGAAGCATGATCTCTACAGATGGCTTCAAATGCGTGACTACAAAAATATTTAAGTAGTGCACAAGACAGAAAAAAACCTACTCCTTGCTCTCAAACAGCTGTTTTATCTTCTGGAAGAGCACACACACACCCCAGCATCCACACCCACAGAATGGGATAGACACTGAACAGAGAGGAAGCTGTAAAGGACAACAGATCAATGTTACGCCAATAAGACGCTTGACATGCAGGCGAGAGCAACACCATTGAGGCAGGTTAGCCTGCTACATTTATACAACAGCAAAGAGGTTTGTTATAAACCATGTATGAATCCCTCCAGGCAATTCACCTCACACCAACAAGCTACTGGCTGAAATTATTAAGACTATAAATATAGAGCAGAGGTTAATTCTGCAAGCAACTATGGTGGCTATCACACAAATGGTGGATTGCTATCAAAGCATCAGCCTCTACAACTTATTTACAGTCTCACTACAACATAAATACTTTCTGTAAAGTATAGCAGAATATCTGGCAACGTGTGAAAACAGTCATTTGTAGGATGGCTGGCAGTTGTTGTTGGCAGATTGGTTAATAACCAGTCAGCTTAGCAGTGGGCAAGCTGTCTGGGAGGTGAACCTCTATGCTACTGTAAGCCATCCACTATAGCAAAGGCAAACAGCCTCTCTCTCTGTCTCAATACTCTCTGCTGACAGAAAAAGAAGAAAGAAAAAAAAAAAGGGGGGGGGGGCACAATTTGCTCCTTTCTCACAAAAATCTTCACATTTTCCACAACTATTAGATGACAACCCCATAACATCAGTGACTCTTTGCAGTTTTGCTGATGGACTAAAAGTAATTTCTAAAGCTTCCCATTGCAGTGAAACGCAATTGGTGCTGCTGTGTTTCCAGTGCTGACAGTACTGAATGGGGCCTGGCTACAGAGATGTACTTATTCAAATCAACTGCTGATAAAAACTCAGCACAGACGAGAAAAGAAAAAAAAAAAAAAAGCATTGTCAAGTAAAAATCAGCTCAGCACACAGTATATTTTATACAAATACAAAGCTGCTGTTCTTAAACTAAAAGTTGAACTTTGAACTATTTTGACATCATGGACAGTCTGTATAGCTACATTTTCTGACATTGAAAGAAAACTGCATAAATTATTACTAAACTTCGTGTGGACTGTGCAGATTTAGAAACGGATCAAGCAAATAGCAGGCCAACTTTGACCCACAACAAGACCAAAGCAATTTGCAGCATTTGGCATCAGTGTTTAACATAAGTGTGTGCATATCATAATAGTATTACAAGTGACAGGTCCCAACAACCGCTACTGTCAAAAACTGCATTGCTCCTCAAAATGGCTGCAATTGAGAGTCCTCTTAAGTCTGTCACAACCTACAACACAATCGCAAACACCTGCATGGAGTGTAAGACGTGTTGAATGCCGTTTTCTAAAATAAATATCAACATCCCACAGGATCAGGAAAGGACACTTACCAGGCGTGGCTGATCCTAGCTCAAATTAATGGTTTATCCGATCTGAAAACAAGGTTCGCGCTAAGTAGCGACAACGTACTCTCCCCCATGAGACTGCCAGAGCAAAGACTAGCATTCATCCCCGTTTTCACTAGACTCTGAATTCATACAACGAGACACAGAAAACAGCGAGGCACACATGCAAACACGTCGCCTCCTCCTGCGTGCTCCACCCTGATTTTCAAACACCGTGCCAACAACACACGGCGTGAAGCAGCCCACGAGTGTGACAGCAATGATGTGAGCTGCCTCAGCCGAGCATCCATCAAGCAGTGTGACAGCGACCAGAGAGGGGAGAAACGCACCCGGTGACAGGTCACGGGAGCAACTGGGCTGACTGAAGTCGAAACACAATAATATCTGCACAATAAACCACACGACGCCTGAACGTCACTCACAACCGCTTCCAAATGCTAACGCCGGGGCTGCACCGCCGGTTAACGACAACAGAACCACACGGTGCGGGCGGTCAGGTGTTTAAACGAGACACAGGCCTAACATTTCCAAGGATAACCCTCTACTTGGAAATGCATTCAAGCATGCTGCAGGGGTTAAGAGACTAGGTTGACAGGCACAGTTACTGCACTTCTAACTACGCTAATTACTTATTACTAACTTAAGGTGGACTCCATAAGCAGCACAATTGGCACTGATATACCTTATCACTGAAACCTTCTCCAAACTTACTCTACTTCGGCTTACCTGACCACAACGCCAGTCGTTATCGTTATCTTATTCCAGGTTATCTTCAGCTAAAGTTAATGTTAGCCAAGTTAGCTCCAGAAAGTTAGCTCGCTCGTTTAACTTCAATCAAAACCGCACTTTGTATTCCAGCTCAAGTATGTACATTTAACCAAAACAGCAAATAATAACGGCTTAAATGACAGCCAGTGTTCAAGTGCTGTTTGTCGGCACACAAGGACAAACTCCCACTGACAGGGTACCTGCTGCTCCAGTCCAGAGCGGCCTATCCGCCATTTTGAGGCACAGAAAGGAGGTGCACGGACTGCAGCCACATCGTCATTTTCCCCACCTAACGACGGATTCCTTCGACCGTCGCCGGCTTCATAAATGAAAACTGCTCAGACTTACCCTATTGTTACTGGCCGTGAGTATCCTCAGACGTCTCCGACGGCAACACGACCCGGCAGGGCGTGAAATTTCCGCTCCCAAAACCTGGTCTTATGATGTGGAGGTAAACTGTGGCCGTCTTGTCTCCTGTCGGCTCCGCTCGCTTGTTTTTTTTCGTACACTACCGCATTCGACTTCGGCCGGGTACGCGCTTGGAATTCGCGTTCACGCCATCACAGGAGCGCGCGCGCCCTTGGTCGTTATTTTATTTGCCTGTTAACTCTTAGATTGCGGCTTCTCATTAGTATGTTTTAAATAGAGGAAATTGTCCTAAATGTCATGAGTGATTTAGAGACTTAATAAACTCACAGAAGGGCACTTTTTTATTTAGTGATTTAATTATTTTTTGTACTTTACACGCCAATTCTAGGATATTTCTCAGGTAAATTCCTTTTTTATTACCCCCCATCTTAGTAAGCTTTATAAATAATTTTTTTACTTATAAAACTTGCTGAGTATGAAAATATGTTCCATGTTTAAAACCTTTGCTTTGACTGACAGCAGCTGCTGAAATTTGATTTTTTTTCTTTTTGGTGTTGTTACTAGTTCCTCTTTTGTACCAGCTGAGACACATGTCTGTCAGTTATTTACAAATAGACCGATACCGATCAAGAGCTGATACTGATGTTCCTCAGATACACAGTCAACAAAGGGTTTTTCCCCACAGGACCATACATGCAGTTCTGTCAAAGCTAAGTATTGAGTATTCCTTTCGTATGAACGGGAGTAAGTAGCCACTGCCAGATGCTGCTAATCAAATGCACTTGATTAACTGAGCATCTCTATAAAGGCATAAGTATTGGTAGTGTTTTAACACAATGCCAAAATCTTCTCAGTAGTGGAGGTCCCAGCAAACTCACTCCAAGGTTAGACCTTAGAGCCTTCAAAGAAAAATCAAGAACCCTACAGCTCAGACTCTATGGGCCTCAAGAGTCTGAGCTGTTCGCAAGTTAAATGTGAAAGTTAATGCAGTTCGTGCATAATTAAGAAACGACTGAACAAGTGTGTGTTGTGCTGCCAGAAGAAAGACTTCTTTCTAAAAAAGACGATGGCAACATGCCTTAGTTTTGCAAAGCTGCATCTGAACACCCACAAAACTTTGGGAACGTCCTTTGGACAGACAAGACAAGCACAACTTAGCACAAACATCTCATATGAGTTCAACAAGCATGCCGGTGGTGGTTTGATGACTTGGGCTTTTTTCAGAGCTACAGGACCTGGGCACCTTGCAGTCACTGAATTGGCCGTGAAGTTCTCTGAATACCTAAGTAGTCTGTAGAGTCAAATGCGAGGCCATCTGTATGACAGCTGAAGCGTCACTTGGTGTCATGCAACAAGAGAAAAGAATCAAGGTGTTGCAATGATCTAGTCAAAGTCCAGACCTCAACCTAATTGAAATACTGGGGTGAGCACACTAAAGAGCTATGTATACATTAGGTGTACTTAGTGTTTCCATGGGACTGCGTCGAGTCCTTGAAAACTTTTTCACATCTGCACTGGCTACTTGTTATAAAACAAATTAAAAACATATAAAAAAGTTGATAAAAAATCCGAACAGATCTTTCACTAGTTTTATTTTAATCCATTTTTAATATAAAAGCATACTCAGACCAAAAAATAATTAGATTTTGTAAAGAGCAACACACACAAATACCACACACCATCAGGGGAAGCAGACTCAAACACTAGGCTTAAGAAGTCTTTGTGGAGAAGAGATTTCATCAGCGAGAGAACACAAAACCCTCAAACAGCCACACAAAGACAGTATTGCAGTATGACCAGGAGCAGTGAAATGCATATTTTAGGATAGATATTTGCCTTTTTCTTCTTTTCACAGCACTCTTATTTTTTTTTATAAGATAGTATGAGCTCTTTTTAACTTTAAAAAGCTACTTTGCACAGAGCCCATATGAGCAAGTTCAGTGTTTAATCTTTGAGTATTTGTCCTTTAAGTAAACATTCATTCTTCATGACCTGCTTTGCAATTTGAATGTAAAACAAAAAATGCAAAGTTCTGCAAAATATGTGTGAATGAATACACTTCATAGTTTTATATTATTACACTTTGCCCCCCCTCTTCTGGAGATAACCTCAAATAAACATCTACAGCATTCAGGAAAGAACCTACAGCAGAGTCAGACTGATGTCTCCAACTAAAGCAAAAAGCTAAGTGTTGAAAGGGCAGCAGAGCATCTCTGTAGACATTTTCCTGTCTCTCAGGGAGTTTCATAAACTATCGTAGCGTCAGATCATTAAATGTTCTGCTGCAAACATTTTACAACACGTTTAACAGCAGGTAGAACTACAAATGTGCTAAAAATTAAAGTTGTCACATCCTTGCTAAATGTAAAAACTTATTGGTATTTTAAAATTAATCAGAATCTCATGTAACGTTTACAGTAATGCAGTTTAATGCATTTCCAGTACATCTGGCTATGCTAGAAGAGATGTATGTTTCTAAAGTCCATGAGCATACTTTTCTAAATCAAATACAGCATGTGTATATCTGAACTTGCACCGTGACATTTCCTGTCATGTAGGTCAAACGTTTGTCCTTCACATACAGAAGAATGTTAGAGTGCCACCTTATGGACACTGTCTGTATTACTGCTGAATGCCACTTGGAGAGTAGGTGGGGAAGAAAATAATAATACAAGAAAACCAGAAGACATAATCACAAGGCTTATGTCAGCTTTTGTTTTGTTTTTTAAAGCCATCATCCTGCTGGTTTCCATTCAGGATAGAGAACAGGCACATGCTCAGCTGTTGTTGGTTCAGGAGCAATCTGGAAATCACTGTAGTGACCTCATCTCCTGGTGTGAAGAACTCATCTTTCATCGTTTTGTATACATCATTCTTCCAGTACAGTAAGAAGGCAAACTTCCAACAAGTAAAAATGTTTTTTAAAAAAAATGCATCATCGCTCTATTGCTTTAATCACTCACATCTTTCCATGAGAGGGAAAACATTAAGTTTACAGCAAAAACAAGCCTTTATCAGTCTTTTTTGGTACATCACTGAGGCAGCCCTTCCTTTCCCCCCCACGCCCCCCTCTCCTAATTTTGGTGACGCCGTGTACCTGTCAACACACAGCACAAGAAAGTTAACTAAAACTGCTTACTGCTCGCTCCTGTCTGGGATTCGGCTCCGTTACACATGAAGAAAATAACAAATCACATAACGAGAAGAAAAATAAAAATAAACAACCAGCAACGATAAGTCTGTCATCACTGCCGATGTCGAGAAGCGATGCGGTTAATTTCAGTACCAATTTCAGTATATCAGCGGATTTTTGGGGCCCAGAAAAGAACCCAGTTTACCGTGTGCAGAATTATTAAAGATTTGGAAAGCCAATGTTTTCTCAGCCTCTATTCAAACTATGCGAGGAAAGCCCCGGCCAACAGATTTGATGTCAGACTACACAAAGACGCACACTGTCAAACACACAAACACACATGCACATATTCTTTCACTGTGCAAAAATAGATATTTGAACACAGCTAACTCATATATATAGAGATAAATCTACTGCTTAAGGTGGACGTTTTCTTTTTGTTCAAATCTGTGTTTCCCATACACATCAATCAAGTACTTGTCTAATAGAGATTTATACATCGTTTTTCCATTTCTATACATTTTCTATAAAACAGACATGGCTTTAAATTAACTGATGATGAACAGGCAATAAAATTCCTTCTTACCCCCCCCCCTGTGCACTTTTACAAAAATAATCCATAAAAAGAAATTAAAAAAATAAAAATAAAATCAACCTAAATGATTAGTTGTGAGCTCGCTAATTTGTGACTGCGCTGGAGAAACGGGAACCACAGGATACAGCATGCACCCTCCCGGGATGTCTCAAGTACAAATGACAGATCAAATTAGTTCATTATTGAGGACACGTGTGAATGATGGGTGCTCGCTGCAAGGCGGCTCAATGAGCCACTAACAAGGGAAGTTTACATTCAGAAGCCCCACTTGAAAAATGGCAAATTTAGTAACTGGTCTTTTCTGGTCTTAGTGCACAATAGAAAGTACCCCTGAGTTCAAGGACAGGGTAGGATCCACCACGAGTCGGTGGCTACTTGCCCGAGGATCTTCGAGGCTCTTTAGGCAATGACGGGGGCAGAATATGGTCCTGGGCCAACAGTGCTGTGGAAAGTTTGAGCTGAGAAGAAGAATGGCTTGTGTGTGGGGGGGATTATGGTAGAGTGGATAAGGCTCTGGTATAAAATGTCATGGTCATTCTTGGTCTCCCGCCCCCGGCTGAAACCCTCGTTTCATATTCATCGTAATTCTAACACAGCCAACACGCTCTAGGGCTTCATCACCAGGTTCTCGGGATTTTCAGATTGCACGGTACTGTGGTTTTACATGGTTTGTACTTTCTCCTCCCCTCTATCCCTACTTTGTAGGAAATTCCTGCTCAGTATTCCTTTCTCCTACAGTTCATCAGTCTGTGTCTGGACTACCCTGACCCCTCCCCTCCCTCTTTTTTTATTTATTTATATTTTTCTCATTTATTTATGTTGATTTAGACTGCTCGGCTTTCGGGTCCACAGGCTTTGTGACTCATCCATCACAGCCCGTCTTTCTCTCCCATAGCAGAAAATAGCTGTGTTGGCCACTACTCAATATTAATCGATGGGAATTTTGTCTTCCAATTCCAGTGAGCGGTCCTCAGCAGGCTCCTCGCTCTTTCCCAGCTCCTGCAGCTGCTGCCGCCTCTGCACCTCTGCCTTCAGGTTCTCCAGATCCTTTGGGCTGAAAAAAAGAGAAGAAAAATCAACACACAACTCCCTAAGATAGAAGAAATCCTGAGCCTATAATTATCCCCATTCATGTCACAGACATGCTCCCAGAGCTACACACTAACCACACCTTCATCTCAAGGATTCAAGGAGCTTTAATGTCATTTGCATCACATGTTTACATGAGGTGGAACGAAATTAAATTATAAGTCATTATTTACTAGAAAGGATGTGGTCCAATATCAGAACAGGCACACAGATTTCTGTCTGCAGGATTTATGGTTGTATAGGCACACATACATCCACACAGCCTGTGTAGTTTAACACTTTATTATCCTAAGTCAAAGCATTTGTGGAAAAATTGGAGAACTATGGCTCAAGACTAGATACTAGAAAGTGTGACACCCTGGAAGCAAAATACAAAGCAATCAGGGGTAGCTCAAGACTTTTGCACAGTACTCTAATGGCCATTTTCTGGGAAGGATTAATTCAAATATAGGAAGTGAGTATAGTGACCCAAAAGAGTGAAATTTCTATAAAATCCTAACTAAAGCAAAGATTGGAAATGCAATCTTAACACTCTCGGAGAACCAGGGTTACGCTAATAACCAAATAATTTCCCCATTTATTCAGTTCCACAGTTTAATGTGTGAGGAAGCCACTGACTTCCTGCATGTTGTGAGATTACCAACCCATATACAAGCAACAAAGAGCAGTAATGCTCCTTTATGCGTCTACCTGAGAGGTATAAAGATGATGCCATTGATGATGTTGAGCTGGTCCAGGATGGTGGCCATGCTGGGTGCAGTGAACTAGAAAATCAGAGGGGGGGGAAAGGGGGGAACGAAAAAAAGCCATCAGCACTGAACATTTGGACATAATCAGCTGGAAGCACAAAAAAACAAAATGACTTGGAACATTTACCTTAAGGGGCATAATGCTGGCGTTAGAGCCATTTTTGTAGATCTCATTCATGGTTCTCTGCAGAGCTACAGCCTGCTGCGTGAGATACTTCAGATACTCAGAACTCTCCTTGGTCTTCTCATGGGCCTCGCCCATCTGACAGGAGGAAAAAAACATTAGAAAAAAACTGCTTCATCACAACTGGTAAAGTTAAAGTGTATGAACTGCTGTGGAGCATACCTGGTTCTTATAAATGGTGTAACCCTCCTTCTCGTGCTGCAGTGCAGAGCGGAACTCAGCCTTGCTCTCATAAACTCTTGCAACCAAATGATGACTGGAAAAACAATAAGGCAGTTATAATACAAACCATCATGCCATTACTACTTTTATTCTAATGCATATGAATGAATAAATCAATCTACCCACCTGAGGGCTACTTTGAGGGACCGAGGTCCATGGTACTTTGTGTTGATGGTCAAAGCGTTCTCCAGGAATCTCAGAGATAAATCGTACTCCATGACTCCATGCAGCACCAGCCCGATGTTACTCTGAGGAAGTCAGGAACAAAGTTCAATAATTTTGCTTTTTCCCCACCTTATGAGAAATAACGTTAAAGCCAGCAGGCGAAGTCTGCACTCACGTCCAGCAGAGCCATCTCAGGGTGGTCCTCCCCACAAATCAACAACATGAGGTAACGAGCGCGGTACAGAAGCTTCAGGGCAGTCGAAAGCTGGTTGTTGGCAAAGCAGTACAGGGCCAAGTGCATCTGACAAATGAAAGGAACAAACAAGTTTAGAAGGATATTAAACATGGTCAACATGACAAACATGAGTTCCTCCTCCATCTGGTAGCTTACATATTCTTGAATTGTGTTGGGATGCTCGATGCCAAGGACTCTTTCACTCATCAGAACAGCCTTTTGCTGATTGCTGAGAGCCTGCAGGTAAATAAATATAAAAAACAAACAAAAAAACAAAACAAAAAGAGCCATTCAGCACCACAAAAAAAATCAGCATGAGCTTATATATATATATAAAAAAAAAAAAAAAGGAAGCATTGCACATCTGTGCCTACCTCAGGGTGATCTCCCAGGATGTAATTAAGGCGCGCCAGCAGGCGCAGGCAGGAGCAGATCTCTACGTGCATGGCTCCGTACACGTTGTTGAAGAGATTAAGAGCCTCGTTGATCAGCTCACATCCTTCCTTCAAGAAACCTGAGGGCAGTATAATGATTAATTTAGATATATTAGTACAAAAGGAAGAAGGGTTAATGCTCTGAAAAAAACTTTTTTTTTTTTTTTTTTACACAGCATGCAAACGTCACCTTGCTGCACTTTGGCCTGCCCACTCTGGAAGAAGTGGAAGGCATCTGTGGCTTTGGGGTTTACATGTTTCACCACAGGGAAAATGTTCAGGATGTCCTCTTCTGTGAAGGCAGGCTTATGGCGGCTGTCGAAGTTATACTCCTTTATCAGGATCTAAAAGTCAAATAAAACACAAGTCTAAGAAAGGATGTGATGACCATTCGGTAAAGTGAGGGTGCAGTCACTACATTGTAAATGAGTTACCTGTATGCCAGTTTTGACTGAAATTTCTCTGAGCAGAGTGATTTTCTGGAGGCCGAATTTCTCCACAACTTGGTCGACACTTTCACTGTGCAATGAGTAAATAGGTTTTATTTAGAAATACATACAAAGTCTCTACATTTGTTTGAGTTTAACAGGTGGGGTCCTTACCACTGTAGGGTAAAGTGATAATAGCTCTGGGCCTCAGAGGCAATGTTCTTCCACAGTTCACTCGGTGTCAGGCTGGCCCACGCCGTGTTGTCGCCACCGCCGGGGACCCTGTTGCGACGTTTGCGGTTTTTGCGGCGTGACACCAGTTCATCGGGAGGCAGGTGGGCAACGGCGTCTGGGAAGGAGCTCAGGAAGCAGTTTAGGAAATGGCTCACAGCAGCAGAGAGTGCAGACAGCTCTACACCCTGCAGGAAAAAAAGCACAGATGAAAATAAACAACAGCTCGTTGATGTCTTTAAAAGAGAGCAGAAAATGTTGCACCATTAAATTTAACTAACCTGGAGGTACGTCTTGAATATATGTTTTGCACATCTGGTGATCAGCTCAGTTATTCCTATTCTCTAAAAAAAAAACAAGAAGAATTTTATTTATTTTTTTAAATTTAAACTGTGTGCTGATTCTATTGGTCAGATTTGAGGAATCAGACTCACATAGATGTGCTCCAGCTGGGCTTTGGCAGGAGTCTTCTCCATAAACTCCAGGACTGTGCCCAAATAGCGAACATTGATGCCTCTCTGGTGCAAAGCCTCCGTTAGTGAGGCTCCATCCATGGGCAGAGCGCTGTGGTCCAAACAGTCCTTCACCTGGTTATGAAAACACACAAACATGGCTTTAAACTCAGACACAGACAACCCTACGTGATAATTTGATGTGCAAGCATTTACCGAACAGACTTATCATTGTAACAATGAAATTAGGCGCACAAGTCCAATATAAAAACAGTTAAGTGCAGAAAACTACTAATAAAATACCATAAATATGCTTTAAATTTCCACAAAAACAGAAGTAGCATATCTGAACGCATGCTCTGAATTATCATCAGACAAAGGGTAACAGTTCATACAATGACCAGGACTGAGAGCAGTCCTGATGATGTTTTGCAGTCTTTTGGGGTAGTGCGAGGTGGTGACATCTTCTATGGCAGCTAAATATAGGAGGTCCTACTAATCTGATCCCTGCAGTCGTGAAATTTAATTTTTTCCCCCCCAAGTAGTTTACAATTAAAACTTAAATTTGACTCTCTCTATAAGAGTCTCCCAGCTGCAAAGGTTTTATACACCGGAAAAGCAAAAACAGAGTTGGTGAATAGTTTAAGCAGAACACATTATGCTTTAATCATTTCATGTTAGACACTACCTGGGCCTTCATTTCCTTAGCCACACACAAGCCTTCATCGGGGAGTTTAACATGATCGTGATGTCCTTATAATAAAAGGCAAAAACTATTTGAATCCACACTCTTCACACACCAAGACAACTCAGCTGGATGTTTGGGAGCAGAAGCGTCACTGACCAGTGTTGGGACCTGACAGGAAACCAGGAAGGCAGCTGCGTCTTTGAGTAGCTGCTTCTGCTTCTGGATGTCGTCTGCGCTCTCTTCAGGGAACCGTACTCCTGGTTCAACACCACAAACACAATCATTGCTTTTTGTTGTATTCACTTTTGAAGTAATCGGGAATCAAATGTGGTAGTGTCTCCACAACTCTAGTTTTCCACTTCCAAAACTTAAAAGCTTCACACAATGTTCATGGAAAAGATCATTTCTGACTTCCCAGCTATTTGTTTCTAATAACCCATATAATAGGAATCATCATGTTACCTGGGGAGAAGATATCAGGGTTGAAGCGGATATCGAAAGCTGTGTCGCTGATGGAGCCCACTGCCTTACAGGCATTCAGGACCACTTCACGGCTTTTGGGGTCTGTTTGTGTTTGGGACCAAAGACAAAAAAAAAAATAAAAATACAGAAATGTTAAAGGTGATTACGTCAGACAGGTCATGTCAAAATGTGTAAAGATCAGTTCTGATCTGAACTGTTCTTTCACCTCAAACTATCTGTTCACACATCAATACACAACAGCAGTCCAGTTTATTTCACCCTGGTCTCAGCAGAGCACCCACCACCATTCGATCAGGACCACAAACCCTCGCTCTATGATTGGCTCACACAGATTACACAAATCACGCACCACAAGGTTATTTCTGCATTTCAAAGCACCTTTGGATTAATCAACACAGCACCCGATTATGGAGTTATTGGGTCAAATCCTGCTGCAAAGGGATCGGTGGGGGGGGGGCACTATTCCCTGCTGCAGGCTGAGGACTGAACGGGGACAGCTACTCAGGTGGAAAGAAAACACTATGATCCAGTAATTTTAGAGTTCTATTGATCCATTTCTTTTTTCTAAGCCGTTATCCACCAGAGTAGCTCTCTCTGTATTGTCCTGGCCCCAATTTTTGGGGGGGGTGGGCGCGGCGGTGTTTCTAAACGTACCAATACTAGATCCATCTTCGGCAACTAAGGTCTCCGCTAGCTCTTTGGCCTGAGCTAATCCTGGAATACTTTCCTCAAGCTCCTTACCCTCCAATGGGCCCTTGCATTCCCCGTTCTGGGTGGCTGTGGGGTCTACAGGCCCGTTTGTTGTGGGCTTCGAGGAGTTCTCTTCGCTGTCAGTTCCTGTTTGTGAGGCAGCAGTGGAAGCATTGTCTGTCTGGCTAGTGCTATCTGTGGAGATGTCTGTTGCTTTAGAGGAATCTGTGGCATTGGTCTGTGCTGTGTCTGTCTGGGTCGTGTCGGCTTTGCTCTCTGCGAGTGTTTCTGAGGTTTCTGTGATGGCGGGTGTGTCAGTCTTGATAGAGTCCCTGTTGGCTTTATGCTGCATCAGCTGTAACGCTGCCATCTTCATGAACAGGAGATATCTGAAGAGGAAGACAAGAAAAAGTAGCAAAGTCACTTCTATATAATCAGCACAGGTTTCTAGAAAACAGCTCATTATTGCTGCACAACAACAACACAAACCTGTGCTCAACAAAGGCTTCGATGAGCTCTTGGCGTAGACAGGCCAGGCGATGGCGGTGCTGGCGGGGGAAGCCTAGACGCTGGCACTCTGGAGACAGCTCCACTCCATCCACAGGCAGGAAGTTGAGGTCAGGGGGGAAGGTGCGAAGGAGGTCGAGAATATAGTGTCTGCCGTCATTCCCGATGATGCCTTTGCATTCGACAGAGGAGCACAGCTCCACCGTGTCATTCTTCTCATTCAGCACGCTGTGCCGCTGGATCTAAAATTTAACGTACAAAACATACACAGTATCTGTATGTAGACACGAGTCAGCTTTATTATTGTCACACAGTCACGCTTCTTACCTTTAGTGGCCTACTGGTCTTTTCCAGCAGTTCCAGGTATTTGCCGTGAGACACAACAGTCTTCCCAAAGTCAATGGAGCCGTAGATGACGCTCTGCTCCTGCTCACGCTCCAGGATACCTGGGATGATGGACTGGGCGGTGACACGGTAGCCTCTGTAGTCCACCACTACAGTTCCCAGAGTGTAAAGACCTTCCACATCCACCCCGCTGTAAGCTCGTACTCCGTTCAAGTCATTGGTGGGTGCTGCGTGGGCGGCCGCATCGCCCCCCAGCTCACGATAGTGGTCCCGCACATCGAAGCCCAGACTGAAAAAGATGTTGTTCCAGATGAACATCTGCATCCGAGTTTCTTCACCAGGGTTGATGGCCATTACGTTGCCATCAATTACAGCCATGGCACCTCGAGTGGCAGCTGCCGCAAAGTCACTGTGGACCTGCAGAAAGTAAAAGGTTTCACATTAAATTAGCATCAGCATAAGCAACAAGGTGGCTAATTAAAGAGCTGCAGAAAGTAAGACTTTAAACCTTGAATATAGCCCTCTCCCTTAGCAGCCGCTCAGGCAGGTTCTTCCGGGGCAGCTCTCTGGTAGTCTGCAGCTCTTCGTTCCAATCTCTGGTCTAGATGCACAACAAGAAAATTAATATTGGAAAAAACTTGAAATCATTCCTCTTGATGATCTGCTGCTGGATTCAGCGCCTTGACCTGTCCAGGGATGTGCTCCTCATAACCCAGGCGGGAGGTGTATGCGTCCTCAGCTCGAACACAGTCCATTGCATGGTCTACTTGCGGAGCAGTCCAGCTGTATACTTGGAAAGGCGTGGCTATCCTCTCAAACGGGTGTCTCTGGACTCTGCAGCAGTAAAAGAGAAACCATAATTTCCATGGTTCATAATTTAGCTGCAAATATCATTTTTCGCTTGCTGTGAGAGGGTCCTAAAACTAATAACTGATGAAAATCACAGTCTTGATATACAACTTTTATTTGCAAAGACTCATTTGTTATAAGATATTCAACTGCTGTCCCCGAATGTGAAAGAACAAAAGTGCAAAGTAAGTAGAGGTCAAAAAAATGACTTTTGTTCCTTTGGAGGGGACAAAAAAAAAAAGAAAAAAAAGAAAACAGCTCACAATCAGCATCAAGGCAAGTGAGAACAACAAATTACCGTAATTGTCGGGCTATAAGCCGCTACTTTTGCACAAGCTTTGAACCCTGCGGCTTTTAGTCAGGTGCGGCTTTTCTATGGATTGTCCATGATTTTTGTGATATCGTAAGAGGATTTGTTTTGTTTGTTCCGCTGTTGTACGGCACTACGTTGCCTGGCGGAAGCGTATGTGATCAGACACATAGTATCGGGGTTCAAGAGTGGTATGTTGGTCACATGTCCGTCCGCCAGGCAACGTAGTGCCGTACAATGTTATGCCCAACTCCACCAGTGGAATCTGACAGTGTGGAAAAGTGTGAAAACATCCATGATCACCAACGGATATCGAAGGGCTGGACTGCTGCATGATGGAGAGGAGGACACCGCCACGGCCCTTCTGAGGGTGTTCGACTCTGACACTGACAACGAGGATTTCTTTGGTTTTGAAAGTGACAACGAAGGAAAGAAGCTGAGAGTGGATGACGAAGCCATCCTGAGCCTGTTCGTTTCCGACACTGGAGAAGAGGACTTTGGTGGTTTTAGTGCGCAGGAAGATGGTGGTGAATGACTGACTTTTCTTCTTGTTAAAGCCGTGTCACTGCACCTGAGCCTAGAAGATAGTCCGAATCTATTTTTCTGGTGTGCTGTAGGTTATTGTTATGTACTACATTTGTTACTCATTTATGAAGCACAGTACATGTTTCCTACTTGTAATTACCGCTACTTGTACATATACCTAAAAAGTTATGTAAATATGTACCCATAACTTGTTTTTCAAAATATTAATAAAAGGGGTGTGTCTCCAAACAGCCATCTCTTTCCTGACAATTCGCTTTGTGCATATTCTCTTACATATGATAAGTCAACATTGAAACACCTGCAGCTTTTAGTCAGGTGCGGCTAATGTAAGTAGAAAACAGGATTTTTCCCTGATCTTAGCTTGTGCGGCTAATATCCGGGTGCGCTTTGTAGTCCGGAAAATACGGTAAGTAAAAGAATGAAATGTTTTCACCTTTTCTTTTGCAGGGCGGTGAAGTTCTTCTTGAAGGCAGGGCTGATCTGGCTCAGCAGCTCAACTAGAGAGTGGCTCAAGAAGCTGGGATTAGCTGGTTTGGGGTTGAAGGTGTAGGTAGTAGACCTGAAAAGCACACAAGCACATTATCATCATGGTTCACACTAATATAGCCGAGTTCATCATCTGCAGCCTGCTAAATGGAGAAAAAGCATCTATAT
Source organism: Copadichromis virginalis (assembly GCF_057382275.1). Taxonomy (NCBI): domain Eukaryota; kingdom Metazoa; phylum Chordata; class Actinopteri; order Cichliformes; family Cichlidae; genus Copadichromis; species Copadichromis virginalis. The sequence goes on along the minus strand of NC_140631.1, from coordinate 23,425,076 downwards.
AAAAATACGAAAAAGAAACAAACTTGCTGTTAAATATCCCCGCCAAACTACAAAGCACTAATACATGAAAGCAAGCTTATGACTGAGAAAACAGCTGGAAGGGGAAAAAAAAAGAAAACATACAAAAAGAAAAAAAAATAATCTTCATCCTAACAATGCAACATGTTTCCAGGCTGTCCACCTAAACAAACTGCATCAACATTTCCTGTTCTATTTTAAGGAAAAACACTACAGGAGAAAATGTGCCAACTATAATGAGCTGACTCACAGCATCGCTTCTTACATCACCTAATTGCAGACTAACTGCTGCCAAATGTCTTCACCTAATGGCATCTTGAATTATAAATACACGCTGCAGAAACGGTGCTGCCAAATGCTTAAACTGCACTTTAACGGCAGAGAGTCAGCTGCAGTAAGAACACAGAGCTTGTAAGGAGACACCAGGCCCAAACATCAACTGACTGGTTGAGGTAGAAGCCGCGTGTTGAGGCAGTGACGCTGACATGGCGCTCCTCCACAGTCACAATGTACAGGTACATGAGGTCGCCGTGCATCTTCCTGTTTCCAGGTGGAGGGTTCCACCCGCTCATGGTCAAGACCTTCAGGCACTGCATGGGCTGTGGAGCACGTAAAATAAGAGGATGAATCTCAAGTTTAAAAGCCAAACTTACTTCCCCCGTTTAAGTCCCTAAATGCCTTCCTCACCTTCCAGTCCTTATTCTGTGGCTGGAGGGGCACAAGGGGGCGCTCTTTACTGCCGGGCAGGATGTGCTCTGGAGGGGTGCAGTCTATCTGCTCCATCTCGCTGCCCTTTTTCTTCCGCTTTCCAGTTTCTATAAGCAAAGGAAGAAGCAAGAAAGGAAAACTGGTGGATTTCTATTGAATAAAACAGCATGCATGCACACACACAGGACTAATGTGAACACAAACCTTATTCAGTCACTCTTAAAACCATCTGTTGATCGCTTAACACAAGGGTGTAAAACATAAGGCTCAGGGTTCAGAATCGGCTCGGCAAAGACTCAATCCCAATGGACGGCTACGGGAACTTTTTCTGTCACGCTGACAGGTTTCTTTCATTTACTGCAGCAGCATTTCTTCATTATGCAGAAAACCCTAACCTTTTCCTCACATCTTTGAGATTAAATGTGTAGTAAAACTTCTTTAGACTGAGAGAAAGGGAACTTTCACTCGTCCAACCCACTTAAGATCAAGTTTGACATGTCTGAACAAACACATTGACTGAGAAGGGAGTCTTAGATTTTCTGCTTTTCATTTCTAAGCTGCATGCTGTTCGATTACTGCAAAGGCTGCAGCAGTGCATGGTGAAAATTCCAGAGCTGGGAAACATTTTACTCCCTTCTTAAAAATCCCCTGAAACAATTTAATCCTCAGCTCTTACGTATGAATAATATACAAGCAGTTTAAAAGGCGATTTCACTGAGAAGCAGGGGGGAAACCTCCTAATGCCAACAACAGTCATTCATTTATCTCCCGACTGCAAAGTAGGTTTTAAAATCCATCACTGAGAGAAGAAAACCGCGTGTCTGTCTCTCAGTGCAAATACTTCGCAAGAGAGTGTCTCTTTCATTAAGGCTCCCAGAAAAATAAACCCAACTTGTCTGAATGACAGAAAACCAGCAAGGTGATAGGATTGAAAAGAGTTTTAGGTCATATTCATGGTAAACGTGTTTGCCTTGTGTGATTTTAACCCGTGCACCAACTTGCTGGTCTGCCCTCAACTTCATTTTGTCTCCATATTTTATTCCATCTCAGAAACGGGCATTTCAGCTCGCGTGCTCTTTGTTACGCTCACACGCTTCAAAACAGTGTAACACAAGGTTTATCAATAATTTAACAGAGTTTGTCTCAAATGTCCTCAAAGTCCAACTAAACTACACAAGGTCCAGCTCTGTAAGCAGGAATCACAGTCTTTAAAGAAACTGTTGATCCTTAGTGTCATACCTCCAAGATCTCCATCAGTGAAGATGCTCAGGAAAGAGAGAGAGTTGCAGTCTACTCCGTTGTAAGCGTCAGAAGGGTCCAGACTCTTCAGCAGGTCTCTGATGTGACGCACATGGATTCGAGCTTCACGCACCGTGTAGGGCTCTGAGGGAAACAAAACAAACAGTGTGGTTTAAAACCCAACTAAGCAACATGTATACTGAACTATTATGAGTGCTGGAGGCTACTCAAAATTTTGCATTACTCACAACTTTTTGGTTTTTAAGCAACAAATCAATTTGTCCCCCAAATTAAGTGGTTAACACAAGAGCATTTTCGCTCATATCAGCACAAGTGTCTTTTCCAATAACTTAAGGAATACCAGCCCAGAACACACCCCACAGAAGAATTTCACTTGTGTCTGCAAAGATCACACAAGTAGCCTCCTGCCAGCCAGTTCTGTACATTATCATCAAGTCGACTATTTTTGCACTGCTTCAGCATAGGTAACAGACACACTCTGAAACATATTCCTCAGATACAGCGTCACTGACGGGGAATACTTCAGTTTGGCTTTTGAGGCTGAGTTTAAACACTAATAGGAGCATGTTCATCTCTACTTTTGTTAACTGCAAAACTCAAACATTGGCCTGAGCGTCACTCTGGGTCATTTAACGCTAGCTTTAAGTTAACGTCTTGTATTTAGCCGGACCCCTGACAAGTGTGACAATATGTATGTATGGATGGATATGATGATTAGAATTGAATGCGATTACCGATTTTAGAAACACCTTTTCCATTACATAAGTCGAACCCTTAGCAGACCCACGTGTATAATGCCGCAACATGACAACCAACATATTTGTATATAAAACGGTTTCAGGATCAGGCTGCACCTGCCAATACTGTGAGTTCCACCTGGTTCTCCTGGAGGTTTCTTCCTGTTAGTTTTTCCTTCCCACCAAAGTGCTTGGTCATCATGATTCTCTCTTAAACAGATAGCCATGAATGTAGTGCCCTTCTAAGTAAATGGACAACAGCTCTCAGGAAGTCAGTCCAAACTTTGCACGACAAGCCCTGGTGCTTCAGAATCTTACCTTCCACCACTTTGAGCACCGATCCCTCCTGCAGACCCTCGATAGACTTGAGCTCGGCAAAGTTGTCCAGCACATTTCCATCCAGCTGCAGAGAGAAGCAGGTGCGGTGGCAGGTGTCCTCACGGTCCATCAAAACCTGGTGGATTTCCTGCACCATCTCCTGGGGGGAGACCTGATGTTGGGGAAGAAATTAAAGAAATGAAGTGACACAGAAATGAGGAGGAGCAGCAACATTTAGTTCATGTTACAAACTACATCATCACAGACATGACTTGAAAGTCCTGTAGTTTTCTTAAAGAACTGCAGCTTATCCTCACCTGCAGGTCAAATGGCTCTGTCCCCGGAGCCTGGATCTTTACAGTGAAGCCTGTGTCCTGGATCACTATCACTTCCTGTTCGTTAGACTCCTCCCCTCCGTCTGCCTCGCCATTCCCATCCTGCTTTGAGTCCGTCTCCTCCGTATGCTCATGAGCCCTGTCACCATTTACCATGGCTGTATCTGCACTGTGCCCTTTAATGAAAAAAAGTGCATAGATCAAGCTTTATGTTAAGTCACAAGACATATCTACTAATAAAATATTCAACTACTTAAGGCTTTATTTAAAATAACACAACCAACTCCCTTTGTCAGAAACGACAATTTATTAACTTGTTGTTCTCCTCTCACCCTCAACCTGCGTCTGCCCCTCCCTGAGGCTGATTCTGCTGGAGGTTTCTTCCTGTTCAAATGGAGTTTTTCTTTCCCACTGTCACCAAGTGCTTGCTCACAGGGCTTTGCCTGATTGTTGGTGTTGTGTCTGTATTATGCCCCTTAAAATATAAATGTCCTCAAAGCAACTACTGTTGTTATAGAAAAAAAAAATTGAATTGAACTCAATTGTTAGTTGGATAAACCATTTACAAAAAAAAAAGAACAAAAAAAAAGTTGATCATCGCTTTCTGAATTTTCCACTTTAATACAAGTGTGATCTTAATTAGAAAATATTGTAAAATAAATGTTGTAACCCAAAAAGTGACATTTGGCGTACTGGTGACAAAATGCAGCCGTAAGCACACTGAGTATTAGCACATTCTTCCTTTGAATTTCTTATGAGTAATTGAAAACTGTGTTTTTCCTGTTTGGGAACTTATAAAAACCAGTTCCAATCTTTTCAATAGTCATGAGGAGGCTGGACAGAAGCACCGTCTCGGTTTCAGAACTGTTAGAGTCTTGTTTCCACTAATGAAAGGGGGAAAAATATTTTCCATCACAAGTCAACATTTCAAGTGAAGAAGTTTGACTTAATAACTCAACCTTCTGAAAAGAAAAAAAAAAAAAAAAATCACTAAAACATAATCTAGCCTTTCTGGTTATTGTTTTGTTCCAGTAACAATCTCAATCAAGCTAACATGCTAAAATGCCACCACAGACTACACTACAGGCTAATTCTGCTAACACTGAAAGGACAAAGGGACAATTGTTATGCACTCTCCAAGTGAGCTCACCTTGCCAAACAGCATGACACAGGAATTTATATGTAGTTACAGACATATGGTACTACAGCTGTCTGGTGATGCTAAACTGTGTAAACTGGATAAGTATATTCAAATGAAACAAAGACGTGTATTTGCCCTTTCTTCCACATCAATAATAATAATAATAATAATAATAATAATAATAATAATAAAGCTACTGCTGGGTCCTACCTTGTCACAAGGGTTCAACACTGTGGCCCTTCGCATCCGAATTCCAGCTGGAATTAAAACAGTGACCCTTCACTTGTCAAGTGAATGCGTTAACCACCACACTATGTAGTTATTGTGTCAACTGCACCACATACAGGAGCGTTCCTGTCAAAGCCTCGAGGCCATTTGCTGGGTAACACTGTGTTTATGCTATAATTTATTTGTTTACAGCATAATTTAGACAATGCACCTCTTTGGCTGCCATCAGTGACTCAGCCATCATGTCAACACTAACTCACTTTTCTTCCACATAAGCAGCCAGGTCACAAATAAGGAAGGCAATCCTCCAGGCCCAGATGATCTTACCGATATCCTTATAAAATATTTATTTACGGTTGAGCAAAGCCAACAAAGCTCAGCTATACCATGACAATGCTGTGGTTTTGCTTCCCTGAAGTCGACAAAGACTAGAGGATTAGCGTGAGGGATCTTCTCAACACTCAGATCTCTCTTTTTATTCAAACATCAACAGTACTGAAAAGACCATGCTGACAATCATAACTGACTTGAGTCACTAATGATTTATCTGAAATTTGACAATAAGTAACCAGCTTCGTCTAGAAAAGAAAACGCTTGCAACACTGCAGGGAACTCAGCCAGGAGGCCTCGAGGGAGGATTTCACCATTCACGAGAGGGAATTATGGGTCACTTACATGGATATCTGCTTATACCAGCACTGTGACAAATAATCCAGCAGTTGCTTTACCTTTTTATAGAAATCAGAGCCACCAAAATTATTCTCTGTAAATTCTCTGTAAAATAGGCCAGCTGAGAAAAGTCTGACAGCTCCTCTCATTATACAGACGACGGATGGATATTATTTTCTTGAGTAACAGTTAAGGTGAGAGGAAAATGACATGAATAAAAATGAGCTAAATTAATTCAAAGGAACAGGGGCCCACTGCAAGGACATCAGGCAAATGTTTTCTCTCACTGACCTACAACTGCTGCCAGCCAGCGCGTCCTTGCTGCCTGTCAAGGGTAACGCGATGTCAGGGTTACTCGGAGAGAAGGGGCCAGAGGGAGGGGAGGGGCTGGACCTGGACCGCGACCCCGGGTGGGGAATGAACGCAGTGAGACGGTGGGGGAGAGGTGGAAGAAGCGCATGGGAGAGGAACAACAGGCCACGCTCTGAATAACAAACATAACTGCTTCAGGGCGAGTGAGCATGCGGGCCAACAATGTCGGAAAGAATGAGGGATCTATGCAGAAACATTTCATCTCCGAGTTGAGCTCTATTTTGGCTCACACAAGTGACATGATGATGACTAACTTCTGAAATATTACAGACCAGATAGGAAGGAAATAACACGAAGTATTAGGCCAATACTGCACTTCTTAAGTCCAGCTTCTTAAAATTTGATTTGCGGCCTCATTTTAAATTAAATTTAATTAAATATCTTCAGGTAATAAATGGTTAGTGATACAAAACAAGTCACTTGAAGAGGTTATCTCTGGATCCTGAAGCTGAGAGACTGTGATAAGAGGCACTTTACAGATTTTCTAATGTTTCATTAACCAAAAGAAGATCTACAGACATTAACGGCTGTCTCTGATCATTTCGTTTTGATTAATTCATAAGAAACAAAGAGGGGAGTTGGTGTGCAATTGGCTAGATTAAGTCTGTAGATATCAGATTCATCATCGCAGAAACCCAACAGTACAAAGCACTATAAGTGATAAGACTAATGATGAGGTTTTCCAGTGGACAAAGCATTGCAAAACAGACCTATTCTCTACAGTAGAGGGATTAAAGTTCATCAGAAAGTAGGTAATGAGGCAAAAGGAGGCGGGAGAAGCAATGTTAAAACAGTGAAGAGGAAATGTTGCATGCTGCTTTACTTCAGTGTAGAAAATAGAGATGCACTACCTGGTTATAAGTGCATAGATTCCCAAATGCAGGAGAAGGACCTAATGAAGTGGGTCAATTTTCCACTCAGGGTGTACATCAGAAAGTCTGCCAGAAATCCTTGAGAATGACTACTTAATTTAATACAAGTATGATAAAATGTCTCATTCACTGGCTGAAATCAGACACTTCTAATTCTTTTAGTATTACTTCATCAGCTAAACTGTAAATTCGTGCTCTATTTGTGGAGAAATATATGACAAAATATGAGTTTTACAGTGTAATGATGTGTTACTTTATAATAAACCTCTAAACATATCTGTTTACCTAAAATAAATGCTGTGATTTCTCTTTTGGCATTAAGTATCATCACATCTAATTAGACAGTGCTAACTTGACCAGTAATTGAAAGGCACGTTTCAGTGGAACAATCAAACCGCTCTAATCAGAGTCAAATAATTAAAAGCAGTGATTAAAAACCATGTATAGGAGCGGCCATTAAGCACTGTAGCAAATGCTCAGACTGGTACAACGCCCAAGTCCTCGGTAAGGAATGAAGATCAAGGATTTTGATTTGTTTTTTTGTTTTTTTTAAAGAAAAAAAATTATTAGATACATTCAAATACTAACAAACAACTGAAGATCAAACTGAAAATGATTCAAACTTAAAGCTCAGTGCTGAACTGCACTCTCTTGTTTACTCCATTAGCCTACTTCTGCTGATAAACAATAAAGCCAGCCAAGCAGCCATCTAGCCACTCCGCAGCCCTTGACACCATCACCATGGCAACATTAACCAGCCTGTCAACACCGAAAACACCACCTAGCACACAAGGCCCCTCTGTAATCGAGTTTGATGGACCACAAGGTGGCATCCTTCTGGTGGACGGCCGCACAAAGACTGAAATCTAAAAGTCTGCCAGCAGATTCTCCGTTGTTGTAATTTGTTCCCCGAGCATTGAATGATGCTAGAGACTTTTTTTTGTGGTGCAGGCTTGAGAGGGGGCAACTTGAGTCACAAACAGGATCCATGAGTCCAACCCATAACACGATCACTGAAATCAAAATCCTTCCGGCAAACAATGACATATTTCTGCCATAGCTCCAATAAATGTCTGTTTTTTTTTTAAAATGAAATTATACATATACATATCCGTAGAGACAAAAAATAAATAAATCCATTCAACTCTGAGCCACAAACTACAAAGACAACGAGACAAACAGCAGAGGTGTGGAAGATGCCAAGAGAGATGAGCAATCGAGGCAGGGTGTCAGTGATTGCTGGGATTAGCAAGGGCAGTCTTCCACCCACAGGAGCATTAAGCTCCTTAAAGCCACAGAGTGACCCTCACCTCGACCTGTCTGCTCAGCCACGTGCTGTTAGTATGTCTAGTTACAACTACTCACTGAGACGCATCAACCTCGTCACCATTGCCCAGTGATTACATTTGCTATTGATTCTTGATTAGTCCATGAGTGGTTTGGGATGTAAAATGTAATTTTAAATTAAAAATGCTTCAAGTGCTGACATGTGAAGTCACACTGCTTGGTTAATGCTGGATTTCTGGGGCTGAAGCAGATATAGCTTTCCAAGAACATCTACAAACATATGAACCTGCTACAGTTATACTGGAAAGAAGAAAATCACAAGCTTAAAATACAGCTGGACTAAAAGTCCATGTGCCATCAGCTGTGATGCTACTCTGCAACACGTGCTGCCAACAGTACAGATATGTGCTGACACAACTTCCCCAAGAAGGGAGAAAGCTTGGAGCTGTACTGCTATGTTCATGAAGCCCATGTGACACCCAGGCTCCAATAAACACTAAACGACTGGAAATAGGAAAGCTTTAATTACACGAGAGGGTGCCTGGCAGCTCAATCTTTAACATCCATTCCTCTTCCTCCGCACATGTCAAAATCATCTCAGCTTCTTGCCTCTCTAACATCAAGCTGAAAAACCACAACTCATTTCTAATCCCATCCCTCCCAATGACTCAAAACTATGGTTTAATACACTGTTTACGTCTGAAATGCAGTTCCATGTGGGATTTTATAATGAGTGACACACACACAAAACCACAGCTCTTCATCATCGAACCGACAAAGGTTCACTCCGGACAGCTGGAGGAATCAGATACTGTGCAATGAGACATTTCAAGGTCCGGGCAGGCTGCAATGAACTTCAGAGCTGTGGGAGTCAAACTTCACCAGGTGACAGCCCTTGCATTAAATCTAACCCCGCCTGCACCCACAGCACTCCGCCGCTGCTCCCAAACAACCTTCACCTGACAGCTTTTACTCACCAGCTCGCGTATTATCAGAGTAACCTTCCCCCTCACCGTGCGCACACCACCATCATGACTTATCGGCTATAACCAGCTTCCGCTTCCCGGTCGAGGAGGAACGCTCGACCTAATCAGGACGGGGGGGTGAAGATGGGGCCGGTTAGAGGACTAACACCGACCACCTCGCGATTCAGCCACCTCACGCGTATTTTTCTATAGCTCGGTAACGACGAACATGTCTGCTACACAAGCTGTGTGATACACATACCACCCCCAGTAAAAATGAAGGCATGTGCGCGACCCCCCCGTGTTCGTGTAAGCAGTGTGAAGCGCCACTGAAGGTGACCTTCAGTTACCGAACATGTGCGTCAGCGCGAGTTTGTGCTACGGCAGCTACTGCTGCTTTATGTGCTCTGAACAAACAGGCGCTACACAGGCGCCCCGTGCTTTACTCGAAAAACCATAGCTCCCCGTGATCACGTTTGGTTTTAAGGCACGAGACAGCTTTGACAGCGACAGGAGCGCCTGTGTGCTAGTTAGCTAACTAGCTAACCGGAGCGCTAACTAGCTTCACGCTGAATGGGACACGCTAAAGATAATGCTAGCATTACCGGCCAATGTGTTTAGGTTAGCCTGAGCAGCTTGCAGTGTCAGGCAGAAGTCCGAGCCAGCTGTGAATATAGCAGCGGTCCCAGTCGAGTGAAAAAAAGCATTAACACCGGACAGTTGGTTAGCAGGTGGGTGCAAGGTGGAACCTTCAAACTTCCAGAGATGGAGGGGTAAAGCAGCAGCACTACGCTCGGTCTGAGGACCTTTAAGTCACACAGCGCAGCATGGAGGTGAAAGTCACCACATTTGGTGCATGCTGCACAGCTTCAGTAAAGCAGACATTCAGTCATGCTGTATGTATGTTGATTCTGCATGCACGATGAGAGCAGTGGTGTCTGCAGCGGACTTACCACAACCACAGGACTCTTTTAGAGGTGCCTTTCCTGCTCCTTTACCATCCTGGGCTCCATCCGCGGGATCTGCCGGATTGCAGTTAGGCACTGACGCCGGGATGTCATCTGTCTTGCTCACCATGGTCGGCAGTCAGTGTGTTTCTGTGACAGAAATCCCCCAGCAGCTTTGCTCGAATATTTGTGTGTCTCTGTAAATGAAACGCAAATAAACAAAGGCAAACTACAGCTTCTTCTCTGGCTGTCACGAGCTAGCTGGCGACATACGAGGGGTACAAGCTTACAAAAACAAGTCTACAGAGGAAGGACAGTGCTGTACATAGTGCCGATCACACGTGGTTTTCTCCTCCCCTCCTCTTGACCTCTTTGCCTTTGCGTTGCACCTCCCCACCTGCTCCGCGTGGCGCTACGGAAAGCCACACGCGACAATTCTTGCGCACTCACCAGTTTTTCATTTGTCTTGCACTAAAAGAAAACATGGACACATGGATGGAGAGAGGAAAACACGAGCATTTAAAACCCTAATCACATTAATGACCCGGTGTTTCTTCTTATGTGGAAGTGCATAGCATTTTATATCTTGAGGCATTCTTCCACATTTTTTATTGGCTGTACTTTGCAAAGCCTTCACACAAAATCCCCTCAAAATGGTCAGAAAATAGAACAATAGCTGAAATAACAATTTTAATAGTTATTTGGATTAGGTGCTGTAAAACGAATATTTCACCCTCTCCTAATTTTTGTTTGACCTCTCTGCTGTAAACCTGTCAGACGTCAACTTTTATGAAAATCTTGTGACTCAAGAAGATAAGATAAGAGATAAGATAAGATAGAACTTTATTAATCCCTCGGGTGGGTTCCTCTGGGAAATTCAACTTCCAAAAAAAGCACAGCAACGACCAAAGTTACAGTTACAGAACTGTTATATATATATATATATATATATATATATATACACACACACACACACACACACACACACACACACACACACACACACACACACATATATAAATACAGAGACAAATATAAATAAAATATACAAAGGGGATAAATAGAATAAATAGGAATAAAAAATAAAAATACAAGTGAATTGCACATTTCAAGTATTGAGTCTATTGCACTGTTGACTATTTACAAAAAGTATTGCACAAGGTATTGTACAGTGAGGTGCAGAGGCACTACAGCTTAGTTGTTCCCCCCTCCTTTGTCCTCCTGTTTCCCCTCCCTCTCCCCTCCAGAGAGGAGTTAAACAGTCTGATGGCGTGTGGGACAAAGGAGTTTTTAAGTCTGTTAGTTCTTGTCTTAGGGAGAAGCAACCTGTCACTGAACAGACTCTTCTGGTTGTTTATGGCCGTGTGCAGAGGATGCCCAGCATTGTCCATAATGTCCATCAGTTTCTTTAATGTCCTTTTCTCTGCCACTGTCACCAGAGTGTCCAGCTTCATGCCGACCACAGAGCTAGCCCTCCTGATCAGTTTCTCCAGCCTGGAAGGATGGAGAAGGATGTAATCTAAGATTTTCAAATTGATACCGTAGGCGCATCTACTAGAATGCTGAGGGTAAAACTGGTGGATTACATTATTTTTGCATATTTTTCATACTTAAATGTGTCATCAAACAAAGTTCAATATTAGAGAAAGATAGCTTAAGTAAATATAACATGCAGTTTTCAAATGAATATTTAATTTTTAAGGGTTAAAATTAAAAAGCTGTACAAACCTTCCTGCCCTGATGCAAAAAAGAAAAATTATAAATTAGCTGTGATTAAGTTTTGTGGAAAAATAAGTTCAATGTCGGTAGCCAGTCATTGTACTCATTATTGTCAGAACTGTTGAATCAAGACTCGAAATAGTCTCAAAACATATTATCCCATGATCTAAATAAACAACAGCTGAGAACCAAAGTCATTGACATCAATCAATCTGGAAAGGCATTACAAAGCCTTTTCTAAGGCTTTGGGATTCCAGCAAACTTGATGATGAGAGCCATTATCCACAAATGGATAAATGTGGAACAATGGTGTACCTTCCCAGGAGTGGACAACCTACCAAAGTTACTCCAACAGCACTCCAACAACTGATTCAGGAGGTAATAGAAGAACCCAGAAAAACATCTAAAAACTGCAGACCTCAGTTAAGGGCTGAGATCATGATTCAATAATATGAAAGAGGCAAAAATGGCATCCATGGGAGAGTTTGAAGGAGAAAACCACTGCTGATCAAAAAGAACAAAAAGGCTAATCTCGCATTTGCCAAAAAACATCTTGATGATCACTAAGACTTTTGGGAAAATACTCTGTGGACTGATGAGACAAAAGCAGAACTTTCTGGAAGCTTTGAGTCCATTAAATCTGATGTAAAACTAACACAGCATTTCATAAAAAGAGCACCATACCAACAGTCAAACGTGGTGGTAGTAGTCTGACGGTCTAGGTCAGCTTTGCTCCTTCAGCACCTGATTGACTTGCCATAATTAATAGAACCATGAATTCTGCTCCTAAATCCTGAAGGAGAATGTCCATCTATCAGTTTGTGCCCTGAAGCTGAAGCATACTTGGGTTATCTAGCAGGAAAATGATCTGAAACACACCAGCCAGTACACGTCTGAATAGCTTAAAACAAAATGATGAAGGTTTTGAAGTGGCCTACTCTAAGTCTGGAGCTAGATCTGTTTGAGATGCTTTGCCATAACTTTAAACAGGCATTGGAGGTTTTTCAAGCTAGAAAACTCTCCAATGTGGCTGAATTATAACAATTCTGCAAAGAATTGTCAGTTATTAAACCGCAGTTACAAGCTCAGTTTGGTTTGAATAGACAGGCGTTTCTCTGCTTTTTAAATTAGACTTCAAAACCTTTTAATTACTCTTGTAGTTTGAACTGGATTACATAACCATAGCCCCATGCTACTGGAGGACCTCCCATGATGGAGTGAGCACCTTTCTCATCTCCTCTAATCTCTCCAGACAGATACCTCTCTGAAGGTAAATCTGCCTCCCCTACCACACGTTTCTAAGCCCTCCAACCTACGCAGTGTTTAATGTTATACTTCTTTTGTTTACATCCCCTTCTTTTCACTTTACCCTTAGTCAACTGGTCGAGGCACATAGCCGCTCTCCACCAGGTTTGTTTCCGTTAAAATAAATGGTTTTTTTTTTATCTCCCATCTGTCCTCAGGTGCTGGATTAAAGGGACTCATTGGATTTTATCTCTTCTGCTGAAAGGTCAATGCTGATGAAAGTAAGGTGCCATGAGGCACCTGTTGTTGGTGCTTCACCAATAAAACAGAAGTGAATTCAGGTTGATTTCGCTGAACTTTAACAGTTTGACATAGAGATGGACCGATCCGATATTACGTATCGGTATCGGTCCGATACTGACCTAAATTACTGGATCGGATATCGGAGAAAAATAAAAAATGTAATCCGATCCATTAAATATCACGAAAGCACCTCACAAAACTTGCAACACCCCGTAACTCACCTCAGAACGTTAGCACGTCAGAGCAGTATGCATCACGTGATAGAGCACAGTGGCATGCGGGACCTGTCGGTGGTCTGGATAGCATTTGGAGCTTCGCTAGCAACCCGGCATTTCATCTCCAACAAAGTTATCCCAAGAGAAGTAAAGCAAGTGTGTAAGTCCATCTCTGAATGTTTGTAAAGCATTCCTGCGTTAAGCTTAACGAGCGACTGCCTCTCGCTCTCCGGCTGCTACTTCAATCATGAAACTGCTTAAATGATCAGCTGATCGGCTTTTCTGTCGCGAGTCCGTGTCTCTTGTTTGTTTTTGGCCCACTTTGCACCAGAAAGAGGAAACCAGCGGCTGAACAACAGCAGCACGTTTAAGCTTGATCAGCTGTTGTTAGAATTTATTTATTATTACTTTCTACTCGAGGATCTTTTTCTACGTAGCTGACGGCTGGTAACTGTGCAGGGGCGGATCTAGCAAAGTTTAGCCAGGGGGGCCGATAGGGCATTAACAGGGAAAAGGGGGCACAAAGACATACTTTTCTTTCTTATTCTCATTTAAGATGTCTCGCTTTTAATTATTTAATATTTATCTGAATCTTACACCCAAAGTTTTAATCTGATGTAAAATGTATAGAAGTCCATTACTGTATATAGTGACTATTAAGTCTAATATATATACCCTAGTAAGCTATAGTACTTTTTCCTTTGGGAAGGTACCATCTGTGCAGTCTGCAATTTTGTTGAAGAAAGATGTTGAATCTATTTAATATTTCTTGAAAAAGAATTGATTTCCGTGCATTTTTTTTCACACTGCATCAAATTAAGGTTGATTACGTCGATTAAGCATCATGAGGTGGCGCGTGAGGGGTGGTTCCCTATTTTTTATTTATTTATTTTTGTTGTTGCTGGGAGTTGGAACCCTGTTAGTTAGGTTGCTTAATATTTATGCTAAGTACTCTTTAAAATACCAGAATAGGGAGGATGGTGTAGGTTTAAGTTTATTAGATTGATCAGTATTGCTGAACTATGAAATATTTTTTTTTGCATACAGGTATAACAGAATAGCTTTAGTGTAGTTGTTGTTTTAAACTTGAGTATGAACTTATACAAAATGCAGCAAGATATTTAAAAAACAGTTTTGTTGATTAAAAAACACTATATCGGATTCATATCGGTATCGGCAGATATCCAAATTTATGATATCGGTATCGGACATAAAAAAGTGGTATCGTGCCATCTCTAGTTTGACACAGACACATGAGCTTGTGTCACTCACACTAGCTCCTCACTTCCAGCAGCTCACTGAGATCTATCTATCCATCCATCCATCCATCCATCCATCCATCCATCCATCCATCCATCCTCTATTACTTTTCCAGGTTTGAGTCGCAAAGACAGCAGTCTAAGCAGAGAACCCTCTCACCCCAGCCACCTTTTCCAGCTCATCCGTTGAGTGACATTGAGTTGTTCCCAACCCAGTCAAGAGATATAATTGCTCCAGCGAGGTCTTGGTCTGCCCTGAGACAACCTCCCAGTAGGACATGCCCCAAACACCTCGCCTAGGAGGTAAATGGACTGGCATTAGTAAACGTTTTTCCAGTCAGTTTAAGCCCTCAGAGCTGTTTCTTACTAAAAATCTCATTCTGCGTTCACACACACATTCATGTAAGCAAATCTTTTTTTATTGTTACACACTTTTAACCTAACAATCTCACACAGTCTCAGTCCGATGATGTGTTAGGGTCAACTTGGGGTTCAGTATAAGTCCAAGGATACTTTGACATGTGAACTAGGGGAGCTAAGGGATCGGCCTTCGGGTTAGTAGACAAGCCACTCTTCCTCCTGAGCCACAGCCACTTTCTGTTCATACATAAAGTGCACAAAGTATCTGCTTTCTGCTAGGAAGACTGCCTGCTCATCCATGCAGACACAGACAATATGTTACACATAACCTGACACATGCAAAGTTGGGCTAGCCTGCATGCTTTCTGAGCATTCAGCAAAATCAACCTGAATTCAATTCTGAAAAGGATAAGCAGCAGAGACGGGTTGATGGTTTTACCACATTGTTTAGAGACAGAAACTAATCACATATTTTAATAGTAATATTTTACCGTGTAACAGACCCATTGATGCTCATTCCCACATCAAAGGAAACTATAATAATACATGAATACAAAATAATTTAATCACTTTATTGACAAAGCAAGAAGCAGACTCGACAACCTTCCAATTTATTTGGGTTATGGGTACAGTAAATCACTGTAGGAAGCAAACACAGTATATGCGGTAATCAGTCATTAGCAAATAACAACCCAGAGCAACCTCTCTCTGTTTTGCATGTTGGGTATTATTGCTAGAAACCACATAACACATCAAACGAGATGCTTCACGGTGCCCTGAAAATGCTTCTGTAAGTCGGAAAATCAACCAGGAGTCACCACAAAGACCTGGAAGAGTAAAACTGACAGAGATGCTGCTGTCATGTGACCGATATGAGGATTAGAGTCACATGAGTGTTTTGAAAGATGGAAGACGTTCTCTGCGGATGTGTGCAGATCATTACCGTTTGTTTGCATGATGTGAGATATAGTATGCTATGCTCTGAGGCAGTGAAGATTTTGTTGAAAGAAAGACATCTTCGTTAGGCGTCGCACAGTTTGTCTTTGTGCTAATTTCAGTGGTGGGCCTCTTTGGCTCATTAGCGTTTTCCCTCAAGGCAGACAAACAAGTCGTCAGTCTCTGAGTTGTAAGAACTGTAGCAAAGATGCGTACAGCAGCCAGTATTTTGATGTTACATAAAAAGCATGGATCATCTGCTGTGAAATCTATTAAACTGATGATTACAGGTGGATGGAGAGTTGAATCTACCTGGATAGGAGGTGCAGTGATTAACTCATGGAGTCTAACAGTCTAAAGCTCAGTTTTCCCTGTCAGAGAAACTGTTTTGGACAAGACAGCTTTGCACTTATATCACCGACTATCTCATAAAACTTGAGGAAGAATAGTGCACACGGTCATGCTAATGGCTTCCCAGCTAAGAGGTGAATGGAAACCCTTGTCATGTTCGCATTTCTTTGCTAAAAAACAAAACAAAAGAAAACAAAAGAAAGAAAAAGTGTACTTCACTCAGGTTGCATCCAGACCTTTTCAGGTGGCATAAGAATATGCCGATTTACTCACCGCTGCGTCACGTGCAACATATCATTGAATCCCTTAACATTTAGTGTAGCAACTCATCTCATAAAGAGTCAGTGACAAAACTTTAAAATGGAACAATCCATCGGACAGTTCAGAAAAAAAATAAAGCGAAAACACTGTGAGCTGAAAAATTACAAAGATAGAAACTCTTTTCACGCCTCAAATGTCCTTACACCAGCTGACCTCACCTACTCATAATATATAAATATACAATATATATTGCTTTATTAATAATAGTCCTACAAACATGATGCTAAGCCGCTAACCGGTGGCTTAGGAGTGAAAGAAAATCCTTACAATCAAATTCAGTCTTACAGGAAGACTCGCATCAAGCTGCGGTTACTCAGTTAGGTTATGGCTCAAGGAAAGCATTGAAGAAAAACTGTGATCTGACTTATATGCAAACCCCAACCAGAGTTGTATAAAAGGAAACCATCCGTTAAGTAAAGACTTGTAGTTTCCTTTGAGTCCGCGTGCACGTTTATTACATCACGACTCCTCTTATATATTATAAGGCAGTAGTTGCAGTGTATATGATGGTAAAGTCATAAACGGGCGCCGTTAATGCAAGCCGTAGCATAAAAGGTTGATTTCACCTGCTTGCTTCATGCTGTTTGCTCATTGTTTCACTAGGGGCCACCATATGCATGTGTTTTGATAACAGAGGGTAACAGCCACTGCATCCGTGTGCACTCACAAGGCTAGTTTGGGAATTTGTTAAATGTGTTTTTAAAAAAATGTGAAAGGAAATTCCATCAAAACAATCATCCGGCTCTTCAGTGTAAGACACATCATCAGACACATCATCAGACACATCAAGAAATCTAATTTTTTTTCCTGAGGTAAAAAAAAAGAAAAAAAGTGAAACAAAACAACACAAGACCCTCAAACACAAATATGCCGAAGAAGGCGTCGTACGTGTGTGTTTTCTGTACACAGCCCACACCTGAGTAAAGTGCACAGTCCAGTGAGTCAGAACTGATTATCACCAGCATGTGGCCTGTTTACACGCAAAGCAGGCCCTGCAAAGGAAAGGCAGCACACCACCCCAATCCATCACTTCTTAAAACATACAGACTGAAGTTTCATGTGGCTGACCGCTCCTCCTTTAGAGACAGGCACTGATAAAATATACTGTGTACCTTAAAGGAATTAAGTTAGTTATTTTCACATTGTATCTCTACCGCTATTTAAAAATGAATGACAAGTTGTGATGCTTTCTTAGTAATGTAGTGATAATATTTTGTCTTTTTCTAATGTTTTTTTAACCTGTTGGCTGAGATTGATGTAGACAAACAAAAGTCTAATGACCTTTAGTACCTTTCAGGACTTCAGATTTGCACGATTCACAGTTCAAAATAATTCTTCTTCATCTTACACTTGCCCTCATCCACTGACTGAAACAAGCTGTTGTAGCTCCTTACCCTTTAAGCCAGCCTTCTTCTGATTGGTTGCCTCTCATAAGCAGAAGGTTTGGACGATAGGTGGGTGGAGCCTGAGAGGACCACATAAGGATATCTCCTCCCTTCATCATGCAGAGGCAGTAGACTGAGCTTTTGCCTTACATACAGTACTTAAGAAATGTATTAGACCACCGCCCAGTGTAAGGTTTATGCCTCAGCTGCCCTAAGCGAACAGTATCTGTAACTAATTTTTTTTTAATGTTTCTGTAATGGTTAATATTCTGTATGCACATTTTTAATGCTAAAATATAATTATTGTCATCAATTATTACTTTCAAATCAGCTGCTGTAGAAAAAAAAAAGTATAAAAACAATATTAAAGCACATTATATTTTTTTGGTTGAGATGCCAAATTGTATTAATTTACTTGCATTCCTGAACAGAATTTTTGGTGATCTAATAAATTTGCTTAGAACTGTATTTACAACAAAAATAATTTAAAAAAAAGCATAATAGGTCCACTCTAAAACAGCGGTCCCCAACCTTTTTTGCGCCACGGATTTGTGTCCGGTTTATGTCCGACAATATTTTCACAGACCGGCCTTTAAGGTGTCGCGGATGAATACAACAAAATAAAACCTGTACAAAAAAAGACGATTTATTCATAACACACGGGAAAAGACACAGGGAAACCAAGTTAACGATAAAACGATAAAAAAAATAATGATAAAAACCGATAACAACCCTGAAAACCGGGTTAGGGTTAGCCTCGACTGTCGCGGCCCTGTACCAAACGACTCTTGGACCTGTACTGGTCTGTGGCCCGGGGGTTGGGAATCGCTGCTCTAAAGTGTATCATGATCTGGTCACTAACCAGAACAGTGAAGGCGGGCTGTGGGAAAACGCTTTGTTGTTAGTTGAAACACTGATTGGCTGCTTTGCACATGGCAACAGTTTGCCTTCAGGCTTTCTGTGATGTGGGTGACATTGTTAAACAGGTGTACTCTGACTCAAACCAGCCTTGTAGCTTTGTTGCCCAAACGTAACCAGGCTGCTGTTAGGGAGTGTTTCTCAAACAGGCATTCTGCTGGTTACAGAGAAGAGTTTAGGGCCAGATTTATTAAAAAGGGCAAAATAGCGTGCTTTACAAAAGTTGCGCTGCTTTTTGAACGGTCAATTTCAGCATCAAGTTAAAAAAAATAAGACCTGCTTTTATTCTGTGTTAAATATCGGCACAATTAAAAGTAAATTGCATTATTAAATTAATGTGCGTGCTTGATTTAAACATTCTCCTTCTTATATTTTGCACCTTGAGAAGGGAACTCCCAAAATTACATATTTAATATCAACATATCACAGGCAATCTTGTCACTGTGATCTCTTTCTGGATGCTGATCGTACTTTTTACTGTGCCGGGCAACATTTTAGTAACTCTGGCAGTTAGTGCCTGTTGAGTGAGCATGATATTCATTTTAGACACGGCCTTGATGCCAGGTAAAACTGACAGAGATATCTAAAGTCTGCTGTGAAAATGTGATTTGTACCGTGCAGTTATTTAAAGCAAGTTTCCTTAAAAATCGTTGCCTGGACTGATTACTTCTGTTTTTCAGATTACACCGGGGACTTTGATGCATGGCTATGGATTTTTTCCAAAAAGAAGTAAAAAAAACAACCCAAAAAACCCAACAACAACAACAAACTATGTATGTTTCTATTCAAAGTGAGGAATTTCCTGGGGATCAATCGTTTTTTCATGTGCCTACCACCTCAGATATATTCAGCTGTGCCGCACGCAAACACTCAGCCACCTAGGGTGATTTATGAAGGGCCTTTAAAGGTCACAGCTGCCTGGGTAACACAACTACCACAGCAGCTTCTAGTCCACTCTAAATGACTGCTACCACGGTCAAACTCAAACCAAGAAGGGGGGGCTACCATAAAATAAGGCCCCGCAGTATGCAGAGAGTATCTGACAGCAGTGTAAACAATTCCTTCTAGTTTAAAAGACTGACCTAAAGTGACACTTACTGACTTTTGCGAGTTATTTAAGGTTACTTCAAAGTTCATATTTTAAAAAGAGCGTATAGTGAGTGTGATATAATAAAATGGCTAAAACCAGTCTCAGTGTGGATTCAGTCAAGGTGCAGAACAACAGTTATCACCATTAACAGTCTGACAGATGATACAGTGGTTGAAATGCACATGTCACAGTAGTTACTAATCTGCTTGCGTCTCCGCAGCGGGAGGCGCTGCTGCTGAAGACACCAGTCTAGCAGCTTCATCTTGGGGCTCCACTGGCCCTTCCCCACCCCCTGCCCCTTCATCGTCCTCCTCTTCTTCCTTCTCCATGCCCAGTGGAGGCTGTCTTTGTGCCGCACTGTGCCTGGAGCGGGCCCTGTGCCTTCGAGGGTGGAGGAAGAGAGCAGGGTCCGGCATGGCTGTGGGCTCTGCAGGGCCCGTCACTTTCTCTGTCGGCACACACTCTCGGGAACGCTCAACTCTCGAGGAAGCCCTAGCGCTCTTACGTTTTGGTTTAACCACAGGAGAAGAAGGCGAAGCTCCTGAAAGCATCTGTGGAGAAACTGTGGAGTTATACTCAGCACCGTACTGGAGCCCCTGGTTGTTGGCCCTGGAAAGCAGGCCCTGCCTCTGCTGCATCCGCTGCTGGTGCAGTTTCTGCCTCGCAGCGTGCAGCTGGAAGGAGAGGTATGCCGCAGCCTCGGTTTGTTTCTGCAGCTCCGTGTTAAGGACGGTCGAACAGTGGCTGCGGCTTTTCAGCTCCTCCAGAAAATGGCGCTCTTTTTGCTTGAGATTGGCTCTGAGAACTCCCACCAAAGCCCCTTTCTGAGTGAGCTCCTTCCTAAGCTCTCCCAAGGCGCACTCCTTTTCTGCCAGGCGGTTTTCAACCTCCAGACTGCGAGCTTCCAAGAGCTCCTCTTCCTCCTGCAATTCTGATGCAGACCAGAAATGCAAATTATGAACATGTAGAGTTTCAGAATAAAGTTTGTTTCACATTTATGGAAACCTCTCTGGTATGCAACATACTCTCCTCTCCATCCATCAATCCATCTTCTGTTGTAGAGACACCCAGACCTCCCATGTCCCACCCATCTCAACTGTTGAGGTGCTCCCTCATAACATCATTATCCATTTTTTCCTACCACAGGGCCTCCTCCCAGTTTACCATGCCCAAAATACTTCATTTAGGAGGCGCCAAAACAGCTCCTTTAAATCTGGAGGAGCAGCATTAACTCTGAGCCACTCCTAAGTGACCGAGCTCCTCAGTCAATCTCTAAGGAGCCCAGACACCCTTCAGAGGAATCTCATTTTCTGCCGCTTGCATCAGCAATCGAATTATTTTGGTCACTACCCACAGCTGATGGCCATAACAGCGCAGATCGACCAGTAAATCGTCAGATTTGCTGTGAAGCTCAGCTGCGTCATCACCATGAAGACAGAGCTGAGCTGAGACCGGTACAGCATCCACATTACTGCAGACGCTGCACCGATCCATCTGTCAATCTCCTGCTCTCATTTCCATCCTGGGGTGGGCATCCCACCATTTTTCTTTATGTGATAAAATAATCAGAATGATTTTTTTCTGGAGAAATATAAACATTTTCTCCTGACCTAAAAAATGAAAAGATAAATATTTTCTGATTGATAAATAATCAAAATTCTCGATCAATCACTTTTTTTTGGTCAGTGGATCAAACTAATATTGTCCTCGTTTCCATTCTGATGTTTGATAATGAAGGGTCGTTTTTTGTGAGGCCGTTCGGTCCATATTATGGGAAGATCTGTGTGTTACTGTGATATTTGATATCTTTAATATGTCCTGCCCACTGCAGGCCGACTGATGCTCACATGCCGAATTTGTGGATCAGAGAAAAACAGAAGCTACAGCTTGATTCATGTGTTTCACTTCTTATCACCAAAGCAGAGCTAATGCTGCTCCATAAGCATTTATATTCTGTACAGTATGCAAAGCTTGTCC
This sequence comes from Copadichromis virginalis, assembly GCF_057382275.1. NCBI lineage: Eukaryota > Metazoa > Chordata > Actinopteri > Cichliformes > Cichlidae > Copadichromis > Copadichromis virginalis. The sequence goes on along the minus strand of NC_140631.1, from coordinate 23,403,140 downwards.
TCACAACACAGTCCCACATTTAAACAGACTGCACAGACACAGACTTTCATTCAGGCTACTACTAAACGCCTTCTCTGCCAAGGTCGTGTTTAACACAGCACACTGCTCATTGCTTTTTCTCCTTTTTGCCTCTGTAGACGAGCTTTCATCTCTTTTTATTCCAGTAAAATTCCCCACAGGGATGAGAGGCAGGTATGGGTGAAAAGCCCTGAGTCAGTGCGGTTACCTCAGGGCTTACTGAGCAGGAGAAGCTGCTGGAGGAGCAGGAGGAGCAGGGGATTATAACCACAGAGGCCGGCATTGACCCTTCTGCCCAGAGGGAAACCGACCTGAAAAATCCTAATAAGCTGCTTCATATACTGACAAAAGCTTTGAAATTGGGGGTCCAAACTGTAACATCTTGCAGCTTATGGTATCCCATTCATGTAATTTCTCTGTCCATGACAGGCCTTTTATTGGGTTTCATCTCTGTTACTCATTTATTTCTTTATTTTCTCCATTTTTCTTACAGGATCGATCCTCTGAAGGCCGACCGGCTTCTCTTTCGCCCATCACCACACCCCACCTAAACTCATACGCCTGCTATAGAACTACCTAATGTGAACTTTACGTCCATCCATACGCCTCCATGTCTGCAGCTGACTGCACTCTGCCGCCTTTCCTTTTGCCTTAATTGCCCTCCTCTCTCCCCCTTGTTACTTCTCTCCTTTCTTTTCCTCTCTTGTTTCCTACATCTCCTTCTCTCTCGCTCTTAGCAAAATCTGTAAGTGGACACCCCCACCGGGACCTCGAGGAAAAAAGGAGAGCAGAAGACGAAAAAAAGAGGATGGATCAATTTGCCGGGGTGAGGAGGAGAACACAGGGCTGTGCTGCATGATGTATCGTGAGTGGGGGGATAACCTGCCCTGGATAAAGTAGATGGGATCTAATGGCTGAGTAATGCAGCCAGGCACAACTCCTCCCCCCTGCCTCCCGCACTCTTTACAAGCACACGCACATTTATACAGCCTTTTGACTGCTCTTTCTGGAGTCTGTCTCCAATTCGCTGAGACAAAATGGTGCCTCTTTCTGCACTGAGCCACCTTCACGAGGTACGCTTTAGCCGCTGAGACAGTTTCTTCATCTTACGTGTGAAGCTGTAGCATCTTTTTACACACGTGGCTTTACCAGAGACTCCTCCCTCCTGAAGAGAGAGGCAGCGGTGGCCGACAAAGATCTGTTCCCTGGAGGATGCAAGGGTGGAAGCATGGCGAGAGACAGGGGTCATCTGGGGGTTAAAGCTGAGTATGGGGAGGGTGAGTGAAAACTAGCTCGGGGAGATGTAAACATGTGGCTGTCTTTGTGTCCTCAAAGCCAAAAAAAGATGACAAAAATCCAAGAGGCACGAACACAGTCAGGCACGGCAGAGAGAGGAGAACTAGGAAGAGCCTGTGAAGGGAGCGTATGTGAACTCAAACATACCTATTTGACTCCTGCCCGGAGGCTTCATCTTCAACTCGCTTGTCAACTCTGAAAAATGCAAGAGACACACAAAGACAGCGGGAAGAGAGAGAAATCAAAAAATCAGAGATTAAACGCAGGCGATCAGAGTCTTATTAAAGCTGTATGCTGACAGTTTGTGTTTGCTGCTGCTGGTGGTTAACATAACAGATGCTCGATGCAGTACATCCTCGGCGAGCTCATGCATAATTTATGAAACAAAATCTGAAACTTTACATCAAAGACTGAGTGCTAGAGACTGCCACAGTCTGGATCTGTAAGGACACATTTGTCATATTAGCATTTTATTTTATTATCCTTATTTTTGGGATATAGGAGTGAAATCAGCATGGTGGAAAAAGCTGCTTTTGACTGCTTTTCTGATGTATATTTTGTTTTACCAGCTATCTCTCTGCAAGTTTGATTTGGCAAATCCAACCCCAAAAGTTTTTCGTGCCACCGCCGGGGATCTTTTGCTTCTTAAACAAACGTGTAAACCACCACACTGTGGAGCCACTCTCAGTGTAATCAGAATATATTTAAATAAAAATGCAATCCCCGTGAGCTGTGCCACATTTAATAAAACATCCGATGAAGCTAAACATCCTGTCGTGCTTTGTACGAGAGAATCATTTCAACTTAAAGCCACAGCTTACAATCATATCATTAAAAGTACCTTTACATTATTTTAATAGTTCTTTTCCCCCCCCTTGTATAGCACTTGAGTGAAGATGTGCATCTCTCTGTTGTATCTGTGTCTGCTGTATGCTTTGTCTGGCTTTTATGTCTCACATTAGGCGCTCGCCTTTGAGTCCATTTCACTTGAGCCATAAAAGCAAAGCAAGCAGATTAGAGGCACTAGAAACTCAGCAGCTTTTCTGGACAATAAAACGCATCTGATCAAAAGATCAAGCCATTAATGCCTTTTTTAGGGGTATATCAGGCAGGAGCAACAGTCTCAAATAGTGGCAGTGATGTTAAAAGATGCTCAGTGTGATATGCAGCATATTTTTAGATGGATAAAATAAAGCATTTCTGATATGTTAAGATAATGTGTCAGACTGAAGTATTCAGTCGTTCAGTGATTTTTGGACTATATTTCTGCATATAAGTGAGTGCAGAGGGGCAGACTGCTGGTTGTGTCTGTCCTGTCAGTCATCTCGACGGTCATCCACAGCAGCCTGACTGCAGCAGGAAAATCTCCACATTCAGCCTTTTTCTGCACACACCACAACACAGAGAGCGGTGCTTCATTTAATTCCCCCGTGACCAGAAAAACTCTTATTCTCTTGAGATATTCGAGTTTATTTAAGTCAGAAGTTATGAGCAGTGAACTTCAGGCTTTTTTTTGATGGAAGAATTTGCAGTGTATACAGAACAGGCTGTACCATCATGTGCGTGTGGCTTGGTTATCCCTAGCCTTTCTTCTCCTCTTGCTCTCTCTGTCACACCCTCTCTCCTTCCCTCTGCAGTCAGCATACTGTAGCACACCCACCCATGCAGCTGGCATGAAGAGAGAAAGACAGATGGGGGGTGTGAGGGTGGAGGGTTGGGAGTTAAAGAAGGAAGGAAGGTAGGCGTGAAAAAGAAAAGGGGAGCTCCAGAAAGGCACACTCAGTGATTGCACCCAAATGTGAGTGACTTCGAAAGCATCTTATTTTCTAGTTATCACCCTCATTCACAGCTTCCATGAGCCTTGAAACTCCGTGAAATTCATTTAGCAGCGGGGGAGCACAGAATAAGCGTAACTCTAAGAATTATTCCTGACACAATGAAAATCAGTCACTCAGCACATTGCAATATCCAGCGTGTGCAACACTTTGTAGGTCAGTCTTATCTCCTGCAGCCTGACTGAGCGTTCAAGGCTTTTGTTTAGTCGATTCAACCTTGAACGTTGGAAAGGTATCTGGAAGGACAAATGCAACTCGTTTCTGGGATGCACAAAAAACGCATTAGACCAGACAGGAAGACCTCATTTACAAACAGTGATGCAGCTTGTAGCTCATGAAGAGAGAAGCGCCTTTATGTGCTGATTAGGAAACTCTTGGAGTTGAGAACAGTGAAAAAAAAAGAAAAAAGGCAGAACTAACGTGCACAACAACACTGTCAGCCCAACCTTGCAGTAACCTTCCACGCTTTATTAGTGAGCTGGCAGGGTACACCTCTGAGTCCTGCAAACTGCATTAGCCTATCTGTTCTTCACTGCCTCAAGTTACAAATAAAAACGTTCAGCAAAGAAAACTAACTAATCCGTGACAAGCAAATATTCAAAGACCACGGACAAAAAAAGCGACATCTCTCCTCCTTTCCTTTTCCTCGCTTGTTCAGATACATACGACTGTTTGATCTTTGCCTTAAAAAGACATTTGCATGGAAAACCTTTTAACAGCTTTTCCACTCTGGCCCGACGGCATCGTGAGAAGCTTTAAAGATGTTCAGCAGCAACAGCTGCTGAGTATTGTTTTTAGTGAGTGCAATCCCACAGAAACCTCTGAGGAATGTGGAAATTAAAGGCAACAGCAAACTGGAGTGAGGAGAGCAGGCCGATGCCACCAACTGCTGAGGAAAGATGATTTATTTGTGTACACGTACTTCTGGGGGCAGAAATGCACTGTACTGTCTTTACGCAGGTTTGGCCTCGTTTCCTTGCAGCTGACAGAAATATGACTGAAGCTCCATGTGGACCAAAAAAAAAAAACCCACTGCTATAAACAATCTGTAAGAGCCCCACATTACAGTGGGAGAGCCCACAGAAACAAAAGGAAGAGGAGGAGATGGCAAAGAGCAGGCCAGCTCTCTCTCTGTTGGTGGTGTCATTGCCACACGCAGCTGCACTGAGCAGATGTGACATGTGTGCGGGAGAAACACAAAATAATGGACCCAGCCCTTCCCCCATCCTCCTCCACCCCCTGCAATCCTCTTCGTATGGATTACTAAAGCTATAGGACCCATGGACTCATTACAAAGCACGTGTATTTCTGTGTCTGTCAATTAACTAATGTGTGTGCTGCTGGTTGTGCACTGGGGACAAAAAACTGTTCACATAACAGGATTCATGTCCCAACCAATGATGATCTATTTTAGGCTTTTAAGCTAGAATTATTATAACAGGGTTGATGGTTAGCCAGAAATAAACAAAAACATCTCCACAAGAAGGCTAATACCAGACTGTGTGTGTGTGTGTGTGTGTGTGTGTGTGTGTGTGTGTGTGTGTGTGTGTTTTCATGTGCATCTGGATGCTTGATTAAATGGAAGAAGGCACCATCCATTAGGCACCAAACAGGAAATGATGCAATCTACAGGAATTGTAGCATGACATCATCATGTAAGCATTGTCTGGCACTGAGTGGTGCTGCAGACACACATTAGAAGAACAATGAGGACACACACACACACACACACACACACACACACACACACACACACACACACACACACACACACACTGGCTTTAGCTCAGTGGATGTGTCTCCTTAAAAAAATTAAATGTTATAATTCAGTGAAATCAGGGAAATGACAGGATCAAAATATCAGAGTGTCTGATGGTTTATTGTGAGGTTAAAACCCCATTCAAAGAAGGCTGTTTTCCAAAATCTCAGTAAATCCTTTCTCTGAGGGTAAAAGGTCAATTAGATTGGTCTTAGCTGATTAATAAAGAGCTGCAGAACACCAGCAATGCCTAAAGAGGATTAGCCAAAAGGATTCTTCAATTAAATATGAACTCATAAGACCGCAAACGATTAAAAATTAAAATGTACATTACAAATGTACCTTCCAGTGTCCACTCGGTACTTTTTTTGGGAGGGGTTTTAATTTTTTTTAAACACATCTTGGACACTCAGACATTGTGTATCCTCACATCTTATATTCTATAAAGTAACAGAAGTCATTTAAAATAAACATATAGCAGAAACCCAAGAGGAAAACTGATTTAACCTCCTAGGACCTGGCTTCCACATATGTGGTCATCACATTTTGGGTTGTCTAGACCAAAATACTAAATCTTGCTCTACAAGGGCCTGATATCCACTTACGAGGACATTATACTGCCACTGTTCTGTCGAAATTTAAAACAAATGTCCTGATATGTGGATCTCATTTTTCTCAGAAGCAAAAATCATGTAAAAAAAAAAATTTAAAAAAAATAAAAATCTGGTAATCCTTTGTTTTTGCATTCATCAGGTCCCAATCAGTCCAAATAGCAAAGAGAATTTAAAAATGCATGCCATGAAAGAGTTCGGGTCTTAGGAGGTTAAAGAAGCCAGGAAGTACTCCTGCTGATTCTCTAAAGGCCATGTGGTTAAATATATTTTTAGCGTCAGTAGAAGTAGGGGGTCAGGTAGAGTTTTTTAGGGCTTTACTTTCAAAAACAGCAGCAACAGCAGCTGAGAACCCCTCACCTGTGCATCGTTTCTGCAGGGAAAGGATCTCCAGGTGAAGACCATGGAGCATGGAGAGGTGCTCCTTCCTGAGGAACACCATGCTCCTCTCCACACCCTCTATCTGCTGAGACAAACTCCTCTCATCGCCCATGGCTGAGTCTAAAGAGACGAGAGAAGGGGAGAGAATCTGCGTTTACTCCTGCCAGACACTAACTTAGAAATTCAGATTACAACCTAGGAGCTCCAGCGGCTCCACGTAACTTTGTCTTCAGTGGGAAGTGCCCGCTCGGAATTGAGGTCATGCTGGAGCTATAAATAAGGCATTGATAACCAAAAAAAAAAAAAAAAAAAAAAATCAAGCCTGACCGATAACCTCGACTTATATTTCATTAGATAATATAAGTGTCCCTGCTTACCTTAAATTGACGTTAAGTACCAAAATGTGAAGAAATGTGATTTGCTAGCGTTATAAATACGTCCTCCGGTCCGAGCATGCTGGCCTCCGGCGTCGGTCCAAATCCTGCGGGCTGCCGCATTCACCCAGACATTTTATCTGGAGCGTTTAAGTGCTTTTCAGCAGCATGTGACGCTGTTTGATCAGAGGAAGAGCAGGAGGAGGAGGCTGGATGGGTGCGTAAAAATGCAAAACGACGCATGGCACCGCGATCCGCCGACACCAAAAACAATCCCTGCTGAAACATCTGCAGGGTCGATCAGCAGCAGCAGGAACATGAAGCTGCTTTGAAAACCGACGAGCAAAGTGCGCAGTCCATTTTTTTTCTTAACGTGCGCACCTTTCCTCCGCTCCCACCAACTGAGGCGTCATCGAGCTGCTGGATGAGCAGCGAGTTGAAGACGGTGATGAAAACAAGCCATCGTGACCAGAACACGCGAGAACATCGTACGACGGGGTCAGTCCGCCAGCTGATTGGCTGAGCGGCACATCACCGCTCCGAGTCGACTCTGTGGAGCAGCGGTCCCCAACCCCCGGTCCTCGGACCGGTACCGGTCCGTGAGTCGTTTGGTACCGGGCCGCGAGAGCTGAGGCTCAGGTGTGAAATGTATAGTTTTCAGGGTTTTATCGGTTTTCAGCGTTATTTTGTTATCGTTTACTCGGTTTTCCTTGGTCTTTTCACGTGTGTTATGAATAAATTTTCTTTTTTTCGGTACCGGTACTAGTTTTATTTTGTTGAATTTATCCGCGACACCTTAAACGCCGGTCCATGAAAATATTGTCGGGCATAAACCGGTCCGTGGCGCAAAAAAGGTTGCCCGCTGCTGTGGAGGATCAAGGCGCAGCTCGTGCGTGTGAAGACGCGAAACTTTAAAGCCTCGCGTGCACGAAGCGTGTTTGCTTTGTGCACTTTAATAAAAGGATGCGCGTGATTCCAGCACCGTGGACAGCGAGACACTGCTGCAGTGGTTCTCAACATGAGGGCTGGGGACCTCATTTGGACCTTTTGGGAGTCGTTTACAGGACAAGGAATGCAAGGTTAATAGTAATAACAGGAGCACTTGAGAATAAGGGCTATGCTAACTTTGATCTTTTATGCTCATGCCAGCATTGTTAATATGGAAATCTAGTGTAGTATATAAATCTTTTGTGTCATTATGAAGTCATATAATTTTGTATTGAAAAAGTAAACTTTAAATTTTACTTTCAAACAAAGAAAGTGCTTATGCCCCCCAGTGATTATTGTATTGCTCTAAAGTTTTGGAGAGGACCTAACCTTTAACCAGCGGCAGATCTAGAAAATTGTACATGGGGGGCAAAGTAGGGGGAAGAGGTCTAGGCACAGTGGCACAAATAAACGGTTAGATTTCTATAAGCTGGGAAAAACTTGACTTATTACTCAATATGGCTTCTTAACTTTTTTTTTTTCAATATGAACTTTGACCTTGGGCTCTCACAGTGAAGGCCAAGGTCAAATGCTTAGCCAACCTAGCTACTCATGTCCACCAAGCGCTAGTATATTCTGAAGTTTGAAGACTATTCAGAAAAAATTGTGGGTAATATAGATTTTTTTTTTTAGAAATTTTCACAAGTGGCATGACCTTGAACAGATTTTCACCAAAATTAAATCAGCCCCGGTATCTACCGTCACAAAAATTTAACACAAACTCAAAAACTGTGGATGCCAGAGTGCTAACAAAGAGACAGACAAACACATAGATCCAATTACATACTCCCTCCTTCAGGCGAGAGAATAAAAAACAAAAACTCGACTGTCACTCCCCCTCAGCCTCCTGGTAGATGCACATATAGCCTAAATTTGAAAATCGTAGCTGATCATCAGAAAAGTTGATTTTTCTGATTTTGACCTTGAGGACAAGGTCGCTAAAATTCGAACTCGTCCAACATTTTTACTCTTCTCGAGTTCTGGGTAGTGGTTGCACAGCTGGAGCCTATCCCAGCAGCACACCGGGTCAGGTCTCCAGTCCCCTGTAGGACTAAGTGAAGAACATACAACATGAATGTAGGTCTGTGTAAAGTTAGTTTGGGCTATAAAGAAGTAAACGCTGTTTGCATTTCTTTCTAAAACTTGTTAACATATCTAACCTTTAGTGCTTTTCGTAGATTCACTGTGATCTGTACATTTTAATGCACTTATAATAGCAGAAGATGGAGTTTGGACAAAATAATCCCTGTTAAAATAGTTCTGGTTTTTCAAAATAAAAGAAGATAGTTTTAAGAGGTCACCACAGTGATGAGTGTCACATGTTTTATTTGACAGGACGTCCTTCCTGACCCCAAAAGCATTTGTGTCACCTCCGCGGACCTTTTGTTTCTTTAATACGAACAATACCTTTGATTGGTTGGGTCCACCTGAGTCTGGGTCACGTCACCCATGACTAATAGTGAGTCGGACGCCCCAGATCTGGACCTCGAACTGGCTTCTTCTTTTATAACCCCGATGCTAATCCAAAAATCTGCAGAGAAACTAAAACAGAACGCTCATTCCTTTGATTTTATTCACTTATTTTAATCGACACATTAAAACAAATAGTGTTGTTAGATAAACATACATATCACAATTTTAATTACAAAACAATTTTGACAAAACTTGAAAAAATAAAACTGTTATATTTACACCGTTATATTTATATGCGACAGTCTGATGACAGGATAATTTTTGCTTTCAGAAAGAAAGAAAAAAGTGAACTTCATGAATGAATAAACAAGGGCACACTGATGGAGTAATTATAATTTGTGGGTTTTGATAAAGTTGGTGGACTTTAGAATGCCTCTTGGCCTAAATATTTTCTCGTTATGCCGACAAGTCACAAATATTGAATCTCAATATTTAATATTTTTGACCTCATAAGATCTGGGGACAGTCGCATTTGGAAATCAAAGCCATACAGGTGATCAGAGCTACTACGAATGCTTTAAAAATAAAATCAAATCATCAGGTCATTAATATGACTTGGCTGCTAAGGCGTGTCACAATTCATTAAAGCACACAGCAACATGATGAACAAATGATGTCATACAAGCACAATTTCAATAACATTACAGTCGTATTCATAACAGGTTCATGAGTAAAAGCTTGTTTGTTAGAAAGAACTTCAATTACCAACAACAAAGCTGCCCTAAAAAAGCAAATTTAACATTCAAAAGAAAATTAATTAAAAACAAAAACAATAACTCAAACTTTTGTCTTCTCCCAAATAGTGTTTTTGTTTTTTGCTGTGCGCTGTGATTGTTACTGGGGCTGGAAGGCCTGCTTTTCACGGCTTGAACATAAACCTATTCAAGCATGCACACTGTGAGGAAACTGCACGTGAAGAAAGGAGGAAAAAAAAAAATTGCTAAAAAAATGCCCTCCCACCCTCTAACAACATGTCTTAACACAATCATGTCAGCGACAGGAAAACTCGGTGAACACTGTGTCACCTTAAACTCGTCTTTTATAGCACAAATAAATTACAAAGATATACAACAAATCAAACACTGATTATACACAAAGGCAAAACATCAAAAATATCAAAAGCAAAAAACTAAATCACATCAATTATATTTCCATGCCATAGAAGAGCTATAATGCTGTGAGCTGAGCTGGAAGGAGAGGCCGTGTGAGGCTGTGTAAATAACGGTCTGCTGTATTCACAGCTCTCAGACCAGTTTGTTCCCGCCCACCTCGGGGTTTTCTCTGCTTTCTGTCGCGCTCATCTGCGACTTTAAAACTAAATGCAGGATGGCAAAGATCTACAAAAGCCCTTCAAAGTAAAAGCATCTCTGGTGGTCTTGGCTGAGCTGAGGTCACTGAGGTGAGGTGTAGGAATGTGCTGATACTTCCTGCCTGTCTGAAAGCTCCTACTGCAGACGCACATGCCACGGCGCACTGTTGAAATATTAATTGCTATTCTAATTATTGAGTTTACTCAACTAATCTACACCATTTAGGTTTTCCTTTCACTTCACAGGGTTCAAGTTTAAAGCGCAGCTGCCCGCTCATGGACAGTGATGCCATCAGTGGAGATTTCGCCTCGTTCCTCTGAGGTTTACCGACGCGAAGATCCCGCCGCGTGAAGGGCACGAGCTGTGTTAAGCATCAGGGTTAAATGTAAAAGGACAAAACAGACACACGTTGTTGCCTCCCAGTTGTCATTATTCTTTCGTTAAGCAAAGATTTGCATTTGCTTGATTTTCTTTATTCAACAAGCAGACATTACTTTTGTTCCTTTTTTTTTGCTGCCAATCACCGGCAGCATTGCGAGTGTTGGAAAGAGGCAAAGAACTGGTGTGAGCCCTGAGGTAGCAGGCGGTTTTTAGCTGAGGAGATTTGGTGGGAAAGGCATTCACCTCTGACGTCACCCCCACCGAAGAAATAAAACTCACAGCAGCATAACGTGTATATATCCTATGTATAGAGATATATGTCTATATATGAATAAGAGATTATTGTTCCAAAGTAAAGAGAGATATTTTATATTTATGTTTCTGTTTCCGCTGGCTGCATACATGGACGTTTGAGGGGCTCAGTGCATTGTCACTCATCGCGAGCTACATTTTAGGATCGATTGAGCTGAAACGCCGTGTGACAATAAGGCGTTTGGTGTCTCACAAGGCCTCGATTTGTTTATATGAAGCACTGAAATATGGGAGAAAAACTGCAGCTGATTGGTAGATGGGTCTGAGGTGAGGCTGTTTGATTACACTTGGAGTACTTGTACCTGTAATGTAAGGGAGGTGCAGATCTCTCTGTCTTTACAGCTATGAGTATTTAAACGCTTGCAGTACAGACAGTACAGAACCTCAGCCACGGCGTGTTAATGTACAGTAACGTGTGCCCCTCTGAATCCTTCACCTTCCTCCCCCTCCTCTCTACATCTCCTTTTCTTTCTTGGCCTCCCGGGTGCTGCTCTTTAAGAAGTCGCTCCTGAGCAGGCGGCAGAAGAGGACGATGTTCATGGCCGTCATGATGGCCATGCCCACGCTGCCCAGCGTGTAGGCCAGGAGGGGCACCTTGTCCCTGTTGAGCACCAGCCACCGGGTCATCCAGGCCAGCGTGTTGATACGGAACACCACGTACGTGCCCAGGTTGATCATGCTGTTGACGCGGTACAGCGTGCTCGCGGCCATGTTGGCCATGCGCAGGATCTGCCTGATGTGGAGGAACACTGAGTTTATCTCCACCAGCAAGGCAACCACGGCGAAGCCCACGTAGCGGCACGACACCACAGCGAGGCCGAAGCAGGTGATCACCTACAGAAGAAGACAAGGAGAGAAAACGGCACAGAGGAACATTACAGCAGGTGAAAAAACAAAAACAGTATTATCCACTACTACTAGTTCTACCATAACTACCACTAGGATTATAAATATTACTCTCTTCTCGTCTGTGAGTGCATCACTTTTTCATTGTGATGCACTCACCAGCAGATTCATTAGATACTCATCTGCTCTTTAATGCAAACATCTAATCAGCAAATCACGCGGTAGCAACTTAATGCATTTAGACACAATCAAGTGAGGTTCAACGCGAGACTCAGAATGAGCACGAAAATGGGTCTCAGTGAGTTTGAATGTGGCATGGTTGCTGGTGTGAGACGGTCTGGTCTGACTGCTTCAGAAACTGCTGATCTGCTGGGAGTTTCCCACATGACCATCTCCCGGGCTGAAAAAGAGCAAATACGCAGTGCAGTTCTCTGTGTGTGGTGTCGATCCCACAGGTCAGAGGAGAATGACAGGCTGTCCTGAGCTGATCGGAAGGCAACAGTAACCAGATATACACTTTTTATGCTGGTGTAATGCTGTGGAGAATATTTTTTTTGTTGGTGCACTTCAAAAACTAGCCAGTGTTCACACATCACACCCATTTTTGCAGGAGATCCTTTAACCAGGGTCTCCTGACTCTCCCACATGTTGATATTAAAACCAGAGGCCATTGTGCTTTTGAGGTTGTGGCACCCTTATTTTGGAACAGCCTTCCTGATGACTCTGTTATTTGTTTTAAATGACTCCTGAAAACACATTTTTATAGGTTAGCTTTCCTTTAATCTTTTATTTGCATGTATGGAAGTGCCAGTGAGTGTAGAGAGCATATACATATCTTAAAAGCTTTTATGCTCGTCATCATTGAATAAGTTTACAAGATAATGTTTAACCAGACACTATGTGCTTAATGGAGTTTGATAACTGATATGATAAAAGAAAAAAAAAAATCACAGCACTGTAACTTAATCTAAAAACATGGCAGTGAGATTTGAAGCAGTCGCTTTCTCTTATCTTCTCAGCCTATCAGGAGGAGGCGGATGTGTGAACATCTGAACTTCTGCCCTGAAAACGCACCGCCACTTATGTCAGGATTTTACTTAACGACCACGTGAAGCTCCGCCACTCCCACACAGTGCTTATGAAAGTCTGTGATGTAACTGACACGGACGCGCCACAAGGTGGCAGCATCATCATTCAAACAACTCAAACCCTGGAGGAGTCATACTGCAAAAATTATGGGATGTTGTGAAAGAAAGAAAACAAAAAGCTGCTGTGCAACATTTTCCCAGCAGTCTCAGGTATAAAATCTGGATGACAGGAGAGCGTCTATACTCCGTTCGGCCAACTCTCCACAGGAGCCGCGCACATTCATCAGGCTTCATTCACACTCAGTCACTGCACCGCTTAAACTGGCTTGTTTATGCATTAGGAGTGGAAGCTGGAAATAAAGGTGGACTTAAGGAAAAGCAGAAAACAGCTGCTACAGGTCACGGGGTGCTGTGATGTGTGAAGTGACAAAATGACCCTTTCAAACAGGGCTGGCTCTGTTGGAGAAACATGTTGTGTTTCATGTGATGACTGTAATGTAGCAAAATGTCATGTGACGCGTTCCTGTAGATTAGGCAACAAGCCATGTGAGGGTCACACCATCCCCAGAGTTGCACATGTTACAATATAGCGGATCCATTAGTGCCAAGAGGTAAAGTTCGACGTCTTCTTCTTTGCTGGATGTGTTTCATTTCCTCCTAAACTCCTAAAAGCAAGTGCACACTGTGACCGCAGCACAGAGGAGTTACCTCACTAAATTTCATTTTAACTGTAAAAGACTATTTTTGAATTCCACCTCACTCACAACAAAACACACACTCAGAGCACAAATCACACCATTTACCTGCCTTTAGCTCATAATGACAGTAATAACTAGGAACTGCATTTGGCAACCAACCTATGCCTCATAATTTGAAAGGCATACAGCACCAAACATTCACACACAGGTGAGATCACACACCCAGCAGTGGCCCGGTCACCCTTCTCTGACATTCCTCTGTGGCAGCACAGGTGCTGACTCCAAACCCCTCAAAATAACAAGGTGACGTGTCATGTCATGACATTTTGTCACAGGTTGCCAACAACATATGAATGGATTAAGCAACTTAGTAATTAGTAACTTAGTAAGAACAAAAACCCTGTGTTACACTTAAGGACAGTGCGCTCCGTTTCCACCACTGAAAACCAAAAGGATGAATGAAAAGTCCAGACTGTTATCATTTAGACACACAACATGCACCAGAAAACACTCTCACGGGTACCAACAGAGGACCGGACACCTGCAAATCATCACACACACGCTCCAGTTAGCAAACCCACAATCTCACAGTGAATTCAAATCTAAGTGACAATTGTCAACTCAAAAACTGCAGCTTCTCTGGAGGCCACACGAGGTTGGTTACAAAAGCAAGTCAATCCCCATGCCCGACTTTAAAGGCTGCTACAAAAACCTGTTTGGCCTCCAAACAACTGAATGTGAGTGAAAGCCGTTGTTGCTTCCTTCACAAAACAGAGTTTCCATGAATAGCTACCACATCAAACTGAGAGCTCTGAATCAACTCCTCTGGTGCTTTGATGAGGGCACTCACTGCCTTCAGGTTAATTTACTACAGTAAGGACAGCACAGTGGAGGGTCTTTTTTGACTGAAAAACACATCCAAGCTCTATCCCTGTTGCTAAGCGCATCAATAACCCTTAGTGCCCTTCTCTGTCATCTCCCAAGCACTCAAGAAGAAGAGCAGTCTGCTTAACCTGTGTAATCCCACTCCCCCCTACACCACCGGTCTCTGCGTCTGTCGTGATGGAATTAATTCAGGATTAACTGGATTTGCCACACTGAAGCACATCTTTCACACAGTGGAGCACAGGAACACCCACATATGACCCCCATCAGGTAACTGCACAACCCACAGCAAAATGGAATTTAAAAAACAAAACCCCATCATACCACATTTAGCTGTTAGAGTAAGATTTTTTTTTTAAACACATTAACATGAAAATATACTGGTTGAAAAGCTTGTTTTATATATGGGAGTGGTTAAAAAGTTAAAGGAAGCTTATCTGAGGAAGATTTTGTGGCATGATTGAGTTTTTTATGTCAAGAATGAACTTTAAGTTTAATTCTTTGGAAAAACATGTTAATGCTTCATCTGCAGGAGATGATTGCAACATATAAAAGAAAAGAAAAAAAAATCTAAAAAGGCTTTAAATTTACCGTGGGGAGCCACTTCACTAAAATCACCAAGCTCAAACATAACCTTGAAAATTTTTAACTTGATTGAAAAATAGTCTCATACAACATGTCTATAATAAGTTAGTAATGAACCTATATTACACACACCTGTATGAAAACAAAGCAGCACGAGTGTTTGTTGCTGCATTCTTTTCCCTGTGGGCTCAATTAGACAGACAGGTGAGGGACCATCACCTCTGCCCTATTTCAGGGGGAAAACACTGGGCGCTGAGATAGTGAAGATGACAGAGGTTGTCACTAATCCCAAGTTTTCCCAAGCTTTAAAGGAAAGGGACCAACCCAAAAGTGGGGCAAAGTTCACGTGATAGATGTGCAAAGACTTATATTTGTGCTGAAAATCGGTCCGTGCAGGCTGAACTGACTAGAAGTACCAGAGCGGATAAACCTGATGAAAGAGGAAGTTATTTCTTCCTTTTTCAGAAATCTTCAATCAAACATTGTTGCAAAGAGAGGTAACACCTGTTAAAAAAAAAAGAAAAAAAAAAGGGACGAAAGTTAGTGAAAAGATTCCCGTGACAAACCAGTTCTTTCAGTACTTCGTACTCTGACTCAGTCGGAGAAGAATTTCAGGTTTCGGTGACGTGCCGTTTGCACAAACTGAACGCTGAATAATAACTAAAGAAGGCAGGGAGGTTATTAACAAGGGAGGTGCAACGCTGTGTTTCCAGTTTACGTGTGTGTGCATGTGTGGGAGATATATCACAGACATGGGAGACTGAGGAGGTGCTTCATCAATCAAACAAACCCGTCTGAATACAGCACAGTACAGCTGTGCAACACAGTGTGCCATATAATAATAATCCTGATAAACGGATGTAGGTGCATGTTCTATTATTGATTATTTACTGCTCTACACATATAATATATAAGCACATAAGATAGTCACAGCTCATAAAAAAAATCTGTTAATGGATAGGCCGAGTGTGTCTAAAGAAGAGGGCAGGAAATGCTTAGCTGATGGAGAGGAAACTACAAAGAAGCTCAATGCATAGGATGCTGGAAAGTTGTTAGTAGGTACAACAGCAGTGGAGCGATGGGGAGATGGGACCATAGCATGCTAACAATCATGTGCACAATCCAAAGTTTGAAGGTTCACGCAGGCCTGTCTACAAGAATGAGGCATGGGGCCCATAACTGTTATCATGAGACCTGTGTTAACTCTGCTCAGCTGACAGCAGCACAACATCTGGTGAGTAACTGCACAAATATTTGTTCGTGCATCTCCGTGATCAGTTTAAATTGTGTGTATGGCTTTCATTTGTAGCCGGGTATGTCTCATTTCAAATACAGGCTATGGAGTAGGGCTCAGTGATTGGTCAGTTTTGGTGAAGCTTGAGCTATTTTCACACGTGCACAGCAGCTCTATGGCGTCCCAGCCTTTTTGACTACTACTTATTTTCCCTTTGCTTCATAGCACAAAGTCTACTGTTCTTTGGATAGTATGCAAAGATAATAAGAGGTAATCCTGTAATAGGTAACTCCTGCACACATTACCCAGGTGGCACCCTTGCCTAAAAATCAGTAAATCACACACATTTCCAGGAGCGACAGCTGGGCTAAAGCAAGCGACCTCATCTTTGGACAACGTTTGGATTATCCCGACATCTCTGACGTTCCTGTGTGAAAACAGCTTTGGTCACTCGAGGTTTTCAGGCACTGGCTGTGCAGAGACAGGTAGTGGTTATTTCCAGTGGACTGCATGCCTCATCAATGACCTAACTTCTGTCCGCAGTGGCCAAGGATTTGAGAAGAGCGCTGATGATAGGATTTGCAGTTGTGCATGTTTTGGTCATCTTTAACCGTAAAATAAGACAGAAGAATCCTTAAAGTACCACAACACGGCTGTATCCATAATCCTCCATTAAAGACAGCGTAGGCTCAACAGACCGTTTTGTTAATAAAGAGAATATAAACCTTTTTGGATGCAAAGATAAACATAGCTTCCAGATCTGACCCACTGACACCTTTATCCTGTAACGCTGTAATCTTAATAACACACATGATAGAAAAGCTGGGACAATGTCTCACAAAGGATTCGTACTCGTATAAGATTTTTAGGGGATGCGCCTATAGTTTTAAGTTGCCTCGTTCTTGAGTTCTTGTGTTCACGCCGCCCACTGGACAGCCATCCGGTGGGTTACAGCAATACTCCAGCTGTCTTTCTTGGCTGTGGGGTAAAAAGACGATAAAGAGGAGCGTGCTTTAGGGTCAGTGCACCTTCAGTTTATCGTGACGGGTGTGCTACCTTACGAGCGTCCATCTGCGTTTCAAAACAACAGTGAAAATGCTCAAATGTGTCACACCTCAGCTGTTTGTCACCATCCTGCAATCTTTGTTATGTGCGTCACTACTGTGTTGCATTGTGTTATATTCATGTTCTTGTCCTGTTCACTGCTTGCAAAGTAAGATCATAAGATTTTAGTTGGTAAAATGCTTTAAAATCTTAACTAGCATGTTAGTTTGGAATATCAGATACAGACCATCACTGTGTTCACCTTAATGATAAATGATTGTTGCCTTTCTTAATGAGAGGTTGAGGCCAAAATTAGCTCTGAGGTTGGAAAGACATTTCTGCCACTCAAGAAACCCACAATTTGTCAAGTTAGAACTATAGTTAGCGCGTGCACTGGTGAAATCCCGATGACTACAGTAGGACAGGTGAGACTAACGACATGGAAATGAAATGGTTAACTGCATTTACTACAAAGGTTAAACATAAGGTTGTTCCTCCGCTATGCTCTCACATGCTTTCACACCCACCCACACCCAATCACACGCAAGAACCTCTGGTGTTCCCACAGTAACTATCTTTTTTTTTTTTTTTTAAGCTTTCGTTTGAGGCACTAGTGGAGAACAAACACACAGTTGTTATGTGCCCCACCTCGCTTTTTCTGACGTGACCTGCAGCTTACCGACATCTACTCCTTCCTTTGTAAACCCACTGATAGATGAATGCCTCTACAAACAGCATTCCTGGTTGTTATGCCAACAAGAACAAGCGCCATTTCGCTTTTTCAAAGCCAGCCTCTTTGGGAAGCATGGCATGTGTGCTCTTTCCTGCTGTAGGCGGAAGCCACTGTAACAGAAAAGCCTCACTGACACTTAAGACTGATGCACCGTGATGGGCTTCACATTGTTCTGGCTGCTGTGCTCTCTATGGTTTTGTCTTAAAAACATTTTAAAATCCAAGAATCAATGATAATATTTTTCCCCCAACTTCTCAGGCACTACAGATGAATCGGTAACTAATTCTTGTAAGAGAAGCATGAGCAAATTTGCCAGTGTTTTTTGTTGTCACTTTACATTAGTAAGCACCAACTATGCAGGCACCCTATGCACCCTAGGTGTAGACTTCAAAGAAATATAACAGGAATGACTATTTGGCCGATGTGCTTCCAGCAATCTGTGACGTTGTCTGCAAGACAGTGTACAAAATAACAAAACTATGTGACCCGGACCCCAGCAGACTTGCAAGCACGTAAGGTATGATCGAGGCATGGAGCCGTACCAGCCTTTACACTCTGTCACTTAACAAGGTCTCCGTCGGATGTTGGGGAACAAGGACATTACCTCCATTTTAGTGACATGTCAGTGTAGGAGCTCAGAGAGTCACAGATTATACACAGGGGATGTTGCAGCAGTTTGAAAAAGCATTAGAAAAATGTCTCTCCACCTACACCAGCGCTGATGTGGAGGTTTTCGTCAGCTCTCCCACTGGTATAAATGGTGCAAAGCTGTGGGAATATCACCAATATGGCGTGCATGAAGGCATTCTTATCCCGAACTGTGAATTATGCAAAGTTACTCTAGTAAGCCCTAAGCAAAACATATGAAACAGGAAATGAGCAGTAAACAAGATAAACAGATAAAAACTAGCCACTATCTGGTGCTGGACCGGTAAAACGTGTGAGACCCGGTGGGATAAGATGCTACTGCAACAGGCATAACAAACAAAGTCAAATGCCTCTACAGCAGGCAAAAAGCTCTGTATAAACAAACAAATACAAAGTCCAAAGCATCTCTGTCATCCAAGACAAGAAGCTGCGGTCACTGAAATTGTTGTTTTATTTTCCTACTTTGTATTTGTTGCATCATGAGTATAAACTGTGCCTGTCTCAAAAACAACGGACAAGGAAGTTCTTCAGACATACCATGAGGGTGGAGAAAAAAGAAAAAACCTCAACAAAAACCAGATATTATACTACCAGTGTGGAGAATCTCATTGGTATGTAGCCATGTGAGTGGGTGGTACAAGCTGCGGAGAGTAGGTGGACGAGTGGGGACGGGGGAGAACAAGGCAGAGTGTGTGATATATGATGTATGGCTCCAGAACAGAAATGTGTGGAGAACGAGCGCACATTTGCAGAAGCCCACTCAGGAAGTTAGAGGTTTTCTGCTCCATGTTGCTCATGGGAGCCTGAGGTTCATGTGGAGACCAGATGTCTGCCCTCCTGTCTGGATATACACACAATCTGGGGATTTGCGGGGTTCCCCCACCAAAGAAAAAAAAAATTGAGCAACATACACATGGATAAACCATATTTCATGGCCAAAATAAATATATGCCCACATTCCAGTCTCTGCCATCTCATTGGCCTACTTTACTCTCAGCGTGTTGTCTTTGTATTTCTCAGGCTGAAATACGACTACTAGCAAAGACAAAAACAAAAACACGTCATATGCGCTTAAAAAACAGCTGATGTTAAACTTCCAGTGGCAGAGGAGGTAAAGGCTCAACAAATTTCTGCATGTGCAATCAGGAAATATTTAAGTTCTGCGGTGGAGTCAGGGTTCCTTAGAACGAATACTGGAAGGAGTAGCTGATAAAGCTACAAATGTGCAGGTTAATCAGGTTTCAGTGTCGAATGACGCAGAGGATATGCGGCAGGCAAGGCATTCCAGTAAACATGCGTCCCGACACCAGTAACAGCCAAATAAAATATGTTCAAGCCTCTAAATGTGGCATTCCCCACTGGGTATTTGAGACAGCTGAGCTCTCCTCCCACAAATATCTGTTTTCATTCCTGGTAAACTGACACAAGGTCCATTAATATCTGATGTTTGCACAACATGAAGCAAGAAGGACTGAGACTATCCCAGACTGAATTTGAAAACCTGGCTAAAAGGATTTTTGTGGAACACCGATAGAAATGAAATGGACACAGCAGAAGTTTTATCCAGGATTTGTCAACATCTAGAAGAACAAGAGCAACTATCTAGGTGTAGATTTGTCCAATTCTTTGGTTTATTTACTTCAACATAATCAGGACATTAGTCATTTTAACCAAAGATAAGGCTGATGCAGCTCTCTGACCTATATTTAGGAGTTTACTGAGTCAGTTTTACTCATGAAATCTATTGGAACGGTGTGCTTTAAAGCAAAAGAACCCAACTGCACTTTGTTTACAGCACTATAATAACACAATAATAGTGTTGCAATAATTTAGAACTAGGTAACCATGTAAAACTATTTAATTACATATATCTTACTTTTACATATAAGCTAAAAGTAAGAAACAGCCTAGTATTAACAATGTTTTTAGCCAAGTAATGTATAGGGTTATCATAACAGATTAAACTGAATGTAAGAAACTAACAGTTTAATATATTTTCTGGTTATTACACAAAAGCTAATACAAATGTTTCCAGGTACTAAACTATGGCAGACATGTGCCCTAGTACTAATGACAACAACATAAAATATGTTAAAGCCAATAAACAAAGGACAATTTTTAGGATATAAGGTTGACTTAATTTCAGCATTACACATCGTCATCATTACATCATTATACTAAAAATATTTAGTTCCAAATAGTGCTCAGAAAGTACCTCTTTTGTTTGCGAGTCATTATATTACAATACTACTATTGCCAACTGGTTTTACCTCATAGGTATTGTTACATTAGAATCTACATTATTACCCCTAGTTAGTTTAACATTACCCAGCAGGGTTATTACTTGGTTTTACCTTGTAATTAAATGGTAAAAGCTATTACATAGTTATGTCTTAATCTAATTGTTTCCCCCCAAATTACTGAGTTGTTGTAATAAATTATTGGTGAACCCGTTTTAGAAGTAATGTGACAGATGATTAATAGCTCCATATTTCACTCTATGTGTGATCTGGGCTTTTTATTGCAATATTGGAAATAACAGAGCAGCTGAGAAGTTAATGGCTTCCTCATTAACAATCCTATAATTCTGCATTTGTGTTTAAAACACCAACTTGAGCATTCGAAGTATTACATGGGACTAATGAGAGCATACATGATGAGGAGGAAAAATAGTAGAATCATCATCAGCAATACTATACTTAGATTTGGGTTTTTAAAGGGCTACAGCAGTCAGGAAGCGGTCAGTTAACCTGTGAAGCCCTGATCTGCTTCAGAGAAGTGTCTGCTATGGTACGGCTCACTGAAGATAACTCAATTTTGCCTAATGAGAGAGGGATGACAGACATTTATGAAAGAAAACATGCCGCAAAACATAAAATCCCCTGTGAAGGAGCTGTGAGTTTATCTGTGCTTCTACTGTGTATCATCATTAAAACCTCAAACGAGAACATTCAATATATACTGTTACTCACATGCTTTCAGGCTTCATGGAAAAAAAAAAAAAAGTCTGTCCTACTGCGTCTGGCTGGCGTCCTTCTGCTTTTTAATTATGTGCTCACAGTTTCCAAGAGTCATGAATAAATATGGCTGAAACATACTCATCGTAGGGGTGGGTGTTTTCTTTAGGCGATCACTTTGGTACAGTTTAGCTCAAACAAAGGGAAAAAAATTGACATTATTTAACTATGCCCTACTCTAGAAAGCTCTGCACAATATTTTTTATCACACATTAAATATACCATTGTAGGTACATATCTTTGACCCTTAGAAGAAGCCACCCGACTCCTGTCAGAGTGATCAGGCCTTCCTGTTTTGCAAAGGAAGCTTGAGTTTACGGCAGACAGGATCTCATCAGGCCCGAGTGAGTGTGGCAGGGCCCACATTTTTCTGAGACCGAAATAAGAAGCTGTATTCTGCATAGCAGTCAATAAGGAGGAGGGGGAAAAAAAAAACTTTCCATGGAGAGTTTGACTTATTATTTCTCCTGGACCGCGAGAACAGATCAGCAAAACTGCACTGAAGTTAGTGTGCACTTCACATTTACAAGACCTAGCAACAGGTGTGACCACAACTGACATTCAAAATGTATTTTTACACGCGTTTCCACCTGTAAAGTCAACAATATTTAGTCAGAGGGTTTGTTTTGAGCATTTTATTTTATGGCCTACATTAATCAGCAGTCAACATATAAGGATAAACTTTTTTAAACACATGTTCAAAACTTTTCTCTAAAGACACACCCTCCCATATTTTCCAATAACTTGTGGACAATATGGGAGGGTGTGTCTTCCAGTCACACAATTGCTCTACATGCAGCATGGCATATGCACATTTTAGTTTGCATGTGTCACTGCTCAGGCAAAGCCAGATTGTACACTAGGTCTGCAGCAATGGGGAGATGAAATGCAGGGGGAATATGAATCAGCTGGCTGCCCATATGAGCTGAAGATTAACTAGAGAGCAGCCTTCTGTTCTAGGACTGCATGGCCAGCTGGTCTTACTGGGTTCAGGTCTTAGCACACTGGGAAAACTCCTTGGACTTCAGGTGACTGGTATGTGAACACCTGACACAGTAACCTTCTGTATACCATATGCATTTGAAAGAAACAAGGAAAAGAGCAACAAAAGTAGAAAAGAAATGAGTCAAGATGATGTCAATATAGCGAAAGAGTTGAGGGAGGATTGCTTAACGCTGAAATGAAGCGGAGGACGTCACAGAAAAGGATGAATGGTACAATCGGGAAACGAAGGGTGTAAAGAGATTTAGTTTGCTGAGAAGCACAGAGAGCTGTGTGAGTGGCCTCCCACGCTCTAATGACAATCCGAAGCCAGCTGGCCTGGCCAAAGCACCCATTCACTAAACCTCCAGGAAGTGAAAGAGGAAAAGACGAGACTTTCAGGAAAAAAGGGAAAACAAATATCTCCTCCCAGTTAGTCCTTTGTCACCTACAGACAAGTGATGCTGGAGCCGTTTCTCACAAATAATCCAAAACATTTGAGAATTTCTAGCAAAGCTCATTTCTAGCTCCATCTTGACACTGTTTTACTCCACAAGAGTATCTTTGCATAATAATCCATCTTTACCTTACACCTGCCCTCTCTATATGACAGCCTTCTTCCGATTGGCTGCCCTTCGGAAACAGCAGCTTTGAACTGCAGGTTGGTGAGGTGGTAAGGACAGTGATGTCTGAGTTGAATAAGAACTAAAAACCAATTTTGCCAAAGTTTTATTAGCAAAATAATGCTGGAAAATAATACTTTTAGTGTTACCCGGCACCTATAAAGCCAGACAAAGACGCACACTGAGAATCCCCAGAAAAATCAATCAATAGCAGCCCTCCATTCCAATATTTCCAATGTTTGTTATCTTAGTTGTATGCAGTGAAGTTCTCTTAAAACTATGTCCACAAACACATTTAGTGAACAGTTTCTGATACCTAAACACCAAATAATGTATTATTTTGCCCCAAATCCTGTTCCAGCAAAACTATTGGATATGAGCACAGCCATAAAGATGGTGTTGCTGGGAACTTTTCTTTTTTAATGCTGTGCAGACTGAGATTGACCAGTGGTTTCTTGTAAACCTTCCAAAGTTTAATTAACTGCAAATTTGCTAGATGCAAGTATTTCTCCAAGTGCAAGTGTTTGCATCATTACTAATAATTCAAAGAACACACATGGTTTGACATTGGCAAGTTAGAAGAAAAAGAGATTAATAAAGTCTTTTTTTTGCATGTTAATCTAGAGCTTTTGAAATTTTAGGAAACACACACACACACAATTGCACTCTAGCCACTGAGTACAAACAGAATTGCTCCTGCCGGGTCAAGTGCTCAGTGACCACTTTGATAATGACAGTGTCCTTCCAGCAACCCACAAAGAAAATCTCAAATATTTGTTGTATTTTTTGCTTATGCACACTTTCTGTAATTGATCGGACATTCTGGTGCCATTTCAGGGAAAACTTTTGAATCCATCAACTCCTCTGAGCAGGCTTTTGTTGTGGCATCATGTAAAATAACTAATAATTCACAACTAAAGAAGTTTTCTTAAATTTAAAATGAGGGATTGGATTAACTACCGAAGATGGAGAAGAAAAGTTCGACTGAAACGTGAGGTGGAAAATACAATAACAACGCGAACACTACTGACCAGCCGTCAGCTACAGTATCAAGTGATGGGATTGGTTGAAACGGGGCCTTAACATGGCTGTCAAGCTGTGTGGCAGAACAAAGGAAGCGCACTAACAAAGGGGACCATATTTATCTTCATGTGCTCTCAGTGTCGCCTCACACCGGAGACTGTTTTTCCTTTGCTCAGCTTCACTCTCAAAAACCCACCAAAACCAGCATGCTGGCCTGGATGCATGTCGGGCGTTGTCCTAAAACAACACTTGATTCAGGCGGATTCATTGCTCTTTGGCGATTGGTTAAAGGAAAAACAAAAAACCCAAATCCTCACAGAAGAGTGGAGACAATACCAGATCGATGATGCATGTCAGATATCAGAGAAATGACGTGTATAAGGAACATTCCTGTATCTTTCTAGCGATAGCATTTATTTATAGCATTTCCGAAATACAAAGAGTTGTTTTTTTAAACACATACTTTACATCTACAAATATGCAACTGGAAGATCAGCGTGATAATTTCCGGTGACCTGCTTTTTAAAGTCTGCAGAAAAATACTTCCACACAGTTTATTAACACCCAAACAGAGGCTTAAATTGTGACTGCTGCACAGTACAAATCTGCTCCAGCCCTGGCAGCAACCTGCACCTGATAAAAATTTCAACAAAGCTCTTGCCAGTAATACACTTACACTAACAAGAGAAAGAGCTTGGCAACAGAAAGCAATACACAACACCTGCATGGTCCTGGATGTAGGTCATGCAGTCAGAAGCGTGGAGAGAAAATAATCAGTGCTCCTTTCCCTCTTTAGAGCAAAGCCGGAGGAAGGGTCAGATCCTCTGACCTCCACTTCCCCTCAGGAAAATATGCCAGCATGCTAGGGGTCAACATGCCACTAAGATGCCCCGCTTTCACAGGAATGTGATAGAAACAAATGAGTGGTTGAACAGTGAGTGTGAGGGGGGAAGTCAGGAGGACTTCAAAGTTCACAAAAAAGCAGGTTGAAGTGAAGTGGAGGGAGGCTGTCGCACTGGTATGATCATCCCTTTAGTCCTCGCTCTATGTTACTTGACAAGAAAGACCGGTATTTTGTCTTTCTCGCAGGTGCACCAGTACTCTGAGCTGAGATCACTCTGGAAGAGGCCTCTCTTATAATGTGAAACAGCTTTAGCCAAGATACAGTGGGGCAAAAAAGTATTTAGTCAGCCACCGATTGTGCAAGTTCCCCCACTTAAAATGATGACAGAGGTCAGTAATTTGCACCTGAGGTACACTTCAACTGTGAGAGACAGAATGTGAAAAGAAATCCATGAATTCACATGGTAGGATTTGTAAAGAATTTATTCGTAAATTAGGGTGGAAAATAAGTATTTGGTCACCTCAAACAAGGAAAATCTCTGGCTCTCACAGACCTGTAACGTCTTCTGTAAGAAGCTTTTCTGTCCCCCACTCGTTACCTGTATGAATGGCACCTGTTTGAACTCATCATCTGTATAAAAGACACCTGTCCACAGCCTCAAACAGTCAGACTCCAAACTCCGCCATGGCCAAGACCAAAGAGCTTTCGAAGGACACCAGGAAAAGTATTGTAGACCTGCACCAGACTGGGAAGAGTGAATCTACAATAGGCAAGCAGCTTGGTGTGAAAAAATCAACTGTGGGAGCAATCATCAGAAAATGGAAGACATACAAGACCACTGATAATCTCCCTCGATCTGGGGCTCCACGCAAGATCTCATCCCGTGGGGTCAAAATGATCATGAGAACGGTGAGCAAAGATCCCAGAACCACACGGGGGGACCTGGTGAATGACCTGCAGAGAGCTGGGACCAAAGTAACAAAGGTCACCATCAGTAACACACTACAACGGCAGGGGATCAAATCCCGCAGTGCCAGACGTGTTCCGCTGCTGAAGCCAGTGCATGTCCAGGCCCGTCTGAAGTTTGCCAGAGAGCACATGGATGATACAGCAGAGGATTGGGAGAATGTCATGTGGTCAGATGAAACCAAAGTAGAACTTTTTGGTATAAACTCAACTCGTCGTGTTTGGAGGAAGAAGAATACTGAGTTGCATCCCAAGAACACCATACCTACTGTGAAGCATGGGGGTGGAAACATCATGCTATGGGGCTGTTTTTCTGCCAAGGGGACAGGACGACTGATCCGTGTTAAGGACAGAATGAATGGGGCCATGTATCGTGAGATTTTGAGCCAAAACCTCCTTCCATCAGTGAGAACTTTGAAGATGAAACGAGGCTGGGTCTTCCAACATGACAATGATCCAAAACACACCGCCCGGGCAACAAAGGAGTGGCTCCGTAAGAAGCATTTGAAAGTCCTGGAGTGGCCTAGCCAGTCTCCAGACCTCAACCCCATAGAAAATCTGTGGCGGGAGTTGAAAGTCCGTGTTGCTCGGCGACAGCCCCAAAACATCACTGCTCTCGAGAAGATCTGCATGGAGGAATGGGCCAAAATACCAGCTACTGTGTGTGCAAACCTGGTAAAGACCTATAGTAAACGTTTGAACTCTGTTATTGCCAACAAAGGTTATGTTACAAAGTATTGAGTTGTTTTTTTGTTATTGACCAAATACTTATTTTCCACCCTGATTTACAAATAAATTCTTTACAAATCCTACCATGTGGATTCATGGATTTTTTTTTCACATTCTGTCTCTCACAGTTGAAGTGTACCTCTGGTGCAAATTACTGACCTCTGTCATCATTTTAGGTGGGGGAACTTGCACAATCGGTGGCTGACTAAATACTTTTTTGCCCCACTGTATGACATCATTTGTCTTTTATTTTTGAACACGTACCACGATGTGATGAAAGAGCAGCTCCCAGGACTGGCTCAGCTTCTGGCTCCTCAACATGTCAAAGAAGTCATAGATGAAGTAACCTGTGGACACAGAGAGCATTTCGTTAATCACTCGATCAATCAAGCCAAACGCACCAGATTCCTCTGACGACATCAGACTCGAGCTCATCCAAGCGTGTCTGCTTCCGTGACGGCAGCGAAGGCAACCAAGATGCCTCTTAGAGAGAGCCTATTCATATCCTCCACTGCTATGCGCCCCTGCCTGCTATTAGCCGTATCCATGGTGATGGCTTTTTAAAATGCTGAAAACATAATGAAGGCTTGAGGATGGGGACGGATGGGGTGCGAGGGGCATTCATCGAGGCTGGATTTAACTCCATTATGTTGGAAATTTGACACCAGGACCCTTCTGTCAAGCTTGGGTTCCACTCGCCATAAACAAATTAGAGCCCACCACAGATTAAATAATCCATGCAGACTGACATCAAGCTTTTAATTTACGCGTTGCTATTATCTGATCACCAGTGTAGTCTTTTAGACACCAGCTTTTTCAGCTTCAAAGGTTATTTTCAGTCAAAGTCATGACATGCCAACCGGAACACATGACTTGCTGTGTTTTCATAATGATTCATTCAGTATTGTCTGACACACAGGTGTGAAAAAGAGGAGTGACAAAAAAAAAAAAAGAAGAACAAAAACAAAAAAGGAGGGTGTGTGTGTGTTTTTTTTAAATGATGGGCACATCTCCAGTGTAAAGCTGACACAGAACAATCACCAAAGCTCAGAGAGGCAGAGAAGATGAGTTTCTACTGGATTCTTCCAAATGAGCTTGATTGTCATGCTTACATTAGAGGAGGGGAATTGCTTACTTAAGCAGGGGCAGTCAAACGGTGTGATTTTAGGGCCGATACGTGACTTCAGTGACTTTGTTGAAAGACTTTCATAAGTACGAATCTGAAAACTGCTGTTCACAAACGCTGTCGATCTAATCTGACTGAGCTGGAGCTGTTTTGCAAAGAAGAATGGGCAAAGCTGGTAGAGACATACCCTAAAAGACTGGCAGCTGTAATTGCAGCAAACGGTGGTTCTACAAAGGATTGACTCAGGGGGCTGAATATTTACGCACACCCCACTTTTCAGTTATTTGTTTGTAAAAAAAATGTTTGGAATCATGTCTGATTTCCGTTCCACTTCTCACGTGTACACCACTTTGTATTGGTCTTTCACGTGGAATTCCAATAAAATTGATTCATGTTTGTGACTGTACTGTGACAAAATGTGGGAAAGTTCAAGGGGGCTGAATACTTTTGCAAGCCACTGTAAATCAGTACAAATGTTGCAGAAGGACCAGAGCTGTCCTGTAAGGAAACCCACCAACATTGAACACTTGAAGTTGTTATAGGCACGGGAATGAGCCGGAGTACTTGAACGGCAAGTATAAAAGATTGACGCAACAATTTCTCCATCTGAAACTCAAATTTTTGGTCATTCTCTCAAAATGCCAACTTACTGACTTCTGAGAAATTAACCCGACATTTGGAGTTATTAACTCAAAGTTACAACTTCGCTATGTTTTGGGAAAATGTTTTTTTTTTTTTTTTCCAGTGGCAGAAAAACACCTTCATAGATGGGTGAAGCCTTAAACCTACATCCTCTTAACTCCTAACGAGAGAGCTGCATACAGATTTGGGATCATACAGAGGTTTATGGGAAAACTCCACAATATCCTGACCTCTATAAACATTTTCCTGAGCAGTTTATGGGCTCAGGTCAGACCGAATAAAACATCAAGTCCATTTTATAACTTGTGCTCATTTTAAGTGTCTGAGCAGAGGATCATCCAGGCTCATTGGCTAATAACTCGCAAGTGGTTAGCCAGGGAGGATGCAGCACTTACAGTCAGTAAGACCCGCCCCTTATTAGTCATGGTTTCAAAACACCAACATGGCTAACAGAACTTCATGAATGGGTGAAGTCATAGAAGCTACGGCCATCTTTTATACTGTACTTACGCACATGTGCTCACAAACTTTCAAACAACAGGGAATAACAGCATTTTTTAAGTAAAAGTATACACAAAAAATCTCCCAATTTAAACTAGGTTTGACAGGCAGTTGGAAGGAGATGCACAACAGTACTTAAAAAGTAAAATAAAATATATATGGCATGAATCTTATTATGCTTATCACTGTATAATGAGAAAGCAGGATATTGTGTTAAATTTTTTATCTCAGAGACAGCTTTATGTACTGGACAAAAGTGGGGAACCACTGATGTCATGTTACTGTGAGGTCTGCAGCGTGGTAACACAGCGAGGAACAGCGCACAAATCTGCTGCCCTAAAGTCTCTGAAAACCTGCTGAGGGCCCAGAATCACTCCACATTTCTGCCTTTCTGTGGTATCTGATGTGGACAGCTTGCACACATCAAGTGACTTTCTTTGCACAGTTGCCGTCTTGGTCAAGTCACATGACTGTAACAGGGGTTACACCCAGTGCTTGGGACCGATGATAATGGCCCTCATTGATCTTCAGATCCCAACACTGCTCCTCGTTTTCGTCCCCTCCAAAGCAGCGTTTCCTGAAGGAATGTCAAATATCCCGGGAATCCTCTGTTAGCCCTCGCTGGCCCGGCACAGATCCAATAAATGTGCAGAGTTAAGAGAGCTCACGTGCCAAAGGCTGCTCCAGAATACTCAAAGCATTAATGAGGAAAAAGTAAAAACAGAGCAAAGTTGCTATTTTAAGAAATCGGGGTAGCAAGAGCACCTTGGTTTGAAAGATCTTAATGAAATCAGGGAAAATCGAATTTTTGCAAGTTTCTAATCTGGTTTAGAGAGCTGATGGTAAAATTCAACGTAGCCTACTTGATACACAGTATGTGAACTTCAGCCGAGCTTAATTGATTCAGTCAAACGCAGTTTTAGGTTTAAACACATCCTGGTAGCTGCTACGATGATATTGATTAATTTAACGGTAAAAAAGAAAGCAGGTTAAACCTGTGGTTTAGCTTATTCACTATTTCAAGGCTCTAGGGTGTAAAAATGCTCATTTTAATGTCCACACCATTCTGATTTGGTCCGGTGTGATTCAGATTATCTGATAATATAAACTTTATTTATCTCAAAAACTGAGAAATATCTCAAGTTTACAAATTAACCTAAATAAAGTTGAAAGTATATGTGCAGCAGGTAAACAAACATTACAGAGGAATCCCTCACATGGGGGATAAAAGTGAGAAAAATAAAAATAAAAAGTAAATTTTTTATAAACTCAATAATTGCTGTTGAATATATTTACGAATATATTTTTTTCAGATAAAGTAAAGTGGACTTGCCCTTTTTGAGCAATCTTTGAGTCAAACCATGCACGTTCCACCATGTAAAAGTTGACTTTAAACCTTTTTAATCATTTGCTAACAGAACTGTAGCAATACAAACAATACTATTTGTTTCAGTCACATTTCCAGCATGGACTCTTTACCCTCCTCACCGGTTACCCAGTTCTCACCTATGACCCTCAAAATTCGTGTTTTTTTTTGTTTTTTGTTTTTAAAAAAAAGGTGGCTCACGATCTAACAAATCTGTTAGATGACTCAGGTGAATTAACCAGCGTAACAAACAGCAGGGCCGCACAGTGGCTCATCAGCCAGTGTAGGTTTGAAGCTGTCCCAAAGACCTGCTTGTCGGGTTATCTGGTGATTCTGAAGTGGCTGCTGGAGTGGCGGTAAATGGTTATCTGCTTCTCAGTCTGTTAAGAAAAACGGTGACTGGGTGTGCCAGCGAGAGACACGTGTGCAGAGGGTAAAAGTAATAAATCAGCCATGGATGAAGGTTACATGTCTGAACCTATGGGTGATAGTGCTATATAAAAAAAAGGGGGTAAAAAGGTAAACCTGCACAGCTCGTGCAGCAGCTGCACCTGTTACTGGACCTCTGGGGCAACATGTAACATATGTGTGGCATTACAGTTATTTTGTTTGAAGCTCTGAAGAAGTTTGACTTACTCATAACCACAAGCATAAAAAAAAATCAGTAGTGGTTTAATTCTGTAGCAAAACAACAGCTGTTTCCTAAGATGGAGATATGGCCAAACTGGAAATTTTTAAAATTCAAGTGGTTCAAACTGATGTCTCCAGAGGTTGAACATGCACATTCTGACACTCCTACCCACATCTGCTGCACTAAGGGATCAATGAAATAAAAAAAAATGCATATAAAGTACATAAAAGAACTGAATTAAATAGATAAAAATCAAGAAAACAAATATCTAAATAATAAAAAATGAAAATGTAACTAAAATATCAAATCATGATTAGTTTTATTTAAAAGAAATAAAGAACAGTAAGCTAAGCTCTGTTAAATCACTTTTTTTTTCATTTGTTGAGATGAAATTCAGTTAAAAAGGGGCCCAATTGGTTAATCTAATATAGATAACTGCCAAGCTATGGCTCGGATTTGCCCGTTAAAATAAAAGGTTTTACATAAACGACGTAAGCCCTTTAGTCTGGAGCTACTTTGGCGCCATCCAGGAATTAGATTTCACACTTCTCCTCAGGATGGTTGCACTCAGTAAAACCGTACACATAGCGTCACAACTACGAGATAACTAAGTAGGAGACTACTCACCGATTGAGAAAGACACCAAGGCGTGAGAAAACACGGAATGAGTCTCTATGAGATCCTCGGCCATCTGCGGGTGCAGGAAAAAGCTGGAAAAACGGATTGACAGCGGTTCAGAGAAAGCTTTTCCAAATGCCTGGGTCAGTAAGTGCGCTTCTTTTAACACATGGGGTCATAGGGATAAGCAGAATAAACCATAAGCTATGTAAACAGTGACTAAAGAAGTCAAACAGCATTAAAAATAAAATCAAATACAGCCGTGTTTAAAACCACATTATGGACCCATCCCTGCGCATCCATCTATGCGCACAACCAAACCAAAACCAAATCCCAACATTTTCCTTTCCTCCAAGCAGATCTACACTGAATTAAAAACTTCTTAACGTCTTACCAAAGCACTGCCCACGTCGCGGTGATCATACTGTGCACACACGACGTGGAGATGTTTCTCCATTTCCAAACGTTCCTGCAGGCAGACTCGGGTGCGGGGAGTTTTCCGACCCCGCTGTTCACGAACTTGAAAAATCCCACAGAACCCCCGATCGTCAAAATCACTGACCCCAACTCCATCGCGAAAAGGTTTGGTCCACGAGGTGAAGACTTCAAAAGCCACAAGTGCCTCCCCCCTTAGTCTCCACAAAGTGAGCACTGATATA
This sequence comes from Copadichromis virginalis, assembly GCF_057382275.1. NCBI lineage: Eukaryota > Metazoa > Chordata > Actinopteri > Cichliformes > Cichlidae > Copadichromis > Copadichromis virginalis. The sequence goes on along the minus strand of NC_140631.1, from coordinate 23,370,916 downwards.
TATAGACGCGACGGTGGTGGTTGTGGCTGTGCTGCTGGCGACCGTGGCCCAGACAAACACACGACAGCGGGCTTACTTGTTTGCGACGACCCAGACAGTCACGTTAACACACTGGAGAGCCCCCGATCAGCTCAGGTCACCAGGCGCTCCGTTAGGGTCGTGAAACGCACGGCTTGGCGCTTATTGTCCACAAAGAGAAGGCGTGGACGCGTCTGGTGAATGATTTCCCGCTGACATGCACTGAACGTGGAGTGATTTCTCTCTTTTTTCTTTCTTCTCCCTCTGCCTATAATAATCCCGTAAAGAACAGGTCCGCGATCACAGGAAGAACCGGTAGGTGTGAATGGAAGCTATCGGAGTGATGCCCTGTTTCCAGTTGTGAAACCACCCTGTTGTAAAACCTCATCAGTGCTTGTGTAACTTTTTGACATCAACACACCAAACAGCAGCTTCTCCCCGCCCTACTATGAAGGGGCGCGGCCAAGCGCGTTTTCACATGTTGTGTTGAGTTCACGTGCTGTCCGAAAAGCCTCTCATAACTTCTCTCGTAACATTTACGGGGTTCATAACGACTATAAACATTATAGGTATGTGTACTTTAGACTTTGCTGCTCTGAGAGGCTCTGCGGGACAGTGTTTCAGTGAATACAACACTGCCTATTTTACGCACTGTTATACTCTCATTTACAATTTATAACTTTATAAAAATAAAGAAATATCTTCTTTATTTGGCTGTTTCCTTTGATGGTTGCCACAGTCAATCATTTGCCTCCATCCTACCCTATCATCATGCACGTTCTCCTTCACTACATCCATGAACTTGCTCCTGTCCATTTTTGACATCCTTTGGTCCACCATTCCTCCAATGCGCATGTCCAACCCATCTCAGTCTTGGGTCTCTACCTTTGTCTCCAAACTGCTCCACCTGAGCTGTCCCTCTGGAGTAATCATTTCTCATCATGTCCATCCTCTTCAATCTTAACACCTTCATCTTGGCCTCTGGTCTTTGTCTTCAAACTGTGCATCAGAGCAGGCTTCACTATTGTCTTGGAAACCTTTCCATTCACTCCTGATGTTATCTTTCTGTAACAAATCACCCATGACACTTGTCTCCACCCACTCCACCCTGCCTGATCTATCTTCTCACTTCTCTTGTGCACTCTCTGTTGCTTCGGATGGTTGACTCCAGGTATTTAAACTATCTGTACTCCCTGCAGCTTCACTGCTACACCTGTCCGCATCACACGGATGTATTCTGTCCTCCTTCCACTGACTTTTTCCCCACTCCTCTCCACAGCATGCCTCCACCTTTCCAGACTCTCTTCCAAGCTGATCCTTGATGTAATCCCACCCCCACTTTTAACGCATCGGTCACTCCGACCACACACCTCCCCACTGCCTCACTGCCCTGCACCACCCTCACATACTTCTCTGCCGCTCCAAACCTCCTCATGCAGTCCCACAGCTCCTACCTTGGCACCCTGTCACATGCCCTCTCATATCAACAAAGGCAAAGTGAAGCTCCTTCCGACCTTCTCTACCAACTGTTAAAGACAGCAGTTGAATGTGCAAACAGATATTAATTGCTGGACCATCATGTGCAGTTTTTATAACAGCTTGTTATTGTTGCTTTATTCAAAGAACAACAAAAACAAACAAACAAACAAACAAACAAACAAACAAACAAATCCTCCAGAATTCACTCGAACCTCCCATAAACAAAGTTGTAAATTACAAACAGCCTTTAAAGCATCACCGCCTCTAACGCAAATCATTGGCTCAGAAACCACCGCGGATTCATGGGAGTAGTAGTTTATTTGTATATGTGACTACAGATCATATAAGGGAAAGCGTGGTGCTTTGATTCTGACATATTTATGATATATGAGTGCAAAATAAATAATAGTGGTATGATCCACTCTTTTCTGAATTTAGATGGAAGCCAAATTAATGTTTTGTTTCCCACTCATGTTTTTTTCCCCTGTGGTAGAGACCAAACGAGCGCCGCTTTCATTCACGTCCGGACCTGAACATGTACACAATGATTGCTGTGATCTTTAATGACACAGCGACATCACGCGGCTAAAAGCAAAAACGCACACAACCATAAAGCGTACTGAGCTACAAAGAAGAGCAAAATGATTTGTAGGATGAGTGTTTTATTCCAGTATAACAACCAAAGACTAATGCAGCATAGATTAAAAAACAATACACTTTGGGTTAAAGTAAGATTCAATAAGCTTCTCAGCTGTATAAGAGGTGAATGAGCTCTACCACCTCCTCCATATGGGGTAGCTCAAAAGTGGGACGGCCAATATCAGAAGGTTCTGATTGATAATCAATCTCTGTCTCCCCAGTCCTTGTGTCAAAGTGTCTTTGGGCAGCCAAAGTTATTGCATAAATTCAAGTTGACAGTGTGTGTGTGTGTGTGTGTGTGTGTGTGTGTGTGTGTGTGTGTGTGTGTGTGTGTGTGTGTGTTGTGTGTGAATGTTATATAAATACCATTCCCAGATCAGGGCATTAATATACCCACTTCCATATTCTAAGGGCCAGCTGGAGGGCCAGCTCTGTTCTAGGATGCCCTCTGGTCCCAGTGGAGGTGGTGGGTGAAAGGAGAACGGTGGCTGAGCTGTCATCCTTGTTGGACAACATCTCCCACCCCATGTAGGAGACTCTGACAGCACTGAACAGCTCCTTCAGTGTCAGGCTGCGGCCTGTGGAATGGAGAGATTTCGCAGGTCTTTCCTCCCCACTGTTGTCAGACTCTACAACACACACACACACACACACACACACACACACACACACACACACGCACACGCACAACTCTTGCCCTTTCTCCTTGATGTGTAATTTCCCGATGTACAAAAACTTAATGTTTCATTGTATTTCATAATACAATATATAATTGTATTATGGTAAATGGCCTCTATTTGTATAGCGCTTTACTTAGTCCCTAAGGACCCCAAAGTGCTTTACAATACATTCAGTCATCCACACATTCACACATAGGTGATGGCAAGCTACATTGTAGCCACAGCTGCCCTGGGGCGCACTGACAGAGGCGAGGTTGCCGGACACTGACCACCACCAGTAGGCAACAGGTAAAGTGTCTTGCCCAAGGCCAGAATGGCTGAGACTGTCCGAGCCGGGGATCTGACCGGCAACCTTCCGATTACAAGACGAACTGCCAACTCTTGAGCCACGATCGCTGTATTATGTACATATTATCTAATTGTAGTTCCTTCCAATTTAGATGATCCGAATGATATAGTTTCTTTCCACGGTGTTCCTGTTAATGAAAAACTACAAATTTACCCCAAAGTACTAAAATATCGATATTTTAATATGAGAATCGATTCTAGAACATAAATTACTGGCATCAGAAGAATCGATATTTCAGTATCGATCCACACACCACTATCCCTCACAGTTGTGGTGACGTGTGGGAAGTGGAAGAGGAGGACAGTAGCATTGAATTTCTCGAAACCTGTCACCCCACCTCGAACACATATGATAGGCTGCTTTTGTCTTTGCAAACAACAGGCACGATTAGAGTGTCCAGCTTCAGAGGGCTAGGAAATAAATGAGTCTGTTTTTTGCTAAATCATCATTGCTGTCGTCTCTGTCCTACCCTTTTCTGATTACATCACAGGAACATTTCGTTTTTGTTGTTTTATTTCCCACAGAGTAGGACTCTAAGTTAGGAGAGAAAGATGCCTTTACAACAACAGCGGTTAGTTTCGAGCTTAGTTTAGTTTAGAAGTCACATGAATCATCAGGCATAAACCACGCTTCTTTTATAAATTTCACAATCAACAGAGATAAGAGAGAAAAGCATCCAGAGGCAAAGCGTCACCGCCTTGGATCCTGATTGTGCATTGCCTGTTATGTTGAGAAGATGAGGGTGAGAAGCTTTAAGGTTTTCATGCATTTATTCAACAGTCTGCACAGGAATATTCATTCTTTCTATTGGACCGAGAATGATTCACATAAATCCATGAGTATGGGTTATAGGTAACAGTTTTCAGGGGTTTCACTATCACGCACGCTATGATATGGTACTACATTATTGAAGGTCACATTGCCTCATGATTGGTAATTTGGTGATGGGAATGGTCATTTGAGGGCTTTTAATGATATGTTTGAACTGTTCTCTTTCTAGAGTGGAATGATTGTCCAGTGTACATATTCAATGATTTTGACAAACAGACAATTAAAAAGATAAGACACACTAGCAAAAGATAAGAAGAGAACATGAGCAGATTTCAGTCTCATGTTTTAACTGTATTTTTTCACAGCAAGGCTAATGACATTTGAATGATTGTTTCTTGAGCTCTGATAACCTTGTGTATTGTTGTTAATGAACTCTTCTTCCTTTGGCAGCTTCCTTTAGGGGTTGTATGGCTCCATCCCACCATATCCACACCATCCTTTGTGATCATTTTCATGTGCTAAGAGCTTTGTGTTCATCCATTCAAACCATCCAGCCTCATCTCTCTTAACTTTGTTTCCAAATTCACTCCACCTGAACTGCTCCTCTGATACATTCATTTCTCCTTTCTTATTCTAATCATAAAATATTACAGAGCATTAACATAAATTCCTCAAAACCCCCTAAAACATTGAACAGAAAACTAAAAACCAAGGGTCCAAGACTCAGGGAGCAATTCTTTGCCTCCCTCTCTTCTCTCGTTTTCTGTTAATAATGACACGCCTGAAGTATCATTTGACCTCTAAACGAAGCTGATTATCCACAACAAGTGTGTTCTTAACCACTGTTGTTGTAAAAGCATCTATCTGTTCTGACTGTGAGTCCTACCATGGAGAAAAAAACCCCTATATGTTCCTTATAAAGTGGTCAAAAAGGGTAGGACAGAGACTTCAGCAATGGTGATTTAGCAAAAACCTACTTGTAACTGTCATTGTCATGATGACCCTGAAACCCGACACTCCTAGCACTGCTTATTGTTTGCAAAGACAAAAGCAACCCATTGTATGTGCGAGAGGTGAGGTGATAGGTTTGGACAAATTCAACGCTAGTGTCCTCCTCCTCTCACACGCCTGTACACCTGTGAGGAAAACTTCACGGGCAAGTACGCACACTTTTTCATTTTGTTTGATTTATTTTTTTGCTTTAAATTCAGTTTCAGTTAGTTTCCAGATGCGATTCTCTTATTTCACTTTTGTTTTTAATAGTTTGAAACTGTTTGGTATTATTTTAGTTTTTATTGGTCTTAATCTTTTTAATTATTATTATATGGAGGGAGTAAGTCAGTGGCAATATTTAGGAAAATGTGTACAGGTGTTATAATAAAAAAGCAGTAAACTCCCAGTGGTGTGGACACCCAGAATCTCAAAAAAGTTCTGATAACATTTTTTTTTTTTTTTACCAAACTAACATAAACTATATTTTAGCTCATTGTTATTTATAGCTAATCTTAGAAAGACTGTTCAGTACAGAAATTAAGCCCAACAATCATGTTTTACAGTCCTGTGGTCTCAGCCTCAGATACTTACCAAATCAAAGCTCATATGAAAACAAACAAATGAACGAAAGATTTCTCCTTCATTTCTGTCAAACGAAGCTGTATGAAACATTTCCAGCGGTTGGTGTCATGGTTGCTAGGCAACCTGGGCAGCATGATGGAGGCCAGACTGTCCCATTTCACAAGCCTCAAACTTCTGGCCTTAGCTTTCTTTGAGTACGCGGCCCTTGTGGACCGTTAAGGCTGCGTACTTTAAGGCTGCAGACCCTGAATTGGGATACAGCCATATAATACTGATGACCAGTGGCGGTTTGGCGCGCACACACACACGCGCGCATACATAAAACATATTAAGGATTGTACATTAACATAAAACTGTTGTCGGAACTAATTAATATTAAAATCTGTAACATAATGTATTGTTTGGAGTTTTGTCTGTTACTGTTACTATTTTTACCATTTCTTTTTGGAGCAACTGTAATCCACATTATTTCCTTAGGGATTAATAAAGTATTCTGATTCTGATTGTTTCAGGTTACATGACCTGCCATTATCCAATGACACATCTGCTTACCTGTATCTTTTGCTCGTTTCTCCTCCTCTTCTTTTCTATTTTTTTCTAAAACTAAGCACCTGATGGCTTTGAACTTTTGTTGTCCACCTTCCATTGGTTTTAATTTTGCACTCCAGTATGAAGATCCCCCATATCGAGGATTGCCACAACATAACCTAATAGACCTACACCTTAGTTCACAGATTCACTTTGTTTAAGGTGTATTTCTGGGATTTCGCACAACCCAGGATTCAAATCATGAATACATAATAGGCTTGGATTTCAAACATTATGAATGAAATGTGCTCTATTTGGAAGCAGCCGGCCTCCCTCCCGTTTCGACGGGTTGTGTGTGAGACTTTAAATCATCAAACTGTAAATTATAAATTTTAAATTGTTATTGATCCCTTTACCCCGAGTCCTAAAGTGTATATTTATTTTCTTACTCTTCTTATATTTATTGTTTGTTTACTTGCACTGCTGTAACTGGAGCCTCGTCGTGTCGTCTCTCTATATACTGGACTGTATGTAGCGGAGATGACAATAAAGTTTACTTCAGCAGCAAGCAGGCGCACAGAGGACTCTCGCGCTCACTTTTTGCATATAGAATTTATAGAAAAAACATCGGTGCAAATTATAAGTCTGTATTATAATGTCTGGTGTTTTCGTGTTTGTTGTTTTGTTTTTATTTTGTTTTATTTTGCGAGTTGGTTATTAGATGCCGGCGTTTTAGGCTAATAGTTAGGCTAACAGACTTACCTCTCATCTTTTCTTTCCTCACAAAACCGATAGATCCTCCACTTCTTTTAAGTGTCACCCAGCGCAATTCTTAGCATATTTTGGTTCCTGCAAATGGTCTGTCGGGTTATTGTCTCCCCAGGAACACTTCCCTTGTGCTTTTGGGAATCTGTTCTTTCCTATTTCTGTTTTCGTTTTTCCTATTTGTGTTTTGTTTTTCCTATTTCCATTGTGTTTTGTGCCTTTGCAGTGTTTTTCTTATCGCTGGTGTTTTCTTAAGTTGCAGTCTGTTTGGCCTCTCAGGGCCACCGTATCATCATCATCATCAACTCTCACCACATGACAGCTGTGATTGAACTAAAACTGGGTTATGACTTTTACGTTTAAGGAATAGAAACTAATTTTCAAACCTTTATGCTTTGCCTCTTTCCATGTAGCTAATAATAGGGCACATGGCTGTACACAAGCCTGAAAACCATGCACAGAATCAGAATCAGAAACTTTATTGTCATTGTCACAGCATGCTGCAGATCATTTATGATTAAATGCCCTCCCTCTCCCCACCCTGGTGTGCCACCCCACTGACGACAGCCCAGTAACGCCCCTGCTCCTTGCTATTCTACCGAGTAAAACCTGCAAAAGCGGTTCTGCAGGTATCTATCCTCTGGTACACAGGTGTTCGTACTGATCCTTCGTTAGTCAGCGCTAATCTTTTTTTTTCATGGCGTAACTGTACGGTCTGTTCCTCCCGTATACGGACTGTATACGCTATACGTGCTGTGCAGCCCATTGTCAATCCCTTTATTGTTCCTCCTCGGTTACGGTTGGCTGAGGGAGGAGCTCGCGGGACCGGCTGGCTGTCACGCGGGGGGTGTTTATCTGACAGTCTGGCATTCTCCTCCGTGCTGCTCAGCTGCAAGGAAACAAGTGAGTGCAGCCTCAGGGGGCTCGCTGTTTGTCTCTTTAAACCAGCTAGCTGTATTTTTATTGTATACGTGGAAATAATGCGTAGTTTCTGCACGCGGAGATTTCGATATCGCTGTAAGCTAGATGTAAATCACAGTCTATAGCGGGGGTGTCAAACATAGGGCACGGGGGCCAAAATCTAACGGCAAAGACTCCGATGTCATACCAAAAAGTGATTTTTGCTATTTACATGTTTGTTATTTGTTTTGTTTTTTCGTTGTTTAAATATTGTTTATACAGCTAAACAGGTATTGTGATATATGAAATAAAGAGGTGGCCAGTTTTTGCAAGCATCATTATGACTCTGCTTTATTGTCCCCACTCCGTGTTTGACATTGTTATCAGCACAGTCCATTTTATTTCTTAAAATATCTCTACAGAACTTTTATGTTTTGCCGCCAGCTTGTCCAAGTCTCTCTTGAGACTGTTTACCTGATAAATAAAGATGTATAAAAGTCACAACAGGCAACAACTGATTGCAGCTTCTGAATTTTTGATCTCATTGTGTCTTGACATCATTTATGTTTAACAGATTATCAACAAATCGTATACAAAAGTTTTTTTTGTATAAGTTTTACAGCTTTTCCTGCTGATAAAGACTGTTCCCCCTTGGCTGTTCATTATGGCGCCATTAATAAAAATAATACTAATAATAATTATAATGACAAATAATAAGTTAATAAGTGCTAGTTAAACAATTAAATGACAGCAAAATTCCTGTTTTTTTCTCTCTCTCTACAGCAGGATTTCATTGTCATGTAGAAAACCTGAGATGTACTGTTGGAATTGCACTTCTTTTCCTCAATTTATTTCAGGAATTAAACAGGTAGTTAAACTTTGTTACACTAAAAAAAAAAAGGGCGATAAACCCTTAATTCTGATTTAAAAATGATGTAAAATTAGTTTGACATCATTGACCTATTGTGTGTGTGAATGTGTGTGTGAATGGGTGGATGACTGGATATGTAAAGCGCTTTGGGGTCCTTAGGGACTAGTAAAGCGCTATATAAATACAGGCCATTTACCATTTATTGGTCTTAGTGTTAGCCTAAAGTTTTGGCCTTCTTATATATAAATAATGATGCTTGTTTACTTCATTTGAACCCTTGTTATACTAATAGGCTGCTGTACAGCTCAGTCTGTATATGATCTTCATCGATTCTGCAGAACGAGGCAGAAAGTGTTTTCTGTACCCAACATATTTTTTTTTCTGCATTTGCTCTCTTACCTTCTGTTAATTAGAAACATAGGTGAGCTGTGATTAATGTTTAATATTTAATTACCAAGAAGCGTTTCAGTTGAAATGTAGAAGTATTTGCAATGAAAATGTTTCACAGCAGCTAAATCCATTCATGTGTGGTTATTCTGGCCATATCCTGCATGTTGTCTGTTTTCTACTAAGCTGGTTTGTAGCTGACTTTGGTCTAGACACGCATTATCATAAATCTTGGCAGTCTGCGGGCCCACCCAGTCATTCTAACAGCAAACATGTTTACTTAGGGTGGTTAACGTATTGCAGGATGAATCAGTGCCAAGAAACCGGTCAAACGGAGACCCAGGAGGAGGTGACGGAACTGGTGTGTCAGGAGGCTGATCTCAAAGATGGACAGTAAGTCACAATGCAATTCACCACATCTGCTTGTGATACCTTTGCAAACAGGAAACCAGGTCAAAAGTTCAAAATCAGTGCAGAGGGATCAGAGAAGCAACGGTCATATACGACACAGCGAAAAATCTAAGAAAAACAAACACCGGGAGCAAAGACCTGATCTGTCACCCAGGGAAGCATGGTGTCTTATTCCAACGTTTCTTAACAAAACGGTGAATTGAAAGGATATATTTGAACCCAAGATGTTATATTTTCCTAAACCAAACCAAGTGGCCAAAGTAAAGGAAATAGTTTAAAGGATAAGAAAGCTCTTTGGTAGAAAGCCCTGAAGCCAGGCCTTTGCTGCTAATCTTAAAAGATGTGCAGATCAACCTTCGGGTGGCACAGTAATTGTGTGATCCATTACTTAGCAAATTAATTAGCGATATGTGATATTTACAAGCTGTTGGGAAAGAGCACAAAGACAGGGAGTTTAAAAAAAACAGAGGGACGTTAGATACAACATCAAAATAAAAGAGGAAAATGGTAAAAAACAAAGGTTTTTATAATGATTTCTTCTTTTGCTCCTTTTGTGTTCATGCAGAATGAAAGAAGTAACTGTGGGGGATCAGAAGGTGCTGCTAGTCCGCAGCGAGGGTCAGTACAGCGCTGTTGGAGGCAGGTGCTCTCATTACGGTGCACCTCTGATCAAGGGTAAGGACTTAAGTTACGTCTCGGCTATTTATCTTTCTCGCTTTCTTTCACTTTCTAAGTTGCATGCTCTGTGTTAATTCAGGGACGCTGGTTGGTGACAGAGTGAGATGTCCTTTTCATGGTGCGTGCTTCAATGTCAGGAATGGAGATATTGAGGATTATCCAGGTCTCGACAGTCTGCCCTGCTACAAGGTGAAATGGCACTTATCACAAGTTCATCCAGGGTTTTCTTTGTCATGATTCTGGTTTTCTGCTCAGTCACTTCCTGTATTGTGAAATATTTTCTGTTGGCTTTTTTTTTTCTCTTTAAAGCCCTCCTTCTGCCACACCTGTATTCAAGTCGTCTCTGCAGTGTATATATACAAACACCTCCTGCCTAACACTGCCATGTTGTCAGATATTCTTGGTCAAAGGCTTTAAAGAAGTTTGCGAGTGGTATTGTTTGTTTCATCCCTCACTTTTTGTTTACACCTACCTCAATTCAACAGCTGGATTTTTGGATTTGACCTCTGATTCTGTGGCTTCCTGCATTTGGGTCATTTTCTCCATTGTTTATTACATTTTCTCACAAATTGATGGATTCATTTTGTAGCTCACCTGCCCAAAGAGTCGATCAGCTTATGCCATGGTGAGGTGTCCCTCATTCATCTGTCCCATCTCGCTTCACCAGAATCACTACACCTACAGTTTTGGTCAAAAATTGGATCACTGTGATCACCTAATGCGTCTTCACTCAGATTGTGTTCAAGTTCAAGGTCATACATGTTACTTTTACAGGCAGTAACGTGTGTATTGTGATCGCTCATGAGACGATTTGACTAATATACCGTTGAAGTTCTGGTTCCAGTTTAATGTAATTGTATAAAGAATAAAGATATATTAAAGGAGTTTAAATTAATTAAGGGCTCAGATCATTTTAACAATATTTATATTTATATTTGAGCTTATGAAAAACATTTAGGAGATAGGCTGTGGTTTTTTTTGCATCTGAGCTTCTCAAACAGGGAACGTTTGATCAAAAAAAGGCAAAAATAATGTATGAAAAGGGCTTTTCTTTCTAAACCTATACACGTCTGGTTCTGTTATCCTATCTCATTATGGTTCAGCAAACTTTCTGCCTATTAAAAATGTTTTCAGGGAAACTATTCTGTTCACCTACAGTCAGGCAACAATCATAAATGTGGTTTCATTTAACAGGTCAAAGTTGAAGACGGCAAGGTGTACGTTTCAATCAACAAAAAAGTAAGGCAGATCAGGTATAAGACGATTAAAATGAACCAAAGTGCACTTTTATGTTGTGTTACAATGCACTGTGTGTTTGTCTCAGTCTCTGACCGTAACCAAACGGGTAAAAGAGATGTGCAGTGTGGTGCCGGACGTCAAACATACTATTCTGCTCATAGGAGGAGGTGAGAACTTTGTAATGAATATGAGATGGAAATATTCATCAGTCCGTTTTAACCGACAGGCAGGTTTAAGGCATGGCAGCTTTTTGTACTATTTAAAGTATTCAGGCAAAAGTGAAGACAGAGACTAGGAGGTATAAAAAATAAAAAAAAAATCACAGTCCTGAACATAGAAACTGTAATTTCAGGCCCCGCCTCTCTGGTCTGCGCTGAGACGCTTCGGCAAAATTGCTACCAGGGTCGCATCATCATCATAACTAAAGACTCCGTGCCTCCATTTGATAAACCCAAACTGAGCAAGGTAAGCACCAGGATAAGGGGGTAGATGCCCCATGTGTTTGTATTTCTGTCTTTTGATTTGTGTTTTTCTCTCTGAGTGGTTTTAGTGAGTGGCATTCCTTCTTTCAGGCTCTGAATGTGGAGAGCAGCAGCATCCTTCTCCGGCCAGATGACTTTTATCAACGATACGGGATGGAGATGTGGACAAAGAAAGAGGTTAGAATATATTTTTGATGCACTCTCGCCAAGTTTTGGAAATCAATCTTCTCTTGGGGAATAGTAAGATCTGCGGGCCTTAAGAGGGTCTGCTGTTTGGTAATCGGTGTAGTATTAATAGCAGTTTTATTTATTTAGTATATTTAATTATGCTCAGACTCAACGTGCTTAGCACAGAAGATAAAAACATAAATGCCTGTGTAGGTTTACAATAAAAACAGCAAAATAAAACTAAAATACAAGCGAACATACACATGCACACCCACACACACTTAGTCCAGTTTCTTGGCCTGTGAGAGAAGAAAGGTTTTTAAGTCTGTTTCTGAATGTAGACACAGCTGGAACTGACCTCGGGTCAGTAACTGAAAGTACCCTCAGCACGCTTGGATCTAATTCTGGAGATGGTAAAATGGTAAATGGACAAGTTCTTGTATAGCACTTTTCTACTTGAGCAGGATTTTAAATGTAATTGTGTTTTGAGCTGGGAGCCAGCGAAGTGACTTGACTACAGGGGTATGTTTTTGTGTATGTGTAAGGTTTGTGCGTTGCTTTGCAGGTGGTGTCAGTAAATCCAGCCAAGAAGGAAGTGAAAATGAGTGATGGCACTCTGCAGCGTTACGACCAGCTCCTCATCGCAACAGGCTGCAGGTGAGACCGTCTTTAATGAGCAAAAGCAAACGTACATTGTATGTGTCACAACATGTCACAAGTTGTGGTCCCTTTTTAAAATTTTATTTTTTTTGTTCACAGGGCACGGCCGCTCACCTGTCCTGGTTCAGACCTGGAAGGAGTAAAGTTACTGCAGAGTTACGAAGACGCCAAAGACATTTACAGCTCCAGCCTTGGCCAGAAAGTAGTTGTTACCGGAGCGTCTTTCATAGGTTATTAAATAAGGTTTCTTTTTTTATGTTAAAGAATGAGACATCTTTCATCTTTTTGCCCATCGGGGTTGACGTGACGCTCTTTGCTCATAGATATCTGACAGCTATGGCACACAAATGTGCACGTCGCTGATGTGTTTTTCATTTGCATATTAGGTATGGAGGTGGCGTCCTACTTTTCAGACAAAGCTGCCAGTGTGGCTATGGTTGGCACTACTCAATACCCGTTTGAGCGCACTCTGGGGTCAGAGATCGGCCAGCTGAGTATGCAAGTGCGCGACTATGATGACAACAGTTTTCAGTGCTACTCTTTTGGATTTTTTTTAATTAACATAACTAAAACACAGTTTTTCACTTTCAGATGTTGGAAGAAAAAAATGTGAAGTTCCACATGAACGATCGAGTCACCGAGATCAGAGGAGAGAATGGAAAGGTATCTCTGCCTGCCATTATTTTCATGACGGACGGTTTGGTTAATGATTGTAGAACAGGAATACATGTCACCCGCAGCATTAGTAACAAAGATCAAACATCAACCCTCATGGTATCGCTTGTAAAATAACCCATTATCTCTGAAGTCTAATATATTCTGCTTAAACAGCCATAACTGATGTTTTTTTTTTGGGGGGGGGGGGGGGGGGGGATTTTCAGGTGAAGCAGGTGGTGTTGAAGAGTGGTGTAGTCCTGGAGGCTGATGTTGTGATTGCTGGCATTGGTAGTTATTTTTCTACTTCAGTGTTTAGGTCTGCCTGAAATGCAAATCAAGTTTGGGAGTGTTTGAGTGTGGAGACGTTTGGATGTGTGGTGTTTGCTAACATTGCTTTATGAGTGATGACTGTTTTAAACAAAGTCAGACAGAAACTTCCTGTGTAGTTCCACCAATATCAGAGTCAATTATATGTTTTTCAGGTGTAATCCCCAATTCAGACTTATTGGCAGGAAGCGAGGTGGAAGTGGATTCAAGGAAAGCTGTGATTGTTGACAAGGTAACGCAGCCTGTAGAGGGCACAGCCGAACTTATGCTGATATAACTAAAGCATAAAGCATGGCACCCAGAGGTGTCTACGTTTCTTTAACTGTTACCGTAAGCTTTGATGGTGAGCCAGCATCGTCAATATGAGTACACTTTTGCTTTTCCTACGTTAAAATTAAAACTTTTGCTTCAAAAAGGTCTCTTTCTTACATTATCTGCACATCTGATGACCGCTAACCAAAATAAACCTGTCAAATCAACAGTCTGGTTCATGACCATAGTAATGTTTCCTCAGTTTAAAATAAATAAATAAAACAGCTTCACAGCATCTAACAGAGTTATAAACACTCTCAAGGAGGCGAAAGTGTTATTTTCAAAGTCTACAATCAAGAGACAGCGTCATGAATGTAAATGGAGAGAGTTTACATCAAGGTGCAAACTACTGATTTCACTCAAGGACATGGAAGGCCAGATTAGACGTCGCCTGAAAACATACAGAGGCAAAAACTAAAAAAAAATATAGCCCTAACTGTGTGCCCTGATGAATGGAGGGAATAGCTGCATGTATGTATTTTACACGTCTTATGTTGAGGTTCTTGCTGTAGCCTTTATTCATCTATTCTAACAGTTCATGAGGACGAACGTACCAGATATTTTTGCCGCTGGAGATGTTACCTCTTTCCCTCTGACCATTCGAGGCGACCAGAGGGTCAGCATTGGTCACTGGCAAATGTCACACGCTCACGGTGAGAGGCTAAAGGACTGTGTTTTTCATTCAGTTGAAAACTTATAATGGGTGATTTAATGCCGAGTTAAACCTTATCATTGTCTTTTGTACCAGGAAGAGTAGCAGCTCTGAACATGCTGAAGAAATCCACAAAAATCGAGTCTGTTCCTTTCTTCTGGACTGTTTTGCTTGGGAAGAGTATCCGATACGCCGGTGGAGTGTTGACTTCTAAATGTCACCTTTAAAATGTAATTTTTTTTTAAAGATGAGGCTGTGTTAAATCTTTGTTCCTCCTCTCATTTCCTCTTTCTAGGCTATGGGGAAGGATACACAGAAATTATATTCAAAGGCAAAATGGAAGAAAGGAAATTTCTGGCTTTCTACATAAAGTGAGTGCAGAGTTAGCCCCGAACAGCTGACCATAAGCTCGTCCTCTGTGTGTAAAGTTTCTCACGTTACCCTTTTTTTTTTTTTAACAGGGATGATGTGGTGGTGGCAGCGGCCAGCCTGATGTTCGATCCTGCCGTGGCTTGCATCGCAGAGCTGATGGCTAGAGGCCAAATCTTAACAAAAGCACAGGCTCAGTGAGTGCTGTCCTGCATTTATACAAGTTAGACTGTAAAATATACAAAAATGTTTAGTTCCTCAACTGTAATAGCAGTTACATTTGTTGTTGGTTTCTTCCTGTTAAAAGGGAGTTTTTCCTTCCCACAGTTACCAAGTGCTTGCTTGTCGGGAGTTGTCTGACTGTTGGGGTTTTCTTTGTATGATTGTAGGGTCTTACCAAAAAAAGCACCTTTAGGTGATTGATATATATATATATATATATATATATATATATATATATATATATATATATATATATATATATATATATATATATATGCTGTGATTTGGCACCATATAAATAAAATGGAATTGAACCATGCTGCTTTCCAGTTACCTTTAAAATTAAATGTTCGAACATCTAATCTCCCATCTAACTGATGGGAGTGACATTGACTTCTGTATGATCAGAAGCCATATGCATTGCCCCCTGCTGGTCACTAGAAAAACTGCAGCTTCTGCATTGGCGTCACTTTTTAGCCTTGGAAGTTATATCCTTTTCTTTACAGACTAAAGACAAACCCTATGCAGGACATACGGGATGACATTGTCTGTCATTTATGTGTCATGTTGAAATCCACTGGTGCCTCTGTTTGCTTTCCACTAAATTCTCAGAGGAACATCTGGTCCTTCAGATGCTAAATTCTTCAGTATGATTTATAGGTTAGCTGCTTATGGCATCTGTCTGCCACATGGTGCTATGCAGGAAGTGAGAAGTGTATTATTGGAGTGTTTATGCTAAAACAACCTGCAATCTAAAACATGAAAAATACTTAAAGTAAAATTTGATGACAACTATTATTTATAGCAGTTTTAACCACTACTGTATGCTACCGAAACCAACCTTAGTTCATGTTTTAAAAAATAATAAATCAAGCCACTAGCTTATAACGTGAAAGCTGCTCAGTGTTTAATTTTTGTTTTCTCCTCTTCTCTTCTGTTCAGAGCTGAAGACCTGAGCTGGCTGCAGATATAACCAGGATTTACGCCTCTCAGCGATGAGTGATGTCATCTCTTGCTTTGGTTTTCTCTCCTTCTGTCTGACATGACATCAATTAATCCACTTTCTGCCTCAGGCTGCCTGGAAACCAGCCGGCCTCTCTTATCTGCTCTTATTAAAGAGCCATGTTACTATAGTAGCAGTCACAGCTTTATTGAATTCTCTCTTTGTGCACACTGATCTCTTTAATGAGTTTATTTTTATGTTTTTCTGGTTGCTTTACTAAAGGTGTGATGTCTTAGGAATAGGGTTGCAAAATTCCCGGAATTTTCAAAGATGGAATCTTTCCATGGGAATTAACGGGAATCTATGGGAATAAACGGGAATTAACGGGAATTTATGGGAATAAAGTGGGAATTTTCAAAATTGAAGGTTGGCTCTTCTTAGGGAACTTAAATATAGTTGAGGAAAGTATATTTTAGCATAATATTGACAAAAACAAACAAATGCAATTCAAATACACTTGAATATCCATGCCATTCCTTAATCACATGTACAGAGCACAAGCTTGCTGCATGGCTATTGAGACCACCTACTGGCACTGTGCATGCCTCCATCACATGTACACATGGACCACACTTTTGAGCCTGAAGGACAAAGAGTATTAAAGGCACACATTTGAGCCTGTGGACTTAACAAGTGAGGTAAGTTTTGATGATATTATGGGAAAATATATTCATTAAATGTTTAAATTGTGAATATCACATAAAATGTATTAATCTGGTAGATAGCAATCTGATAAGATGCTAAATAAAATGCTAGCATCTGATAAGATGCTAAATAAAATGCTAGCATCTGATAAGATGCTAAATAAAATGCTAGCATCTAATAAGATGCTAAATAAAATGCTAGCATCTAATAAGATGCTAAATAAAATGCTAGCATCTGTTAGATGCTAAATAAGCCATAGCTAGTATAACATAAAGAAGATGCTAGCTTCCTCATTTGGTTGTTTTGTTTTGAAGATCATTCCAGTTGTTTAGCTAGCCTTACTATTTATATCTGTTTATTATCATATTGCAATTGTATTATTACGATCTCTTGCATTGCATTAGCATTTTTACAAGCTCTTGTTTTATTTTACAGAAAAATGCCACGTGCGCTATCTGATGTGTGGAGACATTTTACACCAGCTAATGTACAAGGGAAATCTGTATATATGTGTAAGTATTGTGATAAGACGTACGTGAAGAATGCCACAAAAATGCAGCAGCACATTGCAAAGTGCAAAAAAATTCCTCAAGGCCCAACACATGCAGCAGCCAGGAGTTCCACTCAAGGGGAAAATGAATCTGTTTCAGCTGTATCAGAGTCAGATACCCACTCATCAGCTCCTGGTCCCTCTGGCATCAGAGGATTCTTTGATTTTATGGATGACACTAGCCAGAAAAACGCAGATGAGTGTTTCGCTCGTGCAATCTATGCAGCTGGCTCACCCCTGATGCTGACATCCAATGTGTACTGGAAGAGATTTTTGAATGTTCTCCGACCAGCATACATTCCCCCAACCAGACATGCATTGTCTACTCATCTACTGGATGAAGAGTTCAGTCGAGTTCAAGCAAAGGTGAAACAGACCATTGACCAAGCTGACTGTATTTCAGTCATCTCTGATGGATGGTCCAATATCAGGGGACAAGGAATTATTAACTACATAATCACCACTCCTCAGCCTGTGTTCTACTAGAGTGTAGACACAAAGGAAAACAGACACACAGGCCAATACATTGCAGATGAGCTAAAAGTGATCATCAATGACCTTGGACCAGATAAGGTTTTTGCACTGGTCACTGACAATGCAGCCAACATGAAGGTTGCCTGGGCACATGTGGAGGAGACCTACCCTCATATAACTACTATTGGCTGTGCAGCCCATACACTAAACCTTCTCCTAAAAGACATAATGGCACTAAAAACAATGGACACTCTGAATAAGAGAGTGAAGCAAGTTCTGAAATATGTTAAAGGCAAACAAGTAACTTCCGCTACATTTCTGTCAAAGCAAAAGTTAAAGAACAAGAGTACTACACTGAAGCTTCCCAGCATAACGCGATGGGGTGGTGTTGTTATCATGTTTGACAGCCTTCTGAAGGGAAAGGAGTCTCTGCAAGAGATGGCCATATCCCAGTCTGTAGGCATCGACAGTGACATCAAGAAGGTCATCTTGGATGATGTGTTCTGGGTATCTAGAGTATCTAGCAGTCAGAAAATCCTCAAACCTATTGCAGCAGCAATAGCGAAGATAGAGGGGGATGGTGCCATCTTGTCAGATGTCCAGTGCCTTTTTGCAGAACTCAAAGAAGAAATCCAGACAATTCTGCCCACTTCCCTACTACTGAAAGCAGAGGAAACGGCTGTGGTCAAGTCATTGGAACAGCGGAGGGAGTTCTGCATGAAGCCAGTGCATGCAGCAGCATACATGCTGGACCCCAAATATGACAAGGGCATACTTTCTGGGGAAGAGATCAACGGTGCCTATGCGGTCATTACAGCCATGTCTGACCACCTGGGTCTCGATAAAGGCAAAGTTCTAGGCAGTTTGGCAAAGTATCGAACAAAGCAAGGCCTTTGGAAAGGGGATGGAATATGGCAGTCATGCCAGCACATATCTGCAGCCACCTGGTGGAAGGGACTATGTGAATCTGAGGCCCTTGCACCTGTAGCCTCCATTCTCCTCCAAATCCCACCATCATCAGCTGCCTCCGAGCACAACTGGTCACTGTTTGGGAACACCCACACAAAGGTTCGCAACAGGCTCACAAATGTGAGAGTGGAAAAGCTGGTCGGCATTCGGGCAAACCTACGGCTCTTTGAGCCTGACACAGAGCCATCCTCAACAAGGCTGGAAAGTGACACTGAAGAGGAAGACTCAGAGTTGGATGCTGAGGAAGTGGACATGTTGTTGGATGATGATGAGGTCCAGGAAGAGTCTATTGACTGAGCAAAAATGAGAAAAGAGGATTGCTTGAAGGAAGATTTGCATGTTTAATGGGACGTTTTGGAGGATAAGTGGCATTTTTCATTTAACCTTTTGAATGGGACTTTGTGGAGATTTTTGGACAGGGGGCATTTTTGAATGAGCGGGGTTAGGGGATGGTAATATTGAACTCAACATTTCTGTTTTTATTCATCCATGAAACAAGTTATTGAAACGTGTTCTATTCTACTGTACTTACAAATAAATCTGTTTAAATATCTGTTGAAAACATTTTGCATGGAGGTTTTCTTATGATTTCTGTTTATATTTATGCTTGGAAATAATATATTCCCAGTTAGTTCTCCTAAATTCCCATTAATTTCCATAATTCCCATTATTTCCATGGACAGTTTCCAATATGGAATATTTCCAAAATTCCCAAGCTTAACTTACCATGGAAATTTACCGGAAACTTTTCGGAAATTTACCGGAAATTTTCCGCCCCTTTGCAACCCTACTTAGGAAGGTACAGTCTGTAGTTAAGGTTAGCAGGCAACATTAAATTGTGACAAGAAAAATCCCCCACACATCTACTCCACCAGCAGCCTGAATCCCTGGGACAAGACATGAGGGATCTGCGCTTTCATGTTGTTTACGCTAAATTCTGACCCATCTAAACCTCGCAACAGAAATCATCAGACCAGGTAACATTTTACATTCTCTTGTCCATTTTTGATGAGCCGTGTAAACTGAAGCTTCAGTTTCCTTTTCTCAGCTGACAGGAGTGCCACCCAGTGTGGTCAGGGCTCTAGACTAACTTTTTGCCATGGGCACAAAAGTTAGGCGCACACAAATTTTATAATAATTTATATAATATAATGTGTTTTTCTGGATACACTGTGCTTTTTCAGCATTCAAAGATTGATGACACCGTGTCAGAGCACTGGCTATGAATTTCAGAAGGATCAGGCCTTAACTTAACAGAAAAGTTAGCAATAGTTCTTTTCCTATTACAGCTACATCCACTTCTGTCGTGCCTAGGCTGCTCACTAGGGCTGGGTATCATCACTGATTTCTATAATCCACTCGATTCCGGTTTTCAAAGTCCCGATTCGATTCAACTTAGCCTCAGACAGTCAGAAATATTATAATTCTGATCATTTATCAGTACTGACTTCATCAGAATTGTGAACATCACAGCAGATGCCTTTGTGTGAAAGTAACTGAGAATAAAACACAGAAAAACATGAAGGAGATTTTCCTGGTCTGGCTTTTTATAGCAGATAACCTTAAAAATATTCTACAATGTTCTGCATATAAAGTTTAAATTTCTTCAGTATTGAATAACAGAAAAAATAGGCTTTCTTATCTGAGGTCATTTAAGTGAAAAAAGAAAAAGACAGCAGCCAACAGCGCTATAAACAATGGTAGACTGGTGGGTAATAAGCGAATGAATAAAACTGTTCTTGAAGTAAAGAGAGAGAGAGAGAGAGCCAGCTGTGCATGAAGTGTGATTTTAATAGTCGTGGAAGCAAAACAGCAAAATTCATGACGACATTGGTCAAATGTGAAGCGCAGTTTGCTGCTTCTTTTGCTGCTGGCTCGGTGAATTTTGGTTGGAGAGAGACAGAACCTGCAGCTCAGAATCAGCGCAAAAAGACGTAATCACAGCACGGACCGGACGCATCAGGATCGTTAAGCTCCGACAGCGTGTCCGTCTACGGGCCGTCGGGTGAGAAAGCCGAGAAAGACAAAGCTGATTCTGATGCGTTGGTCCGTTCTGTGTTTACGTCTTTGTGTGGAATCCGTGTACCTGCTCTCATCTGCTGTATGGTTGTTGTTGAAATGGTTTTGTGAGCTTTAATCTGAGAATCTGGCGTTTCTGGCCAAACACAGTTATATTTAAAAGTCGATTCAGGATTTAATGAATTGATATCACTTTATTCAAGCTACTCACCTCCCACTTCTACCTGCACTTTCAACTGGACCACGGCCAATCAGAGAGGTCCCGCCCCTGACTATCTCTGATTGGTTTAGTCCACGATAGGGGCATAATGTGTGTCTGTTGTTGACCACAGGGAAGGTTGCAGATTTTTTTTTTTTTTTGCTACCCGAACAGTTGGTCGCACAGGTGCAACCGAATATTTTTTTTTAGTCGCACCACTGAAAAATTTGGTCGCATAGCCCTGGTGGTCCTCTGCTGCTGTAGCCCATCTGCATCAGGGTTTGAGATACTGTGCTCCCAGAGATGCTTTTCTAGATATCTTGATTGTAACCAATGGTTATTTGTTACTGTTACCTTCAGCTTCAGATTGAAGCTGTCTGGTCATTCTCTTCCAACATGAACGAGGCATTTTTACGCTGAGTACTCACTGGATATGTTCTCTTTTTTTAGACCGTTCTCTGTAAACCCTCGAGATTTCTATGTGGGAAAATCCCAGCAGATCAGCAGCTTCTGAAATACTCAGACCAGCCAGTTTGGCACCAACAATCTCATCACATTCAAAGTCACTTAAAGCAGCTTTCTTTCACATTCAGACACTAAGTTTGAACATCAAGAGATAACCAGCTGCTGTGATGTGATTGGATGATTCAATATTTGTACAGTTGAGCAGGTGTACCTAACAAAGTGGCCACTGAGTGCATTTGGATGTTTTTATGAGCTGAAAATGTTAAGACTTTATCAACTTTCTCAGTTACTTAAATGTCTTTCATTTCATACTATACACTCAAAACTTCTTAAACACACACGTCACTACACTTCACATGAGAATACAACATTTACATTTACAACATTTACAAAACACTTTAAAATACTGCCCATGAAAGATAAATAAGATAAAAAGTTTGTTTTTGACCTCTTTTTTTATGTGTACTGTAGTGCCTTAATACATTATACAACAGAGTTGTAGCTCATGTATTCCTTATGATATGAGAAAGTGTGCAGCATCTTTAAACATGTTTTAGTTCCTTAAAATAAACAACTCCTTTATGGTGGTAAAGATGTTAAACATGTGCGACACTTTTCTGTTTCAACACCCCTGAATGTTTACGTCATTTCGTATTTAACACTGTCAGCCTGTCGGCAGCTGCTCGTCATGCATCCACTTCAGTACCTGAATGTTGCTGTTTAAATCCCCTATAATGCAGTCGTTTTATTATGCTGTTGTAAAATTCCATGTCAAATATTAAACACGGGTTATTATGTCATTAAGTATTTCTATTTCCACTTCTGTAAATGTTGTTGTTCACATGGTAATTATGACATCAGCATAAAGAAGCTCAAACTCTGAGTTGATAGTGTTACAGAGAAACATACTTGTTTTCTACAAAAATACATTTTATGTCTAAATATGAAATATGGAGACACGTCACTGGCCACGATCTGTGAGATTATCTACAAGATTCCCCATTAGTTAGTAAAATTATGTCTTTATAAAGCCGAAATTCAAAAATAACATTTCTGTTAAGCCTTCAGATCAGTCACTTGCCTCTTCATTTGCTTGTTTTAGAGCACTGCTTCACGGAGGATCCCAGTTTGTCAGCCAGCAGAAATGGGTTGAGGTGGCAATACTGAGAAGATAAAACTATGTTAATATCATAACTTAAGCACGCTGAAGCGTTAACTCTTTCCCATATCAAAACACCAATTAACGACCTGTACCTTTAATAATGAGTTCTGACATCTCAGTCAATATCACTAAAAACGTGATTTGACGACCGCTCAGCTCAGAAAAGAGCTTCAAGAGTTTTTCTTAGTTCGCTCTCAAGGGGTAAAAAGTTAAAATTTAAAAGCATTTTAGCCACAGTGAACTTGTGGTGTTGGATACCTCTGGCGTTGTCTCCGACTTGGACTCTTGTTTATCCAACATCTGGATTTTAAAGTCGGAGGAGAAACGGGAACTCTGGAGGACTGCTGCCATCTCTCCGTTTACCTGCACTGCTACGTCTTTCTGTGTAAGAGGAAAAGAGTTTAATTGGATATACATGTCGTTTTTCTGAAATTAAAAACCATAACACTTCCAGACTAATTATCACCTGTGTTTTTAGAATAAAAGCAGGTTAATAAATGTCTCTGCGTACATGCTGATAAGAGAAAGGGTGCCTTTTATACCTTGAAGCAGTGGGAGGAATCAAAGTCCAGCTGATCTGGGAATTCTGCCAACGTCCCTTTATAGGTCACAGTAGCGTTTGACATCGCTGGACTTCTGGGCAGCTTAAAGAGCCTGTAAGTGCCTGAAGCATAACTGATGTCGCCTACAAAATGAAGAGCTTGCTCAGTTGTGAAATCAGAGTGAATGCTGTCTGAAAATGTGCCTCTTTGTTACCTGCTTTTGCTTTGAGCTCACTGTTGTAGACCACAATGTGGCTCGCTGAGATGAGGTGTGGAGAGCTGAAACCCATGCTGCGGGCCAATGAGATTAGATCGGGCCAAAACAGAGAGCCGCCCATCCCCTCACCTAAGTCAGAGGAGACGGGGACTGAAGAGTTATCGGTGACGGCAGAGATGGTTGGCTTTGAATTAACTGGATTTAGAAGTAGTGTTTGTTTTACCCCACAGGACTGCGTCTTGCTTCATGTGATCAGGGATGATCTTACTGGCAAACATATCACTGAAGTAAAGCTCACCTCCCTCCTGTATGAAATAAGTGAGTGCACCTTGTATTCCTATATTTCTTTGTGTGTGTGTGACAACATGTTAACATTTATTTGTGTTAATGATGATTCGTCAGGGTAACCTTCAAGACGTTGTAGGCTTGCTGCAGCACCGCTCTTTTATCAGCACATAGACAGATCACACAGTTGGATCTGAAGAGATTACAAAGAGGGGAAAAAACTTTAACAACCAAATTAAAGCTCCTTTTTTTCACCTGACACCCAACACAACTACATCATTTAAACCTACATCACTACATCCATGGAGTCACTCTGAATGCCAGCTTCGTTGAGGTTCTCCATGTAGCCCTGGACAAATGTGACGTTGGGCTCCTTATAGCCAAACTTATCTTGATGATACTGAACATACTGACGAGCTGCTGTGATCTAAAAGAACATGAATTAACTACATCAGGAAGGGGCAGACATCAAAGTGCCATCTGTGCAGAAACCTGTAATTACCAGCTCCTGTGTCATGTCGATCCCAGTCACGTGTCCATTCGGCCCAACCAGTTTACTAAAAGCATAGCAGTCTCTGCCGGAGCCACTGCCGAGATCCAGGACTCTGCAGCCCTCGAGCTTTGCTGGAAATGGAAGACCACAGCCGAAGAACCTGAAGAGAGCCAATAACACCAGTCATTACAGGAAAACCTGTTGTCTCTAATCAGGCAGTACAGAATGATCCCATAAGTGGGAATCTCAAAAATCTGATTGTCTGGGTCTATTCCATGTCAGCTGACCAAATGCTTCCAGCCTGAGCAAAAGTGAAAAGATCAGGATAAGTGGAAGAAAATCTATGGAAAGATGTGGTGTCTGGTAGTAAGATGTCTAAAGTTTGTGATTGTGATGGTGTTTGGCCTTGCTTTTCTTAAATGAAGTTTGGAAAAATTCATATTTGTGTTTTTTTCACTGCTGATATCTGGTAAGAATAAAAACACCTTTAATTGCTTATGATTCCAAAGCGAGATTTCACCTTTTGGTCACCTCAGGGTGAACCTCACTCAGAGCTTCGGTAACACTTCTGGGCGCTGGTCTGCAGGACGATCCGCAGGAGGCGGCACCTGTCTGCAGATCACCCGAGGACTCCAGCCGCTTGCCGTAGTATTTCTGCACAGCCACATTAACAGCTGTCCTCATGCACGTTTATTAAGACAACGTACAGCAAAGTTGACACCGCAAACCTTTCTTTTGCAGAATACATAAAATAACCTGAAAAGAAACTTATTAAAATCAAAAGAAATTCCACTGGTTATAAATTAATGGCGCCCGAGCAACTATTCTGCAATGCTCGAATAACTGTGGACAAAATAAAAAAAATGTCCATAAACTGTGAATGAACAGAAAGCTGAGCAGTGTCTGGGCGACACTCAGGACTAGAGTACCTTAACATTTTCCCGCACGTCCTCACTGGTCGCCATTTCTTCCGAGAAGCTGTCAAAATTACAAAAACTAAATTCAAATGGTGTGAAAGACGACAGTGGGGTCACGTCTGGCCGTTCTTCCGGTGTGGTCTTTTCACAATAAAGGCATCATTGTTTGTCTGTCGTGACCGGCTTTTTTTTGGCGGGGGGTGGCGGCAAAGCAATCTACATTTGTCTTGATGCATTCTCAATCATCCAGGAAAGTAAATCTCCAAAAGTTGATTCTGTTCACCTGGACGTAGCGTTTTGTGGGAGAAACGTTTCGTCACTCATTCAAGTGACTTCTTCAGTCTCCAGACTGTCCTCGGGTGAGACTGAAGAAGTCACTTGGATGAGTGAGGAAACGTTTCTCCCACAAAACGCTACGTCCAGGTGAACAGAATCAACTTTTGGAGATTTACATTTGTGTTTGTAGTCCCTAGAGAGGAGTACAAAGGACGAAAGAGAAATGACGAAAGAAATAAATGACTTCAGGTCAGAAATAAAACAAGAAGCAAATAACTAATGAAATATTTGGAATGTGATTAAATAATACAACAAATCAGCAAATCATGCTTTTGTTTAAGCAACAAACTTTACAGGATCGCACTCCAACACTGCAGGGGGCAGTAGTGCGCCGGAAACGGGATCATACGGGTATTCGCAAAAATTGCGCTTGTTTAACTTCTACGCATATTTACTGACGTAAAGCAGATTCTTTACCGGGGGTTGAGAAATATCGGACGTAACCGCCGTCTGTGAATACTACTGAAGCTCGTTCATCGTGTGTCCGCCGTCGTGCGTCTATGCAGTTTTGTGTTAGCGCACATCAACCCAACACTGAGGCGGAAAACACGGAGAATAAGAAAGAAATGTTGTGCTAGCTGACTGTGTGCGGGTTAAGGCTTTATCCAACGATAAGAAACACTGGGAGTGAAGTAAGCGAGGTACGTGTTGTTGAATGCATTCTGTTATTGCTTAGTTTTACCTCTCACCCAATCGTTAGCCACCGTGCTAGCTTTAGCAGTTGGCGAAGTTGCCGCTTCCTCCACGCTTGGCCTAATTAATAACAGGTGCTGCGGCGTGAAGTACAATGTGTTACATGTAACATAATGTAGCCATTTATGAATGATATCCCGAGTTTACGCTGTTTCTGGACGAGCTAACAACAGTTAAACGCGGGCAAAGTTCGCCTTGCTGTTGCAGTTTTGTGCCATCCGGGAGGCCATGTTAGGCTAACCTAGCTAGCTCATCAACTGTGAGCACGAAGATGTTGAAGCTACACAGATGAGTTAATGTGAAATAAATGCATTTTCTACCGAATTAAGAAGCTAGTTTTTATTTTTGAAAGGCGTTTATGTCAAAGGCCATTCTATTTTCTAGACTTTGCAAGGCATTAAGCACACGCGTTCACTTTGTGGCTTCTGTTATTTAATCTGTGGGTTGCAGGAGCCAGACAAGGAATTCATGTGCCAGTGTAATATGTTTCTGATCAGTTTTTTGTTTCAGTTAAATTAAATGTAATTTGGGTTTTTTGACATGTAACGCCTCTCTCCTCAGGGTTTAGATTATATACAGTTATAATCAAAAACCTCACTTATTTTAATACCTTGGTTTTTGTCTTTGTTTTGGATAGTGAGGCACCATGGCAGCTGCCTTTCCTTACAGAGGGGTCCCTGCAGCGATGCCACCCGGTGTGCCACCAGGGGTACCAACTGCTGTACCGCCTGGTGTGCCCCCTCCTGCACCTGTCCCAGACTACATGTCTGAGGAGAAATTACAAGAGAAGGGTATGTTGTTTGTATCCACTAAAGCGGGACTTCCATGTTTTGAGCTTTTAGCAAAGATGTTGTCACAAATGGACAAGATTAACTTTGCGATTATTAAATGTCTTTCAACTCTACAGCAAGAAAATGGCAGCAGTTACAGGCAAAGCGCTACTCAGAAAAGAGAAAGTTTGGCTTTGTGGATGCTCAGAAGGAAGATATGCCACCTGAACATGTCCGCAAGATCATCAGGGACCATGGAGACATGACCAATAGAAAGTTTCGCCATGACAAGAGGGTCTACCTTGGGTAAAGATGACTCCTTTATCCCTTTTTAAAAGTCTTAACAAAAGTCGGTGTTTTTTTTACATCTTGATAACATCTTCATATGCTTGTTCTGTGTCTGTTTGTTGAACAGTGCCCTCAAGTACATGCCCCATGCAGTGCTGAAGCTGTTGGAAAACATGCCGATGCCTTGGGAACAGATTCGAGATGTGCCCGTGCTTTATCACATCACTGGAGCCATTTCATTTGTCAATGAAATCCCTTGGGTCATTGAGCCAGTCTACATTTCACAGTGGGGGTAAGGGAGAGTTTCTATTGCTGAAAACTTTCAAGCCAACTGTGATCATTTCCATTCAATAAAATGTAAATTTGTCTCTTTCCCGATTTTAATCCCAGCACCATGTGGATCATGATGCGTCGTGAGAAAAGAGATCGTCGGCACTTCAAAAGAATGCGCTTTCCACCCTTTGATGATGAGGAGCCGCCACTGGACTACGCTGACAATATTCTTGATGTGGAACCCTTGGAGGCCATTCAGATGGAGCTTGATCCAGAGGAAGATGCTTCAGTTGTGGACTGGTTCTATGAACATCAGCCCCTCAAGGACACAGCCAAGTAAGCAGCCATGGCTCTCTTCACAGACAGGTTTACATATTCAACTGATAAGTTGCTTAAAACATTAATTGATGATTTATCTTTGTCTTGGTCAGGTTTGTGAATGGGACCACCTATCGTCGTTGGCAGTTCACACTGCCTATGATGTCCACACTGTACCGTCTGGCCAATCAGCTTCTGACAGATCTGGTTGATAGAAACTACTTTTACCTCTTTGACCTGAAGGCTTTCTTCACGTCCAAGGCTTTAAACATGGCCATCCCTGGAGGACCAAAGTTTGAGCCGTTGGTCAGAGACATCAACCTCCAGTATGTTCTTTTGCCCTTTTATAAAATGAATATTCTAAAGACTTATTGTTATTAATGTTCTGTTAAAGTGCAGAATTTAAATGTTTCTTGTAATTGTTTGATATTGCTGTTTGATTCCAAACATAATGTGAAAATAGAAGCTGGCGTTTTTGTGTCCTAACTGGTTCCTCTCTATCCTCTGTAGGGATGAAGACTGGAACGAGTTCAACGACATCAACAAAATCATCATCCGACAGCCCATCAGGACAGAGTACAAAATCGGCTTCCCCTACCTGTACAACAATTTGCCCCACCACGTCCACCTCACCTGGTGAGAACTTGAAATACCGGCTGACTGAAAAATCCTTTTTCATTCAAGACAGGAGAGACATTCATCGCTTATAAACGTCATAGATTTGTTTTATTTTTCATAATGGCTATATAAAAGCAACATTTGTGACGTTTTTGTTTTTTTTTCCTAGGTACCACACACCAAATGTGGTTTTTATCAAAACAGAAGACCCCGATCTTCCTGCATTTTACTTTGACCCACTGATCAACCCCATTTCACACAGACATTCTGTTAAGGTAAGTGTTGCACATTATCTACTTGTCTCCCTTTGGTGAATAACACCCCGCATCAAAGTCCTCTTACAAAGGCGCACTTGCATTGGACTGCTTGCCTGTGCGTAAGAACTGGAGGAATAGTAAAATGAATGGTGACTTGTTATTATTGGCTGCAGCTGCAGATCACCTTTCACCATTCAGATAACTCTTCTAGTTATTTTATAGTCTGTTGAATTCCAGCCCTTCTGCCCTTAAAAGTGATTCATTGTTTTTCCTGTGACCTCTCAGAGTCAGGAGCCTCTGCCAGATGATGATGAGGAGTTTGAGCTTGCTGAGTTTGTGGAACCCTTCCTCAAAGAAACCCCACTCTACACAGACAACACAGCCAATGGCATTGCTCTCCTGTGGGCGCCGAGACCCTTCAACCTCAGATCTGGCCGAACAAGACGTGCCATCGATATCCCCCTGATCAAGAACTGGTGAGCAAACTGTGAAGCTGTTAGGACAGGAGTAAATCTGAAGTACTTTACTGTTTGAAGAGATGTTGGCTGTGTGGAAGATTTTGTTTTGCATTAGGGTTAAAATAAAATAAAAAAAGTCTGATAAGTATTAAACATATGTTGCTAAAATATTTTATAGGTACCGCGAGCATTGCCCTGCTGGACAGCCAGTGAAAGTACGTGTGTCATACCAGAAACTGCTGAAGTACTACGTGCTCAATGCTCTCAAACACAGACCACCCAAGGCCCAGAAGAAGAGGTGTGCATCCTTGGATTTATTTTGATATCCTGCTTTCACGCATTTTTAATTAAACCTTTATTTATTTTGCTCATTATCCAAGTTCATCTGTAAAAGTTATCCCTCTGTTGTCTTGTAGATACCTATTCCGCTCCTTTAAGGCCACAAAGTTCTTCCAGTCCACAAAGCTGGATTGGGTGGAGGTTGGCCTGCAGGTTTGCAGACAGGGCTACAACATGCTCAATCTGCTCATCCATCGTAAGAACCTCAACTACCTGCATCTGGACTACAACTTCAACCTGAAGCCTGTCAAGACACTGACCACAAAGGTACAATCTGCAGAGCAGGATCTAACTTCACATTTTGTTTTTGTTAAGTCTCTGACTGTATTCTAGTATGAAGTGCACTTCGTTTGACCATTGCTGACCTATGACTGTTTTTTGCCTCCTTCAGGAGAGAAAGAAGTCGCGATTTGGCAATGCCTTTCATCTGTGCAGAGAGGTTCTCCGTCTAAGCAAGCTGGTGGTTGACAGCCACGTGCAGTACAGACTGGGAAATGTTGATGCCTTCCAGGTTAGTTGTGAAGTGGAAATTGGCCAAGCTTTGCTTTCATAGGGTAGCGGTAAAAGCGCTCTTTAATGAAAAGCAGTATAAAATGCAAGGATGTATCTTTTGTATTGATAAAGGATTTTGGGAAATCTTTTTCATGTTCATAAGATTAAAACATGATTTTATTTGAATTTTTTTTTCAGTAGTTATTTTTATGTATTGATTTGCACATGTGACCAAAGGTGTGTTTCTGTGTTGCAGTTGGCTGACGGACTGCAGTACATCTTCGCTCATGTGGGTCAGCTCACAGGCATGTACCGGTACAAGTACAAGCTGATGAGACAAATCCGGATGTGCAAAGACCTGAAGCATCTCATCTACTACCGTTTCAATACCGTGAGTAATTGCCCCATGTTAACAATTTGCACACTTAAGGTGAAGCTGTTTTCTGTATAAATATTTTTCCACAATCACATTTAAGTTTTAATCTTGTCTGTGTTTTCAGGGTCCTGTGGGCAAGGGTCCAGGTTGTGGCTTCTGGGCCCCTGGTTGGAGGGTGTGGCTGTTCTTCATGAGGGGCATCACCCCCCTGTTGGAGCGGTGGCTCGGAAATCTGCTGGCCAGACAGTTTGAAGGTCTGAACATACATATTTTCCTTGTGTGATTCTCTGACACAGTCAGTTATTCTCTGAGGGAAACCGTAGCAGTTTCAGCAGCAGCGGCGGTTTTGCTTTGATTTCCTCTGCAGGACGTCACTCGAAGGGTGTTGCAAAGACTGTGACCAAACAGCGTGTGGAGTCTCACTTTGACCTGGAGTTGCGTGCGGCTGTGATGCATGACATCTTGGACATGATGCCTGAGGGGATCAAACAGAACAAGGCCAGAACCATCCTGCAGCACCTCAGCGAGTCCTGGAGGTGCTGGAAAGCAAACATCCCATGGAAGGTCAGGTCTCCTCAGGAATCTTTTTGACATTTGAGTGTCTTGTTACGTTTGAATGGATGGCCTGTGGTTTGAAAAATAAGGATTTGTGAAATTCTTGATAACATGAATAAAATATCAGGTAATTGGATAATAAAGGGAACAGTATTGAAAGCACTGATTAGATATTGGAACAACTTCACAAAGATACTACAAACATTGTTAAAAATTAGAATTTAAGTGAGAAGAAAATATCTAATGTTATCTTTTTCTTTCACTTTAGGTACCTGGATTGCCTACTCCTATTGAGAACATGATTCTGCGATACGTGAAGGCCAAAGCTGACTGGTGGACCAACACAGCCCACTACAACCGTGAGCGAATCCGTCGCGGAGCCACTGTGGATAAGACGGTGTGCAAGAAAAACCTGGGCAGACTGACCCGTCTGTACCTGAAAGCTGAACAGGAGAGACAGCACAACTACCTGAAGGTAATACTCTAAGAAGAAATCTTAAAAAAAGAACTCTAGTAAAGTCCCTGCATTGTCAACGCATTTAAGGTGAAATGATGATTGTTGTCCTCCTACAAAGGCGCACTTGCATTGGACTGCCTGCCTGTGCGTAAGAACTGGAGGAATATTAAAGTGAATAGTGGTTCTTTGATTGCTGGTTGCGTTTGCCACTGGCCCTTTACTATTCAGACACTTTTCTGATTATTACATGATGTTATAATATACGAAAACAGGTCTCATTGTATCTCTGTATCAAAGGTAAAAATGGCTGCATCCTTTAGTTTTCTGCCATATAATTGAAAGTGTGTGTATTCTGTTTACAGGATGGTCCCTACATCACTGCAGAAGAGGCCGTGGCCATTTACACCACCACTGTGCACTGGCTGGAGAGTCGGCGCTTCTCACCAATCCCATTCCCCCCACTGTCTTACAAACATGACACCAAGCTGCTCATCCTGGCGCTGGAGAGGCTCAAAGAAGCATACAGGTAAGCAAGCTGAGAACATTGCCTTTAACTTTAGCGATGCATATTTTCTCACATCAGGCAGCAGAATTGCCAGAGTATGTTTTGCTTATTATTAATTTGTTTCCATGTCCACTCTAAATCCTTCCAGCGTGAAGTCTCGTCTGAACCAGAGTCAGAGGGAGGAGCTCGGGCTCATAGAGCAGGCCTACGACAACCCTCACGAGGCTCTTTCCAGGATCAAGCGTCACCTGCTAACACAGAGAGCCTTCAAAGAGGTCAGGGAGAAGATGTGTGGATACTTTCTAAGAGTTTCATTTAGTTAACAGGGATGTTTCTGGCTTTAAACAGTAGACAAGAACACTAGAAGAAAATGTATTGCTCTAATTTATTTTTTGTTTCACTGGTCAGTTTACAAACATAAGTAACATAAATGTGAGGCAGTATTTCCTAGCTTCTGTGTAGATACATAGTTACTGGGATGTCGTTTTGGGAAACCACCAGAAGAATTGATTTCTGTTACAGCCTTGAGTTTCTCTGTTGTAAAAGTCTTTCTTCTCATCACATCCGTTTGTTAGTTTCTAAGTGACTACTTCTTTTGCAGGTGGGTATCGAGTTCATGGACTTGTACAGCCACCTGGTGCCAGTGTATGATGTGGAGCCCCTGGAGAAGATAACTGATGCCTACCTGGACCAGTACCTGTGGTATGAAGCAGACAAGAGACGCCTGTTCCCACCCTGGATCAAACCTGCTGATACAGAACCACCACCGCTGCTGGTCTACAAGTGGTGCCAAGGTAAGACTCGAATATAGCTGATTGTGTTGTGTAGTATCTCAGAAAGGATCCAGAATACAATATAATCTCAGTTTGAATAACATTGTGGGCAAATGTGATGACATTTTCAGCTTTATTTAAATACTCCTTTATTCTATTCAGGCATCAACAACTTGCAGGACGTGTGGGAGACTGGAGAAGGAGAGTGCAACGTGATGCTCGAGTCCCGCTATGAGAAGATGTACGAGAAGATTGATCTGACATTGCTCAACAGGCTGCTGCGTCTTATCGTTGACCACAACATTGCTGATTACATGACAGCCAAGAACAACGTGGTCATCAACTACAAGGTAAGGGTGCTTATTTCTTTTCATATAGGAGTTTTAAAGATAACTGATTAGATTTATTTATTTTTTGAGTGTTTCTCTACATCTTTATTCCTCTCACATAGGACATGAACCACACCAACTCTTACGGCATCATCAGGGGTCTCCAGTTTGCCTCGTTCATCGTGCAGTACTACGGTCTGGTGATGGACCTTCTGGTTCTCGGCCTGCACCGTGCCAGTGAGATGGCTGGTCCCCCTCAGATGCCCAACGACTTCCTCAGTTTTCAAGACACTGCCACGGAGAGCGCTCACCCAATCCGACTGTACTGCCGCTACATCGACCGCATCCACATCTTCTTCAGGTAGGATTGCACTAAGTGATAAGATGACATTTTCTCACTTGTTTGTTTTTACACATTTAAGTGATGTCACTGTTTTTGTGGCTCTAGATTCTCTGCTGATGAGGCCAGGGACCTGATTCAGAGGTATCTGACAGAGCACCCGGACCCCAACAACGAGAACATTGTGGGTTACAACAATAAGAAGTGCTGGCCTCGTGATGCCCGGATGAGGCTGATGAAGCATGATGTGAATCTGTGAGTTTTTCTTTCAACCTTTCACTCTTAAGCTTGTAGATTATTGTTATGTAGATCTAATCTTTGTTGAATATTGCACATAACGAAAATTAGACTTTATGAAAAATGGCTTGAACTTGCCAAATAATCTTCCCAGTGGACGCGCAGTGTTCTGGGACATCAAGAATCGCCTGCCCAGGTCTGTGACCACAGTCCAGTGGGAGAACAGCTTTGTGTCCGTGTACAGCAAAGACAACCCCAACCTGCTCTTCAACATGTGTGGGTTTGAGTGCCGCATCCTTCCCAAGTGTCGCACCAGCTATGAGGAGTTCACTCACAAGGATGGTGTCTGGAACCTGCAGAATGAGGTGAAATTTATAATGCTAACAAACCTGCTGCTATAGTGTCTGGAAAACAAATTAAAGAGACTAAAGAGACTTTCCCTTTTTTGATTAAATGGGCTTGAAGTTCACATTTGTATTTATTTGTTCAGGTGACCAAAGAGAGGACAGCACAGTGTTTCCTGCGGGTGGATGATGAGTCAATGCAGCGTTTTCACAACAGAGTGCGTCAGATCCTGATGGCCTCTGGATCCACCACATTCACCAAGGTTAACAGAGATCTTGCTTTTTATAAACTAGAGTATTATTGTTACATTCATTGATCCTTTTATAGCTGCATTTAGATCAAGGAAAACTTACTACTTTCTCTATTTTTAATCTTCAGATTGTGAATAAGTGGAACACAGCTCTGATTGGTCTGATGACCTACTTCCGTGAGGCTGTGGTAAATACACAGGAGCTACTGGACCTGCTGGTGAAGTGTGAGAACAAGATTCAGACACGTATTAAGATTGGTCTCAACTCCAAAATGCCTAGCCGCTTCCCTCCCGTGGTCTTCTACACTCCCAAAGAGTTGGGTGGTCTCGGCATGTTGTCCATGGGCCACGTGCTTATCCCGCAGTCAGACCTGAGGTAGGTCTCCTTGCAGATCTGTGTGAACTTCTAGTCTGTAAATTCATTCAGCTGTGGTGTCTTGACCAATCACACACTCATTTGTCTCACTCTTTAACAGGTGGTCCAAGCAGACAGATGTGGGCATCACCCACTTCAGGTCTGGAATGAGCCACGAAGAAGACCAGCTGATCCCTAACTTGTATCGTTACATTCAGCCGTGGGAGAGCGAGTTTATCGACTCTCAGAGGGTCTGGGCTGAGTATGCGCTCAAGAGACAGGAGGCCATTGCCCAGAACAGGTAGAGCAGATTACTCTCTTATCTGATTTGGACTCACTGCAGCTAGTTTAGACACCATAATAACCGGTGTTTCATCTTTATTCCAGGCGTCTAACTCTGGAGGATTTGGAGGACTCCTGGGACAGAGGAATCCCCAGGATCAACACTCTTTTCCAGAAGGACAGACACACACTGGCCTATGACAAAGGCTGGAGAGTCAGAACTGACTTTAAACAGTACCAGGTATGATGGAGACAGCGATGTGCAAAGAGCAGAAGTGTTAAGATTCTTCATAAAAACATGAAGTGCCTTTTAATAATTCAGGCATTCTAAGTAAACTCAAGCAGATTAAAAATAGTTGGGACTCTTGGTCTCAGTTGCACTCTGCAGCAGTTGTGTTGACTTTAATGGTTTACCGATCAACAAGACTGTTTACAGTTTTATTTGTAATGCACGTGTCTGTATGCTATTACATGATGTTTATCATTTAGCTATTTCCAGCTATTAATTGTATTTTCTTCCTTGGTTGGTTGCAGGTGCTGAAGCAGAATCCGTTCTGGTGGACACACCAGAGACACGATGGCAAACTGTGGAACCTGAACAACTACCGCACAGACATGATCCAGGCGCTCGGTGGCGTGGAGGGCATTCTGGAGCACACACTCTTCAAAGGCACTTATTTCCCCACCTGGGAGGGTCTCTTCTGGTGAGAGCACTTTAAATGTTTACAGGAATTAATTATATTGCAAGCATCACACAATAGACTTTACACTTGGATCACTTTGTGTGCTTTTCTCGATACACTTGGCGAGTGTATAACTGCCAGGAAACTAATTTGTCATAAATTTAATTAATTGCCTTTAAAAACAGATTCTCTCTCTGTGCGTTTTAGGGAAAAGGCCAGTGGCTTTGAGGAGTCCATGAAATGGAAGAAGCTGACTAATGCCCAGAGATCTGGTCTCAACCAAATCCCCAACCGTCGTTTCACTCTTTGGTGGTCACCCACCATCAACAGAGCCAATGTAAGTACAACCAGGAACCAGAGAGGAAAAGAAACATCTTACAGAACATATGAGTCTTTGTTGTGTAGGAAAACTAAAGATTGTCTGTAGTGGCTTAGTTTGTATGTTTTTATTTCTAGGTGTATGTGGGTTTCCAAGTGCAGCTTGACCTGACAGGAATCTTCATGCACGGCAAGATCCCAACGCTGAAGATCTCCCTCATTCAGATCTTCAGGGCTCACTTGTGGCAGAAGATCCATGAGAGCATTGTCATGGATCTCTGTCAGGTAGGTTCTGTTCATTTACCAAACTTTTTCCTCAGCACAGGAATTATTGTGCAAGTCAGAACGTAAATTTGTATGTTTTTTTCTGATTCTGGTTTTCAGGTGTTTGACCAGGAGTTGGATGCTCTGGAAATTGAGACTGTGCAGAAGGAGACCATCCACCCCAGGAAGTCCTACAAGATGAACTCATCTTGTGCTGACATACTTCTCTTTGCATCATACAAGTGGAACGTCTCCCGGCCTTCTCTGCTTGCTGACTCAAAGTATGACTTTTAGCATGATTTTAAGTTTTTTAGGGGATGAAACATTAGTTTATAATAGAATAATGAGGTCCAAAACAGAAAAGTGAAAATCTTGTTTAAATTGAAATGTTCACTTCCTCCTGCAGGGACGTGATGGACAGCACCACCACACAGAAGTACTGGATTGACATTCAGCTCCGATGGGGTGACTATGACTCCCATGACATCGAGCGCTATGCCAGGGCCAAGTTCCTCGACTACACCACAGACAACATGAGTATCTACCCCTCTCCCACTGGGGTGCTCATTGCTATTGATCTGGCCTACAACCTCCACAGGTTAGTATTGTCTAAGGGCCAGGTTTTGAGCACTGTCTTGTTTGAAGATAGGAAACAAGATTCTTATCTTCAATCTTTAAGCATCTACTTAAACCCAGCATTTTATGTGTTCTTGTTTTGTAGTGCGTATGGTAACTGGTTCCCTGGAGGCAAGCCTTTGATCCAGCAGGCCATGGCTAAGATCATGAAGGCCAACCCTGCCCTGTATGTGCTCAGGGAACGCATCCGCAAAGGTCTGCAGCTGTACTCCTCTGAGCCCACTGAGCCGTACCTGTCCTCACAGAACTACGGTGAACTGTTCTCCAACCAGATCATCTGGTTTGTGGATGACACGAATGTCTACAGAGTCACTATCCACAAGGTAAAAGGGTGTTTTTGTAATTCTAGGAAAGTAAAGTGTATTTTGCTTTTGAATAATAATAATAATAATAATAATAATAATAATATTAAAAAAATGCAAAAAATGTAGTCGCATGTATTCTCCACCTATTTCAACAGACCTTTGAGGGTAACTTGACCACGAAGCCCATCAATGGAGCCATTTTCATCTTCAACCCGAGGACCGGTCAGCTCTTCCTCAAAATCATTCACACCTCTGTGTGGGCTGGGCAGAAACGTCTGGGACAGGTACATCCCTTACACTCAGAAATACAGCATAGCTTGTGGCAGAGATATGAAATATAAGGCTTTAGTTAGTAAGTTAATTTTTTTTTTTTTTTATCAAAGGTGTTTAACTTGATTTTTTTTTTTTTTTTTTTTAATCTCTGTAGCTGGCCAAGTGGAAAACAGCTGAGGAAGTGGCTGCTCTGATTCGTTCCCTCCCAGTGGAGGAGCAGCCAAAACAGATCATTGTGACCAGGAAGGGCATGCTCGACCCTCTGGAGGTGAGACTCTTTATGCTAATAAAACTTTAGAAGATTAGCTCAGTGTAATATTTCAAAGGTGAAACCAGACTGCAGCACTTTTCCAGTTTGTGATGCATTGTTCTCCCTGTGCAGGTCCACTTGCTCGACTTCCCCAACATTGTGATCAAAGGCTCGGAGTTGCAGCTGCCCTTCCAGGCCTGTCTGAAAGTGGAGAAGTTTGGAGACCTGATCCTGAAGGCTACAGAACCACAGATGGTGCTGTTCAACCTTTATGATGACTGGCTGAAGACCATCTCGTCCTACACAGTGAGTTTCACACCAGGGTTGTAATTGTTTTACAATGATGGTGGTTTTTTGTTAATTTTTTGTTAAAGCCCCCTTACTCTCTTCCCTGTGTAAGTAGTTTGTGTTTGGTTGTCTGCTCCGTAGGCCTTCTCTCGACTTATCCTGATCCTCAGAGCGCTCCACGTCAACAATGACCGTGCCAAGGTGATCCTTAAACCTGACAAAACAACTATCACCGAGCCCCATCACATTTGGCCCACGCTCACTGATGAGGAGTGGATCAAGGTGGAAGTGCAACTCAAAGATCTAATTTTGGCTGATTATGGCAAAAAGAACAAGTAAGTCTTCAGTTTGAGTTCCCAAGTTTTGCACAAACTAATTGCTGTATGTACCTCAAATAGCTGCTTGTTTTCTGTAACTTGGAGCTAAATATAACCAGTTTTGTGGTCAATACTTCCTGTGTCTCCTTTCAGTGTGAACGTAGCTTCACTGACCCAGTCTGAGATCCGTGACATCATCCTGGGAATGGAGATCTCAGCTCCGTCTCAACAGCGCCAGCAAATTGCTGAGATCGAGAAACAGACCAAAGAACAGTCGCAGCTTACCGCCACACAGACCCGCACGGTCAACAAGCATGGAGACGAGATCATCACCTCCACCACCTCCAACTACGAGACCCAGACGTTCTCATCCAAGACTGAATGGAGAGTCAGGTATGAATGCAGCTTCTGTGGGGTTCAGACTTTGTTTTAAGAGCTCACTCGTGATTGAGTAAAATATGAAGTAGGGCTGCACGATTAATCGCTAGAAAATCGCGATTCATACTCATGTGCGATTTCATTTCCAAATGACAACGATTTAAAAAAAAAAAAAAAAAGACGACGACAACTGTACCGCATTTTGATCCGGGACGTACTCTGCATGAAAACAAGCGCTCACTCTTCCTGCTCAACAAATGACAAGGGCGGAGTCTTATACCACGTGATACAGAAGCTGTGCCGTGTGATGCTAAAATTAGCAGGGGAAAAACAACGGAGAGCACGTCAGGGATGACGAGAAAGTGACAGGAGAAAATCCGTCCCGGTCAACCACCCATACATCAATAACGGGAACCTTATACAGCGCTTCCCTATACCCGTCGAACTCCCGCAGGCACAAAGAAATTACGGAGGCTATTACTTATCACCTGACCAAAGATATGGCTCCCATCAACACTGTGCAAAACGAGGGATTTAGGAAAATGATCAACACCCTAGACAAATGCTACACAGTGCCGTCCCGCAACTATTTTTCTATTGTTGCACTACCTGCTCTATACACGCAGCGTCGAGCAACGGTGGAGACGGAATTTCAAGCAGTACAACATTTTGCGGCAACAACAAAACGTGAGACATTTGTTGTTTTTATGTTTATTTGTTTTTATGTTCAGTCTCAACTGTTACGAAGTTGATGTGCAGTTAATAAGTGCAATAAATATTACACTGGAAAAGAAAATCGTGAGAGAATCGTGATCTCAATTCTAAGCCAAAAAAATCGTGATTCTCATTTTATGCAAAATCGTGCAGCCCTAATAGGAAGACCAGTGTGTGAATGTGAGAGTGAATGAATAGTGGTATTGTAAAGCGCTTTGGGTGCCTTGAAAAGCGCTGTATAAATCCAATCCATTATTATTATAAATCATGTTTGTTTGTTGTTGTTTTTTTTCCCCCATGTCAGGGCCATATCTGCTGCGAACCTTCATCTCCGAACCAACCACATCTACGTCTCATCTGATGACATCAAGGAGACAGGTTACACCTACATCCTGCCCAAAAATGTCCTCAAGAAATTCATCTGCATCTCAGATCTGCGAGCACAGGTATGTATTCATCATATTACACATCACTTCATCAACTGAGCCCATTGTAACAACATGCTCAGGTATATATGCTGACCATATTATTTTGTTCCAGATTGCAGGCTACCTGTATGGCACCAGCCCACCTGACAACCCCCAGGTGAAGGAGATCCGTTGTATTGTCATGGTGCCCCAGTGGGGGACTCACCAGACTGTCCACCTGCCCAACCAGCTGCCTGGTCATGAATACCTGAAAGTAAGTTCCGGTTTATTCTTAGCAATTGATACATGATAGCGTTGCTGGTTGCTTTGTTCCAGCTTTAAAGCTTTATTTTTATTTTCCCCAAACAGGAAATGGAACCCCTTGGCTGGATTCACACGCAGCCCAATGAATCGCCGCAGCTGTCCCCACAGGATGTCACTACCCATGCCAAGATCATGGCTGATAACCCTTCATGGGATGGAGAAAAGACCATCATCATTACTTGCAGGTAGGCTTTATTACTTTGCTATGAAAAGAGTGTAGGAAGGTAAAATCTGTAGCAGTTTAAAAGAAACTAACTTGAATGGAGTTTAAAGTATTGCAAGTTCAATACGCAGTATAGTGATTCTATTGGAAATCCATTTATTTATATTATAATTTTATTAAAAAACTCTTTAATTACTAAAATAAATTTTAAAAATGCACCAGACTCTTTAAAAGAAATTGTAGTTATAACTGTATTTTCAGACATAGTTGACTTGTACTTAAAGAGTGTCTTGTCTGTGCTTTTCAGCTTCACCCCAGGTTCATGCACGCTCACAGCCTACAAGCTGACACCCAGCGGGTACGAATGGGGTCGCCAGAACACGGACAAGGGCAACAACCCCAAAGGTTACCTACCGTCTCACTATGAAAGAGTGCAGATGCTGCTGTCTGATCGTTTCCTGGGCTTCTTCATGGTACCTGGCCAGTGCTCCTGGAACTACAACTTCATGGGTCAGTATTCAAAGCTCTTGTATTTATATTAGTATTGCTTGCTATATATCTGTTGCCAAATCTGCCCTGAGTGCAACGTTTTGTTTTCTTGTTTTTGTTTTTTTTGTTTTTTTTTTGAATGATCAGTAGGATACATTGATGTTTCCACTGCCCCAGTGTCTGTTTCATTGATTTTAGTGTGCAGATTTGCTTCACAATTATTTAGATTCAGGGATGTGAAACTCATTTTGCACTTTAACCTTAAATTGGCTGGACATTTAGGCAAAATGTGAAGACATTTAGCTAAACGTTTAATCCCTGACATATTCTAATGTAAGATATACAACAGTATGCCTTCTTTTTCTACATGATAAATGTGTAAAATGACAAAATTAGTTCTGGTCGCTCGCCTTATGGCACCCCTGCTCTAGTTATTTATATATGCTAATAATAAACCTGTCAATTCCCTTTACCACAGGCGTGCGCCACGATCCAAACATGAAGTACGACCTCCAGCTGGCCAACCCGAAGGAGTTCTACCACGAAGTCCACCGGCCCTCGCACTTCTTAAACTTTGCCTCTCTGCAGGAGGGCGAGATCTACAATGCCGACCGCGAGGACATGTACGCCTGAGGGCAGACGCGCTGCACTTGACCTGTTTCGTTGAAAGCTCTGCCAGAATTATGTGGCGCTCAGATTTCAGAACCTGTAATATTGCTATTGAAAAAGATGTAACTGTGATGATGGAATTCTTGTTTTGTTTTTTAATGTAAAGGCTTTAGGATCCTTTTTGATATTTGATATTACTCTACCCTCCCCTCTATTACAGTAAGGCTACTTCAGTCTTTGTGGCATCTCACATGTGCATTTGTGTAGTTTTCAGTACACAGTAATTTGGTATAATATTTGATCAGACCTCTGTTTAGGAAGGGGAAATGACATGCTTACTGTTCACTCTTTTGAGAATTGAAACTGAAAGTTCTTTCATGCCAGTAACGCCCCATTATTACTGTGTTGTATGTGTACTGTACATCCTGTCACACCATAGCTTGAGTTTAAATAAAGATCTCAATTTTTATGAACAGTGTGGTGTTAATGTCAGGTTTGGGGTTTTTTTGGCCCCCAGAGGGGAAGTAAGGCTGGACAGGGACTTTCTGGCTCACTTCCCCTGTTTTGAGAGGTCAAATTGCTTTCTCTTGAACCACTCATATTGGTTGCGCTTGCCTAAGCATATTGGTATCCCCATAATAAGCCAGGACTTTACTTTCTGTTTTAGTCTTGGTTAATGAAGCTATATTTCCAGGTTTATGTGCAGTTCTGCCGTTATTTTATTTCCCTAGACAGTTCTAGGCCAGCA
Organism: Copadichromis virginalis; assembly: GCF_057382275.1. NCBI lineage: Eukaryota > Metazoa > Chordata > Actinopteri > Cichliformes > Cichlidae > Copadichromis > Copadichromis virginalis. Next base: position 23,329,025 of record NC_140631.1, on the reverse strand, counting down.
TTTCTGACTGCAGATCTGCAGAGGAAATTAAGTTTACGCTTTGCTGCATGCATCAGTAAGCTCGACCTAGCAGGCATACTTGTGCATGTTTCTCTGTACTCGCACTACATTGGTCAGAAAAGTAGGAGGACCCAGCAGCGAGTACACAGCAGCCTACTGTCCACTGTTGTGCTCGGTGTCTATTTTTTTTTTTTTTTTTTTTTGGGTAGGCTGATGTAATGTGACCACACATTAAATAAATGAAGTGGCATCGTCGTGAGCGGAGCAGGTCAAGTTTAGACGTGTCGGCAGAGGGTGAGGTTTAAAGTTTGCACGCTGATTTGGTTGACGGTTTGCCGTCACGTCTCCTGTCGGTTTCGATAGTCTGTGAAGAGCATGTGAAGCGAGCTGCTCGGACATGGAGACGCTCTCGGAGACCAAAAACTTGGAGGACTGCTTCGGCAGGACGTTTTCCGCTCTCACCGTCGATGATGTGTACAAGATAGCCAAAGTGATCGGCACCGATGTGGAGAAACTCATCGACGGTTACGGCAAAGAGAGCGCTGAGGGTCTAGTACCGAAGATAGTGAAAGTGCTGGAGCTGCTGGAGAGCTTCGCGTCGAGGAACCACGCTCACAAACTGAGGGAAGAGGAGCTTCTGAAGACCTTCGAGACCATACAGCTGCAACAGCAGAAGAAACGCGGGGGGAAGGAAAACGACGAGGCCAACGATAAAAACGAGATACGGGTGAGAGACGTGGGGGATTTTCAGTCACACCACCATTTTGTAAATAATACAACGGCGCCTGTGCGTGTTACTCACCGAGTGTGCGTCTCTGTGTTATAACAGCAGGTTAATGGAGCTGTTTGACAACGAGTCTGATGTATTTCGAGGTGATTTTGCGCCGTTTGGGTAACCTACATGCTACTGCTCCCAACTGTAGTGAAAACGTAGCTCCATAACTCTTTTTTTCTGTGATACTATGTCACTGTGAAACTAAAATTACTCTTGCATATATATTTGCATGACCTCGCGTGATATAAACCTTATAACTGCCTGTTTGATATCAATCCACCGCCACCTTTAAATACCTGAAGTTCCGCCCCGTGTCGTCAAGGCAACCACGTAGACCGACAGTTATTCTTAGACTCTGTAATTTAACAGTTTTCAGTGAGAATATTTAACATTGGCATAGTTTAACTTTAATTGTTATGTCCCCTGTTATATATTGTAAAATGTATTTTATAAATCACATGATGACACAGCAGTGATTTTAGCTTTAGCACTGGGAGTGTTACCACCCACACTAGAAAGAAGCTAGCTAATTAGCAGTCAGCCACTTAAGTAGCATCTTACCAGTAATCACTTGGTGTAAAGTACCACATTTAAAAGGGACTTTTCGTTAATTATAACTGTAGCTATAGAGTTATAAATGTTGAAGAACCACGTTAATACGTTCATGAGGTCATAGCATCATTTAGGAGCTTCTGCAGTACTGTACACAAGTTTTGTGCCACCTCATTTATTTATATTTTGCTTGGAAAATGCAACGATTTATTGAAACTATGTGCATACATACATGGGAATACAGTTTATAAGGTAAAAACAGAACATGTCAAATTCTAAGGAGCTCCAAAGTCAGTATTTGGATTGGCCACCTTTAGCCAACACCCAAAGCTCTGCTTTGGATCTCACACTGCTTCATGGATGTTGAGGTCCTGTGTTTGTGATCATTGTCATGCTGAAGAGTGAAGCTATGCTGGTATTGCATGATGGATCAAATTCAGATTCAACACTCTATAGGGCCTGTTGCCACTGATTTTCAGCCCAGTTCTTCTTTGTCAGTCTTTTCTCCTGTTTTCCTTCTTTAAGAATGGCCTCTTGGCAGCCACCCTTCCACTGAGAGCATATCTGATGAAGCAGCAGATTGTAGATCAAACGAAGGTTTAGATGCATCTCTCAGGTCCTGTGTCATGTCTTTTGTCAGACTATTTCTCTCTTTATTTAGTGTTTGTGCTGCCATTATATGGAAAAGCTCCGCTGTCGTGGGAAGTCAGACTTTGCTGTTTAGATGTCTCATAGCCATTAGAGAAACATCTGCAATTTATGCTTATGTGTATGGGTCTTGAGATATTTTTTATGTGCAGAGACTGGATCTCTGTGGTGTCTTGTCTAGTGTGGACCTTGAAGGGGGAGAATTCGGGATGGGGGGTTGGAGGGTGTAATGGACATACAATTGTTCTGAAATCAAGATCGACTTTGCTGTTGTCATGATGTCGTGTATGTCATGGTTGAAATCAATAAAACAAAGTTGGAAAAGAAAAACATCTGCAATGACTTAACACTACACACCTGCTTGGACGCAACTGGTTAACTTGAATCCAGATTTTGAATGCTTTAGAGATTTTCTACAGCTTACATCAGATCTTTTTCCCCCTTCTAAAAATGCAATACAACCTGCTTTTGAGGTTTTAGTTTCACAGTCTGACTCCTGTCATCTCATCCAGGAACTTCAGCAGAAGGAGCAGCAGTGGAAGACGAGGTGCGAAGAGCTGCAGGTCCAGATACAGCAGCTCCAGGAAGACAGGGAGGTGCTGGAGAGCAGGCTGAGAGGCAGCCATGCACAGGAAGGTATGTATGAGGAATTATTTTTGTTGAAGTGAACTGTAATGTAAGGTATATCATAGGCTTCTAAAATCGGAACTATGTGAAAATCAGTTCCCCCCCCCCCCCCAAAACAAAACAAAACAAAACAAAACAAAAAAAATTCAACATGCTATAGAAGTGCAGTAAGTGCGTGCTCTTCAAACAGGTAAATCAACCTCGAGGTCTTGTGGTTATGTTGGTTTTTTTACTTCATTCTAGTCTGTAAATGTGACATCAACCAGTTCCAGTAAATATTTAAAGCAGTGGGTTAACCATCATACTCTCTGAGGCTGAAACCAGTCCAACTGGCCATCGCTGTGTGTATAGTGCAGTTATTTTTGCTGGCTGAAGTTCATAGTTGTGAAAGTGTTCAGAAAAAGCAAACATCAAAATTAAACCCTGACAACAACCTGAACAATTACTCTGTACACTATAAAAATTAAACAGCAGAGAGATACGATCAATAGTCTTTTAAACATAATATACAGTAAGGCTCCAGTTTTTGCGTACTGGCAGATAAACTCATGCCGTCTTAACTTTGTGATTTATTTGACAGGACGCCCTGAGGCAGGTGAACGTGACTATTCATTTCATGTAGTAAAAGTGAAATGGCTGTTTGGCCACTGAGGTTCACCGCAAATATGCTTTCAGTTATTTCAGTTTTGATGAAAGGTCACAGAGTGTAAGGGTTAAAAAGAAATGTTATTATTATCTGCTCATTTTTACTGCTGGGTGAACTACATGAAACTCATTTGCTGAATTGTTGGCATCATTTGAGAGATGCACTTCTCAGAATCTGTTAATGTGAAAGCAAAACTATTTGCAAAGCAAGATAACAGTAGATGCAAGCAAGAGATACTGTCTGTGCTCTGAAATCTCAAGTCTCTGTAGAATGAATCAAGATTACGTGCAGCGTGCTGTCCTCGTGCACATTGACACAAATGGGATCAAGGTATTAAGCTCGTGTAATGTTGAGGTCTTGTGGTAATTACTTATGCTGACTTTTGTCTTTCGATATTATTTAGTGCAGATTTTCTTAGAAAGAGTTTGGGCTCATGAGTTTATTACATTTTAGATGACACGAGTAAGCTATTATGAGCATTAGCAACAATAAAACACAGGTTAAATGTTAAATCCAATTTGAATGAGCGTAAGCTATGAAATTATGAAGACAAAGAGGGACAAAAGTAGTTAAAAAAGTAGCTACACAAAGTTGATACACTTTGTGAATTTGTGTGTGTGTTAGACCGTGTTCAGCGGCAGGAGCGTGAGGTGATGCTAAAGCTGAAGGAGGTGGTGGATAAACAAAGAGATGACCTGAGGGCCAAAAGCCAGGAGATAACTACCATCACCAAAGAGGTGGAGGCGGTAAGGAGACATACGATATAATTCACTCTTAACCTTTTTTCATTCTTTCTTTTTAGGAGGCTGATAGATTAACTTTCTTAGATATTTTCTCGTTTTCGGACCACTCTGTGTAAACTCTATAGAGATGGTTGTGTGGGAAAATCCCAGCGGATCAGCAGTTTCCGAGAAACTCAGTGCAGCCCATCTGGCACCAACAACCATGCCCGTTCAAAGTCACTTAAATAACCTTTCTTTCACATTCTGCCGCTCAGTTTGAACTTCAGTTTTTGCCATGTGATCAGCTGATTCGATCTTTGTTTAAACAAGCAGTGCTTAAAAGGTATACCTTATAAAGTGGCTAATGTGTCTATCTATTTTTGATAACATTATAAGCTTTGACATTTCTGTTGTGATGTTCCACTTACAAATATTTTAGTGACCTAGAGTAACAAGTTTGACTGCTGCAGAGGCCTTGAGGCAGATGATTCCCATGGTGACAATGGAAACTAATCTAAAGATGGAGCTGGGTCGGGTTAACTCTTCACTGAAGAATAACGACTGAAAACATCTTTAATTTAATCAAAACATTTTATCATTTCTTTTAAAGGGAAAGGAAATAGTAGAAGTATAAATAAACAAACATTAAAATATATTGGCTCGGTCACTTGAGAATTAAGATGAAAACATGTATGAAGTGCAGCCCTTAAATAATAAAAAGTGTTCTTTGTCCATGTGGATCACAAGGTTACACTCAATCAGATTTATGGCTGCAAGTTGTGTTTCCTTACAGACTTTCTGACTTTTCTCATGGAAACAGTAGCATTTTTTTCATTATTCTCAAACCCTGTTTTATGTATTGTGTTATTTCTATATATATCATACATACTCACATACACAGTCGTGGAGTCATGTGTCGCACAGCAACACAAGAGAACTTGCATCATGTAAACCGCTCTAACGGAGCCACTGGAAGGCAGAAAGTGTGCTAACTGTCAGGAAAAGAGGGCAGGGATTATCCGCACAGTTACTGCTTGATGATTTAAGCTGCACTTTAGACAAGTCAGGGCACTGTTTTCATCTTGGTACAGCCACAGTGTGGGTGTGTGCTATTGTGTGAGTGTTTGCACGTGGCTGTATGTGTGTCAGGGCATGTATACCACATGATTTAAATAGCGGCCATAACTGGGTGTGTTTGTTAATGCTTGGCGTTTTGCACCCAATCAGCTGACTTTTAAACAGAAAGAAAAACTCACTTCATGGTCAACTGGGGGAAGTAAAAGAGTTGGCTTTGATTTGGTTAACCAAGGAGTATTTTTTATTTTATTTTAAATAATGCCTATTTTTTAATCCTTTATATTAAGGCAGAGTAATCTTATATACCACATTTCCAATTTCCATTTTTGTGGGTCAGCCTTGGTTCATTGATTTAGCCATAAGCTGTGTTTATAACTGTCTGCAGTACTGCTCATGATGCAAATTTGTAAATCATATATATATGTGTATGTTTATGTGTGTGTGTGTGTGTAGCTTCAGGAGCAGCTGGAGCGCTTTATGAAAATGAATGCAGAGTTGCGACACAAGCAGAATGTTTTGCAGGCCCAGCTGAAGAGCACCGTGGAGAGGAAGGCCGACATGGAGGCCGACCTGAAGGAGAAAAACAAAGAAATAGAAAACCTCCAAGCACAGCTCGACAGAACCAACAGCAACACGCCGGTATGCACACCTTTCACACTGGATACGACAGATATGTTTCTTTACTTTCCCGCATATTGAATAAGATGCTTCTTAGAGATACCTTAATATTTACTTAAGGCCTTAAAAGGGAAATCTGTGAACTTTGGACTCCAACGTCACTCTAGAGTGTTTAGAGAGTTTAAGCTTGCACTGTTGATCAAATAACTGCTGCTCTTTGCTGAATCAGCTTTGTGGTTGAATTAATCTGTTGATCACTGTTTGTTGTCCCGTCAGTCCCGACCAAGTCAAACAGCACAGGAGCCAAAGAAAAAGCCAACATCCGATCAGAAGGATCCCGATCAGCCGTGCTTCACCAAGAAGGAGGTGCGCGACATCCTTTTCGAGAGGAACGAGCTAAAAACCAACCTCTTCCTGGTGCAGGAGGAGCTCAGCTACTATCAGAGGTGGGTTTTCTTGTTTGGGTGCGTGTGTTCTTGTTTTAGTTGATGGTCATGGTGCCAGTGAAGTTGTCTACACGCTGAAAGGACTGTATGTGTCTGCAGGGAAATACTGAACGAGGAGAGGTGTCCAGGTTTTCTCTTAGAAGCTGTGCGCTCTGCCATCAAGAAAAAAAGAAAGCTCATTAAAGCCAAAATGCTTGGGATTCCTAACAACGAATGCAGCAGCAGGTATTTCTTACAGACATGATTTCTAGAACAACAATAGGAAACAATGCGCGGATTTAAAAAGATGTTCAGAAAGCGAAAGGGGTTTGAGTGACTCTGTTTTTTCCTCGGCAGTGATGAGGAAGACAGGAGTTCTCTGTTTGGCCAAACAGAAGTGGATGGAACAGTGAAACCGGCTGAGTCACGTATTCGAAACCTGTGAGTACGATGTTGGACAATCACTCCGCACTGGTCAGACTGGAAGCCAGAGTCCTGGTTTGTAAAAAGCAGCAGAACCTGGTGGTGTTTTATATTTATGTTTCGGCTTATATTAGTGCTCTTTTCATTCCTACATGAGGTCACAGTGCTGATTAAAGCTGTCATTCGTCTCATTTCCACATCTGCTGCACATTTACTGAAACAGAATGCTGGCAAAATGAACCATAAATTAATTTTCAACAGCTTCAGCGCTTTGCACTGTTCCTGTCAATAAACATAGAGCAAATGCAATAAGAAAGTGAACCACTCAGAAAGAAAGAATAAAAGCAGAAACACTGCAGACATCACTCCATCTCCCTCGCTCTGTTAACAATGTCACCCTCCTCAGATTTTGTCAATCCCAGTCTATATTTAGCAGTAATCCCTGACTGCAGATCTGATCTCAGGCCTGTCCCTTCTGCTCTGTCGCCTGCAGCTTTGGCTTCCTGACGAGGTCAAGCAGCGGCCCGGGTCCCACCGACGTGAACAACTCCTCCTGGGAGATCATCAGAGACTCCGAGGCCAATGAGGAGGCGGAGCAGCTGAGGTCTTCCTGAACGCGTTACTGAGCACAGAGATTGAACTGAGAGATTTCTCCAAGTTTGACACTCAGACAACACTTTCTCCTCACCTCAGTCACAACTTCTCTGCGGTTTTTGCTCAGGGCAAAGGTTATGAGGACATTTGAATGCAGACCCAGAGCACCGCTGGAAGATAAAGAAGCGCTTTTAAACAATCCCCTCTTATTTCCTGAAATTAAGTTTCAACCATGATTAGTTCATGTCTGATGCCTTCCCCTTTATCATGGAAGGAGAAAACAAGAGGAACATTGTGTAACTACAGTACGATATAAGAAATACTGCTATGATATTTTGTACAGGAAGACAATCATGATTTTTTTCATTCTTAGAAAAAAAATGTATTTTTGGTAATTCAGTAAAATCAGATTCAGTGTTTATATGTATTTTAAAAAAAACCAAAGACATAGTTTGAGTTTTAAATAGATATAATTATCTACTTTAATAGTACATAAAGCAGTAAATTAAGTTCTGCTCATTTTATAACTCATACAAATATTTTCACAAACAATTACAATCTAACTCATACCTCAGTGAGGGAATTTTAAAGCCATGTGGTTACTCTATGTTTAACCTCCTAGGAACTGGCGTCCACATATGTGGACATCACATTTTGGGTTATTTAGACCAAAATACTCAATTTTGCTCTACAAGGGCCTGATATCCACTCACGAGGACATTATACTGCTACTGTTCTATCAAAATTTTAAATGAATATCCTCATATGTGGCTCTTATTTTTCTTAAAAACAAAAATAAAGAAAAAAAAATCTGGTAATTCTTTGTTTTTACATTCATCGGGCCCCAATATGTCCAAATATCAAAGAGAAACTAAAAATGCATGCCGTGGAAGAGTTCAGGTCTTAGGAGGTTAAATGATCTGAAGCACTTCTATGCACAAGGAAACAGAAAAGTGAGTGCAGTGCAGGTTAGGAGAGTGCATCTTAACCCCATAAGCCTTATTTTAGTGCTCGTAGTGTAAAAATCAATCAATCATGTATCAGTATTCGGGTATTTGATGGTGGTGCCCTAAACGTGTGCTTTCAGCACCACCACTTTAAATGAACCCCTCTGTTCCATCTAAATGTAGTAGAAACTACTCAGGCAGGCCAGTGGCATGTGTAAAGGGAGAATGAATGAACATTGAGTAAAGCCACCTTCTCCTGACATCCTTTGTGGGCAATTTATTTTTGTAAGCATCTTTGTAATGGAGCATTTTCTTTGTTTGTTTTTATGATGTAAACACATTTAAGGTGTTATTTGCCATCTGAGTGAATTTTATTATAAAACAACTGAAAAATGTGTGACATTGAGATTTCAATAAAAACATCTATTAAACAGAGAATATATTTACAAAAGTGAAACAATCTCAGTTCATTTTTTTTACCCTCATAAGAAAAGGAACAAAGAATGCTGAATAAGCTTTCACTGGATCTCAAATTGATCACATGGGCATCTTTTCACCGACTTTCACGACTTATAAGGAAGACAAAGGCTTCCTTCATCATCTCCTGTAAGACCTACTGCAATAGATTCTGACAAAAGGGTGACCATCAGTACGTGTGTGTTTGTTCGTACGCGCCCCATCGTTGTGTACGGCGAGTTTTGTGTGTTAGTGTTCGACCATCTTTAAAAAGCTCTTGTGTCTGGCTGAATAGAAGGAAGTGGCTCTGACTTCCCCAGGAAATGGGAAGAGGAAACCCGGGGGCTTCGACCTCTCTGGCTATGCTGGAGCCACAAGACGACTCACCGGACAGAAAGAGAGAGGGAAGGGTGGAGGGAAGGGTGGAGGGAGGCTGAGAGATAGGTACTGCCCCTCGTTTTTCTCCCCTCGAGTTGAGACAAAGACAAGTTGGGAGCAGAAATAAAGACGGGAATATATTTGTCCCTGGTTGTGCTTTCAGATTGGAGATGAAGCTTCTCCTCAGAGCTCTCAGTGCTCTGCTCTGCTTCTCGCTGGCCTGCGCTCACACTCTGGATCCTGCTGGGAAGAACGTCTGCCAGAATATAAGGTAAACTCCAGCTTTTCCTTCACTCGCACATACTGGCTTTTGAGTCTTAAGTGGCAACAGCGGGTTACCGAATTAACATTTTTGGCGGCCTTCGTCTGGCTTTGAGTTCTTGTGATGAATATTAGTGCCATGAGATTGTACTGTTGGCTTGTGGGTTGTGTGGCCCGTCCTTCTTTAGGATGACATGGCTGAATGCAGGCACTGGAGTGTTTTTTCTACTAAGGTTTCAGATTTATCAAGCTGATTTGATGATGTCTGTAATTCTTAGGGATCCCTCTAACCTGTTCTGTTGCCTTGGATGGCGCCAGGAGGGAAAAGAGTGCACAATACGTAAGTTCTAGTATTCTAATGATTATTATTCCTATGCTGTTACCACTTCTACATTGGCTTTGTTTTCTCTTTGTGTTTGTGTGCAGCTGTATGTGAGGGTGAGCAGGCCTGTTTGAAGGGTGAGATCTGTTTATATCCTGGATTATGTCGCTGCCCACCTGGCTACTATGGTGCTGAGTGCAAAACCAGTGAGTTAAAACGTCCATTCGTTGTAGAAGAAATAAGAAAAATAACAATATAAAAACATTATAGTGTTGATAATTACTATATTTTAGTCTAGTAATAGCTCTTTATGTACTCACTGGTGTGTTGTTTCTAGACTGTCCTCTTGAGTTCTGGGGTCCAGACTGCCGTCAGATATGTAAGTGCTATCCTAACGGGCGCTGTCATCCAGCCACTGGCGAGTGCACCTGCCACCCACTCCGTTGGGGCCCACTATGCAAGCAAACCTGCAGGTGTTCCCGGCACGGGCGCTGCCACCCCATCCACGGAAACTGCACCTGCGACACCAGCTATTCAGGTTCAACCTGTGCCAAACCGTGCCAGTGTGATATCGGTGGGTCTGTAGGCCCCAGCTGTGACCAGCAGACAGGCAAGTGTCAGTGCCACAAGGGGCACTGGGGGATGAGGTGTACAAACCCGTGCGACTGTAACCAGTCCCCGTGTAATCAGCGCAATGGTGTGTGCGAGTGCAAGCCTGGCATGTGGGGAACCAGCTGTGACCTGAGTTGTAAATGTGACCTCAAACACAGCAGCTGTGACGTAATGAGTGGGACGTGTCTGTGCCACCCAGGATACATGGGCCTCTTCTGCAACCAGCCCTGTGAAGCAGGAAAGTATGGCATTGACTGTAAAAGGAGGTAGGTTTCAATGTGTGTGTGTCTGTGTCTCTGTTTGTTTGTGTGTATATCATGTTTACATATCTTTGTGGGGACCAAAAATTGAAAGCTTGCTATACTTGTGGGGACCAACAACCCCTATGAGGACGAAAAACCCGTTCCCATGTGTTCGAAGGCATTTGTGAGACTTAAAATGTGGATTTAGTGTCAGGGTTAGGGGTAGACATTCATTTTTGATGGTTAGGGTAAGTAGCTAGGGAAAGGATCATATCAATTAGATGTCCCCACAATGATATAAAAACACGACTGTGTGTGTGTGGAAAGAAAGGTGGATACACGTGAATGTGTGTGTTCTCACTGCTGAACTTTATCCCTTGTCTTCAGTTGTGGTCACTGTAAAGACAACCAGCTTTGCTCTCTGATCGATGGCACATGTGCAGCCTGTGAGCCGGGCTGGAACGGTACGCGATGCGACCGCCCATGTTCATCTGGTTTCCATGGTGATGGCTGCAAAGAAGGGTGTCCACGATGCAGGAACAATGAACCCTGTGACCCAAAAACTGGGTTGTGTCAGAGTTGTGATCCCGGATGGACTGGACCCAGGTGCGCGCGCATATTTTGGGGAAACATTAGCAACAATACATAAAAATTTACACTATTTACAACTAACTGCTTTACAAAGTACATTACGAGTCATTATTTTTCACCTTTTTTTGGTGCGTTTTTACACTTTGACATAATCAAAGCAATTAATAGGTAAAAGGAAAGAATTAGCTTTCAAATTAAAACCTTATTTCCAAAAAAGTAGGACGCGTGATGATTTGCAGATCTCATAAACTCACATTTTAGTCACAGTAGAACATAGAAAATGCAATTTAAAGAAAAATATTTACACATTTTTGATTTGATGGTAGCAACACATCTCAAAAATGTTGTGAAAGGGTCATGTTTACGGCTTTGCAGCATCCCTCATGTCTGTTTTTAATGCAGTGCTGTCTGAAGGCTCGAAGATCACGGGTTTTGATTTTTGGTAGTGTCCCTTGCACACAGAGATTTCTCCAGATTCTGTATTGTAGATAAAAAATTAGTCAAAGCTGAAGTTGTTCCACAAGTTAATGGCTCAATTTTTTTGAACCTCTGTCCATCTTTACTTCTGAGTTTTTTGGGAATTGGGGTTCTAAATATACAGAAATGCTAAAATGTAATAACTGGCTACTTAATCACTGTGTTATTTTAAAAAAAAGAATAAAAATGATCAGCGGCCTGCACCTCACTGGTCTTAGGAAGCATCCTGTGATCAGTGTGGTTCATATGCTTTAGCTCAAACTGAAAAATCAATCAATCAGTAAATTGTCTGTCTGTCACAGATTATAGTTATTTTTGTCAGAAGCTCCATTGTCATCCTGTGGTGTGATCTGGGGACTGAAAACACTTCCGTACTTGTGCATACAGCTGTTCGTGGGAGGCTCTGACGTCCGTGAGTTGGCTGTCAAAGCGCATTTCACTGACTAGAGACATAATCAGAAAGTCAGACCCAGAAGACAAGAGATGATTTGAGTTTAACAAAAAGAGATGAATCTGCTAAAAAGTCCAAGTTATTCACTGCTTACAACTGTACTGCAGTCTCTTGAACATGACGGATTCAAAGAGTTGCTTGGAAGAGTTAAAACTTATGGATTAAGTTGCCTAAAGATGCAAAATTAATAAAATGATCCATGTGGTAAAACATGAGCACTGCTTATGACACTTAAGCTCAAAAACAGTCTGCTTATAGAGGATGGAAAGTTTGTACCGCCAACAGTGTAAGTGTTAGTAATCTCTGTCCTCGTTTTTCTGTCCTCGTCCAGGTGTCAGGAGCGCTGCCTTAACGGGAGGTTTGGAGACGCCTGCCTCTTGACGTGTAGTCCTTGTTTTCATGGCAACTGCCATCATGTGACAGGAAAATGTGTCTGTGCGCCAGGCTTCCAGGGAGAGAGGTGAGAAAATTAAAGCATTGCTTACTGTTGGATAGACTTACTGTTGCAGATGCAGCGTTTATCAAAGGTTAAGATTTTAAATAGTTAAACTGCACTCCCAGATCAGTTAAAGACTGTGTTTAACTGACAATCCAGCAATTTAGAAACTTACAATTAACCTAATTAGTTGTGGGATGTTCCAAAAGGCGGTAGCATTGCAGAAGTTTTCTAGTCACACCAACCGTGGTAAAAAAATGAAACTAACTACCTTCATGACTTGGATGTCCTTTACATTATCCAACCATATATTGCCCACTGGTGTAATCGCAGTCAAGGTTTCAATTAATAAAACTACATTGAACTCTTTTCAAGAAGCCTTCAAATTTAAATTTTTTCTGATTTCACTCTTTCTCTTGCCCTGAGTGTACGATCTGAGGTTAGTAGGTTAAAACATGGAAAACGTGGCCCCTTTAACTTTCTTCTCTGTGATGCTTGTACGTCATCGTTATGTGTTCACCCAGTACTAAAATAAAATCTTGATTTAACTTTCTTACTCACTGTGACTCATGGATGTTTCCAGCTGTAACAACAGCTGCCCTGCCCTCCGGTTTGGCTTCAACTGTTCTTCTGTCTGCGACTGCGGTGAGGGGGTGGCCTGCGACTCTGTGACCGGAGCCTGTCCTAACAGTACGTCCATCCATCCACTCAGTTATCTGTCAGTTTTGTGTATAAATGTGTACATTAGTGTGTCTTGTACTTTCCCTTACATGTTTGTGTTTGTGTGTGTGTGTTTGAATGACAGGTTACAGAGGTGCTGTGCTTGCGGGTGTGCTGGTTCCTTTGCTCCTGTTGCTTCTTGCTGTAGTTTGCTGCTGCTTGTGTTGTGGAGGACGCCTGGCTGGTGACAGAGACAAAGACAGGTCAGCAGCTACCTTTCTTTTAGGCATTTTATCTTCACTTTGCATAGACGGTAAAACATGGAAAGCAGGCTACGTTTATCATTCTATATACCGGTAACTTTACATGATTTCTTTTGGTCGTAGTACAACTGTTGCTGATGGCGGCTTCTGGGTTCGGATGAAGTATCACGTTTATAGCGTCCTGGCAAACATTGGCGCTGCCCTGCCGTGTATCTCTGCCTGGTCCTCTGGCCTGCCTCGTGTCACCGGTCAGTCTTGCCACTCACAGTGCTCACAGTGTAATGCAACTATTGTATACAAACTTCATAAAAGTACAAAAAAGACTATTTTAATCATCATTAAGATTTGAATTCTTTTAAAATGTCTACTGTGTGCATGAATTATGACCAGAAGCTGTGATATTTAGTTCTATTATTATTATTCTTTTTAAATTAATCTGCTTTCTATGTCTCATGTAAACACACACAGTGTCACACCATGACCCTGAGCTGACCTTCAACCACAGCTTCATTGAGCCTCCTTCCTCTGGCTGGGTGACGGAGGGATCGTCCTTCGACAGCGATGAGGAGACGGGAGAGGCTCTTTACTGCGTCCCTCCAATGGAAGGTAGAGGCAAAAATAAAGTTCACCAGTTAACAAAGTTTATAGTGCCCTCTTTTGGTGCAAGGTAGAACTGCCACTTTTAAAAACTCTTTCTGGCACTGGTTGATGTTTTGCTCTGTTTCTGTTAGACATCCCGGCTGTGGCGGGCGGTGAGTTCCAGGAGATGAGCTCAAAGTGTAACATGTTCTTAGACCCATCGGGCTTCAGCAGCGAGGACATCTCCTCACCCTTTAACATCCCTCGCACCTCCAGCATTGCCAAGGCCAAGCGGCCATCCGTCTCATTTGCTGAAGGCACCCGCTTCAGCCCCAAAGAGAGGCGTGGCTCTGCTCAGGACCCTTGTGCTCTCCCTCGCAGCAAACCCAAATCATCCTGGGGGGTTTTGATGCTATCGGCCCTGCAAAGTCAGGGAAGCACAGCTAGAACTGGGGAGGGGAACGGACTTGAGGGCGAGACGGAGAAAGATGGAGTGGATGTGACCGACAGTCAGGAGTTAAACTGTGAGGAGGCTGACCAGGAAGTAGACAGAACCCCATCAAGGTCCACCCTGCAGGTTCCTGGAGCATCAGGACGGAGACGGACTATGTCTAACACAGCTGCTCATAAAGGGACATCGTCCGCCTCTGATGCTCAAGAAGGGGGCTCTCATAAGGTCACCACTGTGTATGTGACGGTGGGTAAGGCGGGTAAGCCCATCACAAAAACAGAGCCGAGCTCTGAGGGCCCCGTTCAGGCGATGCTGCGAAGACTGGGCAGCCTCCAGAGGCAAAAAGAGCAGGAGTCTGGCAGGCCTAAGCCGAAGGGGAGTGAAGGCATCATCAAACCACCCAGGAAGAAGCTGGGAGCTCGGGCGGCTGTTTGGGAGCAGGGAGGACCGTCTACAAGGGAGGCTGGAGTTTGTAAGCCAATCAGGAGGAAGCACTCCTCCCACAACTCCTCTGATGCAGCTGGATCGAATGGCACACTGCCAACAGAGAGTGGCACTCCAAAACGGCCGCTGTCGTCCATTTTAAAGAGCGTGCCTGAAGTGGCGTCAGCCGACTCGGGGTCTAATCTGCGGGCCGAAGGAGACGAAAGGCAGCACGCTGCCTCGCATCATGAAGAACAAATTGAGAGCTCCTACCGGACTCTGAGACCCGTGGGAGATGGCACAAGCCCCATTGAAATCATCACCAACGAAGGAGCGGCGGTCAGTATGACTGATGAACCCTGGTACGAAAATGTCCAGATCAAAAACTCGTGACCTCTGAGAAAACGGGTCAGCGGGACTGATCGAAAAACAGCCGCATGTTTGTTATCCTGCAGTTATAACTGAACAATGGGGAAAGCTTCTCTGAGAGATTTGTGCAGCTGCAGCTCACATGACTGAAATAACAGAGAAATTGTGATTTTAAAAATAGCAACCGTTAATGAAATTTCAAACAACAGATGGAACAAGAAAATAGGGTGTTTTCTAACAAGAACGCTACACAGTCCGTTGTTGCCTTGGTGTTGTTCCCACACTGTAACCCATGTTTCCCCAGTACCATGACCCTGAACTGACCGATCATGCTGTTATGAATTTTTATCTTTGTAACTTAGTTTTTCTTCAGGCCTTTTCAATACTCACTAAACATATTTTCCCTAAACCTATAACCAAGTGTTTCTGGCTTAACCTAAAAACAACTGCAACTGAAAACTGAAACTACTCTTTTTAGTATTATTTTAATCTAAGCCTAAAAATCTAAATATTTACTTTTACATTAGCACAAACTTACAGTCTTGTGGGTGAAAGTCCTGCATTTAGACTTTCATTAGCCAACAGCTTTAGGAGCAACATCAGCTGGGTCCTGGGTTTGAATCCATTGGCTGTTTTGGGGCCTTTCTGTTCTCTCTGGGTACTCTGAGTCCCTCCTGCAGCCCAAAGACATGTATGCTAGATTAATTAGTGAATCTAAATAGGCTGAAAGTGTGAATGTGTGACGATCGATGGGATTGGCTCCAGCACCCCCATGATGGATGGATGGACAGATGTAATATCTGCACCTGTTGTGCTTATATAGTCAGAAAGGATAAATGGAAGTAAAGAGTGGAAGTTTGTGGAAAAAGAAGCAGTGATGAACATCTGGGTGGGTTCCCAGAAGATAATAAAATGAGTGTGATGAACTTTTTGATTGATTTGATTGATTCAGTTAAGTGTGAGGAAAGGATCTGAGTCTGCTGCTCTGTGGATATTTTATTAGTCTTGGATGAAACTCAGGTAAGAACAGGCTGTAACAGATTGTAGTCGCGATTCACTCAGAATCAGTACATGCTTTACACATGAGGGAAAAGCCCGGCAGGGTTGTTTATTCTATCGTATAAATCAGTCAGAGAACTGGAATTGTAAAAATGTTTGTACTTCTGTGACCCGATGTTAAAGTTTCCTGCGAGTCCACAGCGCACGAACACTGCTGTGGGGTTAGAAACACATTGCTGCCCTGCTTGTGACCACTGGTGAATTAAACCTCCCCTGAAGTCTGTGTTAATATTTTATAGTATTATTATTTCACTGTATAAACATGACCGTGATTAATAAAAAGACAATAAACACTTTGGCTTTTGTAGATACATTATTCAAAATACACGATAAGTAATGAATACAGTAATAATTGCAGATTAATTATCATTAACAGAGTTTAGCTTTCAGACGGATAAACGTTGCTGTCTCTGGGTCTCTCTGTTAAATGTGTTTTTCACTTTAGCTGCGTTTAATAAAGCTGACTGAAAGTCAGCCAGCTGAACTTTGGCCCTAAGCTGCATGTGGACTCTCACCGATACACCAATATTTGCTGAAGTCAGCTAGCTGTGTGTTACACTGCGCATGTTCGACACTTTTAACCCCTACCACTGCCTACTGCAGTAAAAACAACAGCTCTATTACACGCTAACTGGGTTACACTGATCAAAATAACAAACTAAAATTCTGGAAACTACTTCTTCTCTGCTCCAGGGGTGTCCGAACAGCCGAGCCAGTACTTGGCGATGGATCTGGGGTACGGAGGAACAGCAGGATCAACTCTCTTAGTCCTGATATCCACTCTGTAGTATTTATCTAGAAAACACAAAAACTCACTCAACACATGCTTACCAGTCACAGTTAGTATTCATATTGTCTGCTTTGTACACATACTATACTATTATTATAGTGTGTGGAGTAGTGGTTAAACATAAACCAGAATGACACTGAATATGACGTAAAGATTACAAACAGAAATGCACTTGGAGTAAAGTATAAAACAGAAACAATGTTAGGCATCTGTTTTTTGCTGTATGAACTATATACAGCATTAAAATGTAATGAAACTAGTGTGTGGTGAGAGAGAGCCGAGCAAGTTAGTTCCTGTTGCCTCCCCCAGCTGTCTGCCGTCTACAGCTGTGACTCAGCTCTTAGTTTATGTGCCAGCAGTGTGAAGACCAAACACACAATATTTGAACAATGATAAAATCATCATTGTTATTTAGTCATTTAACCATTATTGTACTAGCCTTCATAAGCATTGCTGTTAATAACGGCCCTGCTTTTGCTGTGAGCGTGAGATATTCTTTTTCTTTAACATCCTCATCTTCCTTAAAATAGATTTGATTTGATTACAGTTCCCAGGAAACCTTGAAATAAAGACAATAACTCATGGGATATGCCTTTTCTCTTTCCTTCTGCTCTAGCTGACTTTGTAATGATTAATGTACACTCACTGATAACTTCATTAGTTAGGGGTAGAATGGTGAAGAAAGGTGATTTAGGTTCTTTTTGACTGTCGCATGGTTGTTAGTCACCTCAAGGTGCTTTAAATTGTACAGACCCTACAGCAAAACACAGAAAACCCCCAAAATTAGACAGCCCCCAGTGAGGAAGCATTTGGTAACAGTGGGAAGGAAAAACTCAATTTTAACAGGAAGAAACCTCTGGCAGAACCAGGCTCAGGGAGGGGCAGCCCTCTGCCACAAACAGATGGAGTGTTGGAGTGTGGAAGTGGCATTTTCTGTGTGAAATGCTTTGATAATGCCAGCGGAAAGAGGAGAATAGCCAAAGTGCTTCGAGCTGATTGGAAGACAACAGTAACTCAAAAAAGGCACTCTTTACAGCCAAGGTATGCAGAAGAGCATCACTGAACGCTCAGCCCTTTGAAGCAGATGAACTACTGCAGCAGAAGACCGCACTGGATGCCACTTCAGCCAGCTAAAAACAGGAAACTGAGGCTAATAGAAGCTTGGGTAAACGTTGCCTAGTCTGAAACATTCAGATAGCCGGGTCAGAATTTGTTGTAAAAAAAAACATGGATCCATCCTGCCTTTTCCCAGCAGTTCAGGGTGGTGGTGGTGTCTTTGCTTACTTCAGGCCTCTCAAACACCGCCTACCTGAGTATTAATGCTGACCATGTCCATCCCTTTATGGCCACAGCAAACCCATCTTCTGATTGCTGGTTCCAGCAGGATAGCAGACCATGCCACAAAGCTCAGATCATTTCAAACTTGTTCCTTAAATATAACAACGAGTTCACTGCACTCAAATGACCACAGCCACGAGATCTCCAGGAGAACCTTTGGGATGTGGTGGATGTGCAGCCGATAAAACTGCAGCAACTGTGTGATGCTATCATGTCAATATGGACTGAAATCTACAAACTGTTGCTTAATTTAACAAAGAAAATGTTAAACTGTTCTTTTTAAATGCAATGCTTTGCTGCTTTTCTAATTTATATTACTATGAATTACAAAATAACCAATTAACCACATGTTGTAAGGCAGTGGAAATGAATGATTGAATACATTTTCAGAAACATTGTTTGATACGTTGCGTCCCATTCTGAATCTGTTACCTTCTTTGAAGAAGTAGACGGTCTGTATGGGCATCTCCCTTTGGAAGTCGTAGCCGTATCGGTCATCTCTGGAGTCATAGTTGCCTCTGTTGTTCTGGCCATAACGATCTCTCCGTCTGTCCTGGTCCCAGTCTTGATCCCACCGTCTGTCCCAGCCTTGTCCCAGCCTCTCTGCCATTTCCATCCTCCTCTCTGCCAGTCTCATACCCATTTCCATCCCTCTTTCAGCAAATTCCCGCCCCATGTTCATTCCCTGCTCAGCAAAGGAGCCCCAGGAGGGTGAACGATTTTGTCTCCGCCGACCCCACTGCTGGTTCCACTGCTGGTTCCACTGCTGGTCCCACTGCTGGTCTTGCTGGCTGTTGTAGCGGCGTCGCGTCGACCTCCAAGGACTGATGTAGATTCTGCCCGCCATGGCAGCATCCACTGGAGACCTGAGGCCCTTCCAGTCCTTGTTAATAAAGTGGTGCTTACTATGATGCTGAGGCACTGCAGAAGATTAAAAATAAGTTAAACCACACACACGTGTGACTCCTGTCTGCACAAATAGGTCTATAACTGCACAACTCACGGTCAGAGAAGAGCTCGCCGAAGAAACGCTCATAGTTGTTGTAGTACACATCAGTGTAGCGCCTGAAGGGAGTGGACGGAGAGCTCTCAGACATTTTGATGCACTCCTCATGAGACGGCTGGTGCAAAAACTCATACACATAATACTGGTCACCTGCAGAAAGGATGGTATGATGAGCCACTGATGTTCAGTACTACAGGAACAGCTGGAGATGTATGCAAACCAAAGCGTCTGGTTGTACCTTTGAAAAAATAGACCTTCTCTTTTCCGTGGTGGCTGTGGGCAGGAAGGGCAAACGCTGCGTCCACATGATCGGGAATCCGGTCAAAGCCAACGTTTATGTATCGGGGATAGTCATCATCCAGCACGCCATTGTCAAACCTCCAGTACTTGTTTCCCTACATGGGTAAACATCAAATTTGTAGTAGATTAGCTTTTTAAAATACTTTTAAACCTAAACGATGACATAATGTTTCCAATATTGGCTTTGCCCTTTATAAGGCAGTCATTGAAATACATGGAAATGGAAAATTTGAGTGTTATTGGAGGACATTAAAAAAGCAAACTTTTTTCAAAGTTTTTTTTACTTTTTTATAGTGCAAAGTCACTGAAGTTATCATATATGGTTCCTCACACATTTAGAGCATTTTTTTCTACAAAAGACTATAAGAATAAAAATACATATTTAAAGGAGGATTTATTTTTGAACATTTTCCTGGTTTCACACTGTCAATTTTCATAAATATAACACACATATCAGAGTGCAGCCCTGCCAACCCCTGTTAGTTTTAATGCTTTAACCACAAGTGTGGGAGTAGGTACGGGGGAAAAGCCAATTTCCTAAATTCAGGAAGAATTTGATTGGAAGTTTAAAATGTTCCAGGCCTTTAATGATTGGTCAGATGCAATAATGTCACATAAGCTGATCTTTGCTGATTAGCTGGGAGAAATCCATGTGTTTCTACAACCTCCCAGTGAGTCACGAGGAGGCCAATTTTCATGTCCACTTAAGTCACCAAATATGGCTCCTCGCCCAACAGTACTTTATTGTTGTGTTGAATTTTCTTTTTTTTTCTATTGTTGAATTATTATTTTTATTCTCTTAGAGCTTTTGATTTCTTTGGAGAGTTGCAAACAATTAAAGTGATCAAAATTATTAAGATAATTGGATTTGATTTGTTTTGGTTCCACCTTAAAGATGTAGGTCTTCCCCTGACAGTTGATGCGGGTGAACGCAGCATCAATGGACCCGCTGATGCCCCACACATCCTTAATGAGCTTTGGATAACCAGGGAGCACTGCCTTCTGGTCAAGTTCAAAGAAGTACTCCCCTGGAAAACAAAGCCAGAGCGATCATGCTGTTTTATTTGTTACTTTCAAACATGAGCGAGACCATGACAGAGCCTGAAAGGTTGTCTTGTAACAGATGAATTCACTCACTGACCTCTGAAAGCATAGATGGAGCCATTTTTGATCTGCATGAAGGCGTCAAAAGGTCTGCCACTGCAGACCTCAGCATCTGGGTCAGGGGCCACGGTGGTGGCTGTTGTGGCAGGAACTGTGGTCACCTCGGTTGCTGCGCTGGTCGTGATGGAGTCCTCCAATGTGTGGGTGTCTGGGTGTGTCGCACGTGTCGGCGGGATGTTAGAGACTCTCAGTCTGGTCGGTCTGGTCATTTCCAGCGTGGTCTCGGGGCGTTCTTGCGCTCTGGGATTGAAGTCCGGCGGTTGTGTAGGCCTCAGCTGGTTGCGTGCTGAACGACGTGTGGGCTGAGGCGTGCTCTCAGATTGCCCATCGTAATAATCGTCTTCAGCAAACTGAAATGTGTCTCCGCGAGCTGAGGGGGGTGTGAGAGAAATGTCAACATCCATTTTTGACCTGTGAGTTCTTAACAGAATGAATGAACCAATGAGCAGGGAGGTTTCTTACTCATCATATTGCAGGTGGATTCAAAGTCAGAGCAGCAGCTTTTGTAGTACTTGCACATGGAGTCACACTGGCACTTCTTCCGGGCGTCAAAGCCATTTTCGCAGCGGTCCAAACATGACTCTGGAGATAAAACAACATGCTTCAGTCATTCCCTCTCTCCGCTGTTTGTACCTCAGAACAAAATTCATTTCCTCCTTTGGATAATAAACGTAAATTTGATTACAGCTCCCATGAGGCTTTGACTGTATGCCAGCGGCACAGACTCATGTGATATCAAAAACTCAATCTTACAGTGAATTAGGCAATATATTAAAAGACAGTTGTAATAATTCAAAATGATTACAGTTTTGTAGATTTAACAAAGTGCTCTAAAGACTTTACTCATTTTTCCACATATTTAACAACATTTTGGAAACAAAATAATTAATTTATTATGAAAATAATCAAATGAATTGTTTTTTATTAGCTGTACTGACAATAATAAATATGTCTACTTGTTAAGCAAATTGTTTGCTAGTGCCTCAAAGTTTATGCGTCAGACATTTTAATACAACAGTTAATGAACATAATTCAACTTTTACCACCCAAATTTGTACGCAATAGGTCCCAAATCAGATCTGAAGCAGGGTCCTGAACAGAGCACAAAGCTACTCTATGAAGTCAAAAGTAGATTTTGTTAGACTCACCGTCTGAAGCCAAAGTGTCGGCGAGCAGAGCGAGCAGCAGCACAGCCCACAGGTCCATGTTGCCTCCTCTGTGTCCGAGGACAGACTGAGGAAATAATGAAGGCCTGTGTGCTCCCTATCATTGGAAGCATGTGCCAGTCACCCCACCTCCTCATTCACTTGAACCTTATTTGCAGACTTCTGTCTACTCGGACAAATAAACACAGACTGAGAGGGGGAAAAGATCAATGGGGTGGGTGTGTGGATTACTGTTTGACCTCTGACCAAAGATGTTTGTACATTTTAAGTAGTTTGGGGTCATTTTTACAGATTTCAATTATTGAAATCAACATTGACTCTAAATATTCTAAAGACAGATATTCTACTCTGGCTGATAATAACTTTAAAGGCCTTTTCTGATGAAAAAATGGTGAAAAGCATCTTTCAGGATTCCTTGTAACTTTTTAAAAAAATGAAAAATGTATCAATAATCTGGTCTCTTGCTAAATAGGAATTTTTGGCATTAAATTATGAACAGCAATACATTAATTAGAGATATTTTCACTGTAAGCAACTATTGTACACTGTGAAATGCACTATACACAGGTACACACACACACACACAGGTCTTTATCACCAGCTTCCACATTTATTTATAGTTTTCCCAGGTTATGATATGAACACAGTCTGACAGCTGTCGGTCCCAGCTGATTTCCCTCTCCCTCCGCTCCTCTCCGTCTCACTATAAAAAGGGAAGGAAACCATTATCAGTCCAAATCGCCATCAGCTGTTCTCACCGGCATTTCCAGCACCGCCCCGTTGAGCCCACTGCACCACTCCTCCCCTGCAGCCGCGCCCGGGACCACACCTCCGCCACATACACATATCATTTTAACACTTTTATACACCACTCTGCATTTGGTTATTAGCTATTATTAATCTCTGGCTCTCATTCACAGTGTGTCTTTTGTCTTGTCTTCCTCCCTTCACCCCCAGCTGGTCATGGCAGATGTTTGCCCCTTCTTGACCCTGGTTCTGCCGGAGGTTTCTTCCTCTTTAAAGGGAGTTTTTCCTTCTCCAAAGTTCTTGTTCATAAGGGGTTGTCTGATTGTTTAGGTTTCTCTGTATTATTGTAGCCCTTACCTTACAATACTGTTGCTGAGATTCGGTGCTAAATAAATAAAATTCAATTGAACTGAAATATTACCTTTAATTGTCAAAAGCTTGTTAGAAACTATAAAACACGTCACAGACTTCTGGATGTTAGAAGACAATTAATAATGCTCATGAATGAGACTAAAGGCAAGGAGGTGTGTTTTATAACTAAACATGTTAACAGCACCTCCACATTTATATCACAGTTTATTATATTGCACGTGTATTTCAGTAATAGGCTGTTTATTTCAGTATAGTGGTGTACACGAATTCAAATTTCCGAGGCCACAGGTGGCCACGTGGGCGTTATCCATAACCATAATCTATGTGATATTTCTAAACTATAATTTATCCAAGTACACATCAGTTAACCAAGTCAGTCGGTTCTTTTGCAATGAAAGACATAAACACTCATATCACCGGTTAGTTACCGCAGTGCCGGCTGTTTAATTCACAGGAGCGTATGCAAGTAACCATGGTAACCACGGACTCTGAGCGGCTGGCTCGACGCAGGTCAGACAACTTTTACATATAAGATCTTAAAACAGGACACAGACACTGTAATTGCTGACCTAATATCAAATGTATACGTGGACTGAGTCTATGTTTGACGTTTGTTTTTATATCTAATCTTTACTCTCAAACCTTTAAACAGCAGCAAGTCTGCTGCTAAGAGAATACAGACTCAAACCGATTGATCATTTCTTTTTAAAGTCATCTGGAAGCGCCACGTTTTCACTCAGTCTTTTATTTACAGCACGATTTAAGTGTTTTAAACGGGGGAATGATGGAGGAATGTGTTGTAAATTAGCATGGTGCCTGGCATTGTCACGGGAGCATGCAGGTATTAATTTGGGGATTTATTAAATGTAGCCTATAAATGTTATTATACTTGATTCTAATCTGCTGCTAATTAGCAGTCTTAATTAGCAAGTCTTACGCTAATGGAAATGCAGATACCACAGAACACACAGCATGAATCTGATCTGCGACAAATTGAAGCCATCTCTTTTACAACAGTGTGGTCTCAGACTGGTATATTTTTAAATTCTTTATGCTTTAGATTTTCGAGTCTCTGGAATAGTTGATAGTAATGAGGATAATTTTCTGTAAAAGAATATTGATATGACCTGTGAATTAGAGTCATAGATGACCGTTAGGTTAGTTTGATGCCAACACTTTCATGTCAGCTAGGAAACTCTGGGTTATGACAGTTGTGTACCAGGACCTGAGCTTTGTCGGTGGTATAACAGCTCAAGCGCTTATGAGGGGAACAGGTCTATCACATGCTTTGCTGTGAGTCTGGGCTGGGCAGACATCTCCGAAATCATCGAAGAACTTTTGCAAATAGGCTCTATCATGACAAACCGACCAGATATCTGAAGATTAAACCACTACATTCTCGGCTAAAAAAAATAAATAACAGTGCATTTGGTGAGACAAAAACAGGGTATTTCAAAGTACAGTTTAGTTAGTTTCCATATGCTGGTTGTTGGTGTGGAGAAATGCCCAAAAGAATGGCCACCAGGCCAAAGCAATGGCTTTGACTTGAACAGCGTTAACCCCGCCCCCTGAGTTTGATGGGTGAGGCTGACAGGTAAAACGAATTCATCAAGACAGCCACAGGGTCAGGACTGCCAAAATGAATTAAATAAATACATCATTAAGTAATTAATTAAACGGTTCAATAATTAATTAAAATAAGAAATAAATAAATAATTCATCAAATTTGTCAAAAATTAATTAATCAAATATACAATTAAGCAATTGTTAATTAATGTGTCATTAATTAAATAAAATTTGAAATAAATAAAAAGTATGTATTTAATGTTTTAAATGAAATGAATGGGCATTTTATTAATTATTTAAATATTTCTTTAATTAATTACTTCAAATTTCAATTAATTATCGACATATTTAATTAATTATTTAATGGCGTATTTAATTCATTCATTTCGCCACTCCTGGCCCTCTATATCTACAGAGGGCCTGCAGTGTTTACAAACGCCCTTGCCACTATACGCATGCTCTGACCGGCTGTGATGCAGGGAGTTGAGAGATGATGAGGAGCGGTGCTGCTTCTTTCACTGTACATCACTGATAACATATCCGGCGCCGGTGGGCGGTGCGAAGCCTTGAAGATGCAGGCAGCCTGCGGATGCTGACCAAAGGATGTCAGGCGAGGAACTTCCGCAGGGTACGAGCGTTACTTTTGATATTTTTGGAGAAAACAATCCGCGGCAGCGCGCTGGATGCGTTGGAAGGGAAACTATGAGAACTAAAAGTCTCCTTTGTTAGCCAAGCCTCAGTGAATGAATGCGAGCGAGAATACAGACAACAATAGTTTATTGTTATTCTTCTTAGCAAAACGAGCAGGCCGTGCCTCCCAGCGTTTCGGTTCGAGGTCTTGTGCGCTTTAAGGACACTTCTACAAATTGTGCCCACTAACACATCTACTGAGAGAGACAAAGCAGCAACTGTGAAGCGTAAATACCCGCTGATCTGCTCAAGATCTGCTCAGACGTCTTTAATGGCTTACTGGCGCGTATGACACCCAGAGAGAGGTGATGTGCGATTTGGTGAAAGGTGTCACTTTTGATTAATAACCGAGGCCTTGCTTTTTCTGCAGGAGTTGGCTTTGTTTACAGGGCGGCCAGTAGGCTGAACACGGATCACAGGCCTTAAGTGAACACAGCAGTGCTGCTTCTAGCAGTGCGCATCCAGATCGATCACATTGTTTGTGCCGGTAGATGCTTTTCTCCCTGACGCTCTTCTTGTGGAGGCTCTACCGACATTTCTACATCATGTTCAGCTCTGACCGGCTCACAGTCCCGGATTACGTCAGCCGGCTGCAGAGAGGGAGGAGCGGCTCCGCATGCGACCCCAGGGCCATCTCTCCGGGGATCAATGCCGACGTCCAGGCGGTTTTGGACACGTCACTTCCCGCCCTGCGCTCCGCCATCAGTAGGCTGAAGTCATCCAGGGAAACATCGAATTCAGATGAGACCCGTAGAGCTATCGCGGAGATCTTCCAGCTGGTGGAGGAGGCCTGGGTTTTACCTACCGTGGGTCGTCAAGTGGCCGAGGAGATCTGCAACAGGATCCGGCTGCATGGAGGCCTGGAGCTGCTGCTTCAGCTCCAGCAGTCGCCTGCTGTGGAGATAACTTACGAGTCTGCAAAACTGCTGGAGCAGATACTGATCTCAGAGAACAGGTATGGTGTAACGGTGTGATGCGGTGCAGGACCGCAGTAGACTGTACTACATTGCAGTCTGTTTTTGTACTTAGACATAAAGTTTAAACACTGCTGCGGGTAGTGCAGTATTTGTGTTTGTGTGTCTCCATATTTGTCTGAGTATTCTAGTAATCACTTAGTAAATGATTATAAAATGTGATCTTTATTTACTGAACCTTTATTTAATGGGGTTAATGTGACTCTTGAGATTATTACTCTCCTTTCCACAAGCAAGCTGGCCAAGACTGGCAGCAGTACAGTTTCAGAAATGAGTGCTCAGCAAAAATACACAAAATAAGTGTAGTACATTTCCAAGTCATCAATTTAAACGTCAGCGTCTGGGGCCAGAACACAGGGGTGGTCAAATATTTGCAGCATGAAGAAGGTGAAGCTCAACACTTGTAGCATAAAGAACAACTTTACTGCTTGGCATCCACGATCCAGATGATTACTCTCCAGATCCAGATGAAGACTACAAGCCGAAACGTGTCAGTCAAGCGATAAAGTTCATTTTTATAGTACAAGTGTTGCTGGAGCGTCTCCATGCAGTTCGAAAGTAGATGAAGCTGTGCCAGACACCTCTGCTCTGTTTCTACAGCCTGAAGTAACTGATCAGTTATATTCACCTGGAATCGTATGAAGTTTCAGTTGAAGGAACTTCCTTGCAGGCATTATACAAATGCATATAACAACTCTGATATGACGAGGGAGCAACAAGTCTCTTTGTTGCCTCAATATACAGACAGCTGCTGAAAGTGAGGTGTAAAAGAGAGTGAGTCATCTATTATAATTCTTAAGCACTTATACTGAGATACTGATTCACAGCCCAGGACTGCAGTGATACGGTTCAGTGGTTTTGAGTTTGCATTTGAGAAGATCATCAGTTCGGTGTCGTCAGGATTTCAAACATGTTGTGCTGTAATGTACTAGCAGCTGATTGCAGCTGAAGGAGAGGCTGGGTCAGAGTATGTGCAGAGCAGTCCATCCACCTTGTTATCATCATTACAGTGAAAGGGTTCTTTCAACTGAACCCCAGGGCACACTTTTAGTTGCATTAACCAAGTTGTAAGTGATTCCCTTCTACCTGCATGTACTGAGATCTGTCTGCTGAATACTTTTAAAACCATGCAGCGTTTCTTATGTACACCTGTCACAGAAATAACATGTAATGTTGCAGTTTGAAACAACAAATTTTACTTAAACAGACGTCAAAAGCTATAATAGACTGAATTCACACTGACGTACACTACCAGTCAAAAGTTTGGACACAACTTCTCATTTTATTGTTTTTTCTTTGTTTTCATGACTATTTACATTGTAGATTCTCACTGAAGGAATCAAAACAATGAATGAATGAACACATATGGAATTATGTAGTAAACAAAAAAGTGTAAAATAACTGAAATCATGCTTTATAGTCTAGATTCTTCAAAATAGCCACCCTTTGCTTTGATTACTGCTTTGCACACTCTTGGCACTCTATTGATGAGCTTCATGAGGTAGTCACCTGAAATGATTTTCCAACAGTTGTGAAGGAGTTCCCAGAGATGCGGAGGATTTGTTGGCACTTTTGCCTTCTGTCTCATCCCTTTTGCTAGTCCATCTCATCCCAAACCATCTCGATTGGGTTTAGGTCAGGTGACTGTGGAGGCCAGGCCATCACTCTCCTTCTTGGTCAAATAGCCCTTACACAGCTTGGAGGTGTGTTTGAGGTCATTGGTCCAACTAAATGCAAACCGGATTGAATGGCATGTCACTACAGGATGCTGTGGAAGCCATGCTGGTTCGAATCCCCAACAGTGTCACCAGCAAAGCACCCCCACGCCATCACACCTCCTCCTCCTTGCTCCATGGTTTGAACCACGCATGTAGAAACCATCTGTTCACCTTTTCTGTGCCGCACAGAGACATGGCAGGTGGAACCAAAAATCTCAAAATTTGGACTCATCATATCAAAGCACAGATTTCCCCTGGTCTATTGTCCATTCATTGTGTTTCTTGCCTCAAACAAATCTCTTCTGCTTGTTGCTTTCCTTAGTAGTGGTTTCTTAGCAGCTATTTGATCGAAAAGGCCTGATTTCTGGCGGAACAGTTGATGTAGAGATGTGTCTGCTACTGGAACTCTGTCTGGAATTTATCTGGACTCTAATCTGAGGTGCTGTTAACTTTTTGAGGCTGGCGATGATGATGAATTTATCCTCAGCAGCAGAGGTGACTCTTGTTCTTCCTTTCCTTCATGTGAGCCAGTTTCGTTGTAGTGCTTGATGGTTTTTGCGACTGTACTTTGGGAGACATTCAAAATTTTAGCAATTTTTCAGACTGGCTGACATTCAGTTCTTTAAACAATGAGAGACTGTCGTTTCTCTTTAGTTAACCGATTGGTTCATGCCATAATATAAATTCTAACAGTTGTCAAATATGGGTGTTAGCTGTGTAAATAAACTCTGATCAATTTTTCTGTTAATTAGTGATAAAGAATGTGGGATGGTGGGTATGAACTTCAATTTCTTGGCTGCTGAAGTGCTGTCACTCAGTCTCCCAGACCGTATGAAGTCTGTATTTAGTGTTTGTTACCATCTTCCAAATTTGTCTACAGGGATTACGTGGCTCGCATAGGTCTGGGGGTCATCCTCAACCTGACTCGTCAGCAGGAAGATGCTCAGCTGGCTCGGAGCGTCTCGGGCATCCTCGAGCACATGTTCAAACACACCGAGGAGACGTCTATCCACCTCATCACCAACGGCGCCCTGGACACCCTCCTCTTCTGGTGCCGAGGTACGGACCCCACTGTTCTGCGTCACTGTGCCGTGGCACTGGCTAACTGTGCGATGTATGGAGGCCACTGCTGCCAGCGCTGGATGATCGAGAAACGGGCAGCTGAGTGGCTCTTCCCACTGGCCTTTTCCAAAGAGGATGAACTCATTCGTTTCTATGCCTGTTTGGCTGTAACTGTGTTAGCTGCAAACAGAGAAATTGAGAAAGAGGTGGTGAAATCAGGGACCTTGGAGCTAGTGGAGCCATTCATCGCATCTCTGGATCCAGAGGACTTTGCCCGCAGTTTACTGGACAGTGCAGACAGCATGCAGGGAAGGACCGCATCTGACCTGCAGCAACTTTTGCCGTTACTGGATGGCACGAGAGTGGAGGGAAAGTGCATTGCAGCCTTTTACCTGTGTGTTGAGGCCAGCATCAAGTCCCGTCAGCGCAACACAAAGGTAAAACTGTCTCTCTTATTTAATGAGTTGGAAAGACATCAGATGCATAAAATAATAAATAATACTTCCAGTGGCTGACACATAGTATTTATTTTTTAGATTAATGAAGTGCATGGATTTTATAGATATTTGAATCAAAACTGATTATAAATTAATAAAATAAATTAACAATTCAACATATTCATTAAAACATTACTTAACAAATATTACTAACATCTAAATCCTCTACAGAGTTATTGTATCAAGGTCCCAAAATGTCTCAGACACAGCACCACTCAAGCCAAAGGGAAGATCCCAGCACTGCTCACCTGGGTGTATTTATAGCCCTCAGAAAAGCTTTAGAACATTTATGCAAGAAGAAACAAGACCTGAAGATCAGGATTAAACAAATGAAAGAGGAAAAATGCAACAAATTACAGAAATGTTGAAAGAAAATGAAGAGCAGAGAAAATGCAAGTTCCAAGACATGGAGAAAAGGCCTGAAGTGATGTTCGACGAAGTTCTGAGAAGGAGCAGAAGGAGCTTTTATGGAAGCAGCACATGAAGAGATGCAATCCAAGCTCCAAGCCACAGAGAAAGATAGACAAAGCACTGAGAAGAAATGCACCATTGCTGAATGAGAAGGAACAAAAGGAAGCAGTATACCAACAAATCGTGTGCAAGCTTCAAGTATCGGAGAAAAACAATGAAGATTTGCGTGTAATGTTTGAGGAGGACAAATCTCAGAAAGACATGAAGTCTTTACTTCAAGAACTACAGCAGAGACATGAGGCCTTACAAACAATCCATTAAAAAAAGAAGAACAAAAAAGGACGTGGAAGAGGAAAACAAAGAACTGCGAGAAAAACGTGAACAAAAGCAGGAAACCTTAGAAGAACTGGAGAGAAGGTGTAAGAAGGTGTAAGTGCAGCATGAAGAACTTTTCAGAGAGAAGACAGACCTCATAAAACAGAACAAAGATCTGCAGGAAGTGTGCCTGAAAAAGCAGAGAAAGCAGTTTAGGTTTTTCCACAAGAAGGGCTCTGCTGCTTCTTCAGTTCAGCCTGGACAAGAGTAGCCTCATCTTCCTCCTACAGAGGCAAAACCTGCAAACAAATTCAGTGTGCTTCAGGGTCTTATGCAATTTTAATGTTGTTAAGAAACATTACTGATTGAAATCACCATTTAGCAGTACTTAAGAAAAGCTGAATAACTGAGCTTTATTTAGCATGACTCCTTGTATTTAGCATGAGTCGACAGGTATAAGTTGGATAACAGTTCAAAACAACCTCACCTTAATTGGAAAGTAAAATTTGAGAAAATTCTCACGTTAATTATTTGCCTTTATTTTATGAAGAGATGTATGTTTTAGCGTTGACTGATTCTTTTAAGCCTTGTTGTTGTGGCAGGTGGCTATTTCACTTAAAATTGAAATATATTGTGGCTGATCCCCAATTTCTCTTTCCTTTTCAGATATTTCAAGAGATTGGTGCTGTGCAGAGCCTCAAAAGAATCGTCATGTACTCCAGCAATGCCACAGTCTGTGCCCTCGCTAAGCGGGCGCTGAGCATGATGGGAGAGGAAGTACCGAAACGAATCCTGTCAAGCGTGCCCAACTGGAAAACCTGTGAGGTGCAGACGTGGCTGCAGCAGATCGGCTTCAGCGCTTGCTGTGATCGTTTTCAGGTGAGCGACACATTATTCCTACAGAAAGATGAAATATCTATCCACACGTTCATCTCACAGCTCAGTTTAACAGCTGAACTGACATGGATGTGGTTTGGGTCTTAGGAGTGGTTTAGTGGAGAGAACGTTTTTAGGGTCAGTTTTGCCTTTTGCACCGAAGAATATCATTGGACTGCCAATTAGACTGCCCCCCACCTTGTACATTTTTAAAGTAAGGCTTAAAACTCATTTTCATTTCTTGGCTTTTATCCTAGAGTGAAAATTGTAGGTATTTAGGTACTTTATTGCCTCTAGTATATTTGTGATTCTTCAGATATACTTATTGAGGTGTGTGGGCAATGGTGTGTGCGTGTGGTGTATCTTTTATTATGTTGTGTAACCCTCATTTTCACGTACAGTGTGCTGGCCGACTTTGTTGTTGTAAACATGCTTTATAAATAAAATCAGACTAAACTGGCCTGATGTGTTTGGTGATGTTATTACGTAGGAACTCCAGGTGGATGGAGACCTTCTTCTGAACATCACAGATGAAGATTTGAGCTGTGATTTGAGCATGACTACCAACCTTACTCGCAAGAGGCAAGTGGTGAATAATATTTGAACCCGCGTTTATTTGTCTTGAAAAAAAACAAACCCTCTAATTTGTCTGATCATCCAGGTTTTTGAGAGACTTGCGTGTGCTGAAGACTTACGCCAATTACTCCACATGTGACCCCAACAACATGGCCGACTGGTTAAGCGAGGTGGACCCCCGTTTTCGTCAGTACACCTACGGCCTAGTCCAGTCAGGCGTGGACCGTCACAACATCCAGAGCCTGACCGATAAGCAGCTCCAGCACGACTGCCACATTGAGAACGGCGTCCACAGAGCAAAGATACTGTCTGCCAGCCGCGGGCCCTTAAAACTGAGCCACACCGATGCACAGCCTTCAGGGCCTGACGTCTTCATCAGCTACAGACGAACCACGGGCTCACAGCTGGCCAGGTTAGAACTGGAGAAGATTTTGTGCAGAAGGTCATTTAGGATGAAGAGTGAGATCAGATAAGGTTAAAATTAAATCCTGCTCATCTTGTTTTGCTCCCAGCCTATTGAAGGTGCACCTGCAGGTTCGAGGATACAGCGTCTTCATAGATGTGGAGAAGCTGGAGGCTGGTAAATTTGAGGACAAACTCATTCAGAGTGTGCAGAGAGCACGTAACTTCATCCTGGTCCTGTCTGCCAGTGCACTCGACAAGTGTATGGGAGACACAGCCATGAAGGACTGGGTGCATAAGGTCAGTTTTCCATTTCCTGCACACGATGGTTGAAATGTCAGGGCTAATTATGTCTAATTTCTGCTGAAAAATGTCAGATCACTGCACCTCGAACTCTTCTCGAGATGTTCCACAGTAGTTCTGTTCATGAGGCAATTGGATTACATCAGATCAGATTTGTGAGCTTGCATTTAAAGTTTGTTCTGTGGAGTCATTTTTGGAGTGTTTTTGTATTTTCAGTGGAACACAACTCTCTTAAAACTCATGAATAGGTTTATAGTTCCATTTACACCCACTTAAATTCATGATGGCGGGTTTTAATAAAATATCATGACTAAAAACTGAATTAACGGAAATCCCACTCTGCCTAATATTATGCCATTAAATACCTCTGATTCAACAGGACATGGGACCCTTGGAGGGGTCCTGTGGTGTCTGCTCCCTGTGATTTGTGGGGTTGGACTTGCTCTAGGACATCCTATCCTTGGTTAGAGGTTAACCAAGCGTACATAGAGGTTCATAATAACATGGTTAGGATGTATGTTATTATGAGAACGCATGATTCTTGTGTCGGGCTCTTTGCCGTGTTGCTCACACTGTTCCTGAGCAGTGTTTGTGTTGTGGTAGGCAGTTTTACCCTTATGAGGGAAGCTGCTGCCATTGGGGAGTGAAATTCAGATAGATTATCTCCAATTCATTTGTTTCATCTTGCAGGAGATCGTCACGGCCCTGGCTGGTAAGAAGAACATAGTTCCTGTCACAGATAACTTTGCATGGCCTGACCCCATGTCCCTGCCAGAAGACATGAGAGCCATTCTCAACTTCAACGGCATCAAGTGAGTCCCTGCATACTGTGCTCCGATTGGACAGTGGACACAGTCCTGTGATGTGCGGGGAAACTGTTTTCCCACCAGGTCTAAACCACAGCTGTTTGTTCCATTTGTACTGCATTTATTACAATCTCCCAATAGCACTCATATTTCTCTCATTAATATTTCAGTCACTTTAGTGCAGATGTGTAAAAATTCCAATTAGAGGGAACTGTTTTCCCTGAATCGACATCATCTAATGCCTGCTGACGTCTCTTCACATAGGTGGTCCCACGAATATCAGGAGGCTACGATCGAGAAGATCCTGCGCTTTCTGAAAAGACCCCAAGACCAAGTCGACCGCTCAGACGGCTCCAAAGAGCAGAAGAAATAAACTGAGATAAACACAGTCCGATTTCAGCTATAATAACTATCCATGATGCCAAAATTCCACATAACCTACAGTGAATAGTCTGGCAGCTTTCCCTGCTCTGACCTAATGCATGTGAAATTAATCCGGATGTTTAGATTACTTGCTGACCGGAATACCTGATATGCACACACTTAATTATTAACAATAAATAGAACTGATAAGGGGATTGTATATAAAAACTCTAAGCCTTTAATGTTAGTCAGTGCTGTATATGTGTAATCAGGTACAGTAAGCGCCTTCTGTATCTCAGGAAAATAACTGTGATAGACCAGCTGACATGGACACCCAGCAACATTATCACTGCTAACACATCAGTGTTCATCAAAGCTCCTCTATATGCAGTCGTCGTTTTTTTTAACCTGTGTACATCAAATGGACCAAAGCAGGTCTCTGACTTTACCAACATTTCTCCCGTTTTCATGTTTGTGTTGTGATAGAAGAAATCTTCCTCGGCAGACTTGATGATTTGTTTAGGATGAGTGACTACTGTGAGTTTAATCTAAGCCCCAAATTTAACCATAAACAAGTGAAATATGTGTAGCGGGAATAACTCCATGTAGCGTTAAACATACTGTTCTGTAATAAAAGTGGGTAAAAAGTACCTCAATATCTGTTCTGTTTTACAGTGTAATTGTGAGTTACCACACTGTGTAATCCATTATTACTGCTGACATAAGACTTACTTCACCACAGTCTGTCCAATAGTTATATGTCTGCTTTTGAACTGAAAATGTATCATCCATCCATCTTCTGCTTATCCAGTCAGGGTTTTGGGAGTGGGTGGGCTGTTTCACCCAGCTGTCACAGGGTGAGAGGTACACCCTGGACAGGTGGCCAGGCTATCGCAGGTCTGACACACAGAGACAGATGATCATACCTACAGCCAGTTTAGAATGACCCATTAACCCCATGCGTGCCTTTGGACTGTGGGAGGAAGCTATAGTACCGGAGGGAATCCCCACAGACATTGGAGAACAGAGAGGCCCCAAACAGCCGGTGGATTCAAACCCAGGACAATCTTGCTGTGAGGCAACAGTGCTAACCACCACACCACTGTACTGCCCCAAAGTGTATCCTTGTTCAGAAAATAAATAAATAATTAAACACAGCAATCTGACACACCTGTCCTGTATTCATGAAGCATAAATGTACACCTGTAAAAACCAACAAAAGCAGTCATCCAGATGTGTTAATCAAGTTTATTAAATAAAATTGTGTAACTCGATTAACAAGATTTTTGGGGTTTGAAATCATTAAATTATCACACTTTATATTATAACAGATCACTCTGTTGACAGAACTGGAAGTGCAAAACCATAATTTAATTGCATTTTGTAATTTTAGAAAAAACATAAAATGTTAAAAGTTAAAACACAAACATCACTTATTTTATCACTTAAAAAATGTACTCTAAAATGTATTCAGATTGCTAAATATTGGAAATTATAGAAGAACAGACAGGTTTCTCAGACAGTTGTAGCACACTGTATGTTTTCTAAGGATGGCTTTGGTCACATGATCACGCGAATCTTGCTAATCAGTTAATGGTAGGTCAGTGGAAACTTCACTCAGCCAAGTAACTTCCCTTTGTGCATTTAAAGCTGATTCGACAGCTCCTGTTCCTTCATTGTGCAACTAGGACGTGACACTGTGTGCACGGCTTCTGCATTACTTCACAGATCAGCGTGTAATGCAGAAGCAGTCATTTAGATAAAAATGATTAACATTCATACAATGGAAAACATTCCTGATTGATTCTACATATGGCTTAAATCAGTGACACCTGGAGATATACAACAATTACATACATTCACGGTTTTAACTAACAGGAGTTAGTTAACAGGAGTGTGTGTGGTCTTCTGCTGCTGTAGCACATCCGCTTCAAGGTTCCACTTATTATGCACGAGGTACCGCCATGTGATCAGCTGATCAGATATTTGTATTAGTGAGCACTTGGACAAAATCAGAAAGCAGCAATTTACAAAATAACTTCTTTGTTTTTGTTGACGCGTTACATAGAATCTGTGACGACACTGCAGTGTCATGATCTCCGGTGCTCTACAATAGCTCATGATATTAAAAAATTACATCAAATTTTAATTATAAAGACACATTTTTGGGTTTGGCAGAACTGTCAGTCAGGATGTCGTTTCTTCATCGCTTACTTATTCTTTCTGGTGTAACAAGATGGAAATATCCCATCCCTGGGTGAGCGAATAAAACTGCAGACACAACGGATGCCTCTGCTCACCTTTCAGACTAACACCAGGATGAACCTGCACTCTCTTTTGTGATCCTGCCCTCCACCTCTCTGCAGGTCAGGACACTGTGGCATCTCTCTGGTCTCTCCTTTGTTCCAAACACTGCAGAGTCCTAGAAATACAGACATGAAGATGGTCAGTAATGACATTTGTCTGGTTGTTTACAGCCCATAAGACTAAAGCCAGTCACACAGGCATGAACAGACTCACCCTATTATTCCAGCTGGGATGAAGAGGATGATAGCAGCAAAGAGGAAAGGGAATCCCTTCATGAAGTGCAGGGTTGCTGGGTAGAGGGAGTTGAAAACGCCACTGCCCACCAGATAACACAAGCTCTCCACACAGGCAACAGATGCAAACAGGGCACCTAAGAAAAAGCACACACACACCCAGTAACACAATTACACATACAACCTGCAGAGCACAAGCTGTCCCGCGTGACAAGGGAACATGTGCTTCAACTGTGTTGCTGATCTAATTAGTTCACTGGCTCCACCACTGCACAGCTGACACACTGAGCTCTCTCTCTCACACAATCCGCACAACTTTGGTTTTAAATGTGTAACACTTGTACACGATCACGGGCTGACCCTGCTCTGACGGCTCCACCAACTTGGACAGCTTGGACCTCAGCACAGGTGTCGATGTCATGAAGAGCAAACACAGACCATAACCTGGGGAGAAAAAAACCCAAAACCAAAACAGATTTTTATGTTTATATGCGTGTAATTGTTTAATATCCATGAAATAATCCAGAGCGGGTGAATAAACTGTGTTAATTATTTCTAGAGGTTACAATCAGAGACAGTTTATTGTAGCCTTGTACTCAGGGCTGACAACCCTGAGTACAAGGCTACAATCAGTGGCCTTTTGTTCACTGACGTGTCATTATGTTTAAAATTTGCTTTAAAAATAACAATAACATGGGGTAAAAGGATTTGAAAAGCACAAATACAGGAAGATAATCAAAGTAACAAGCAGACATTCATCCATTCACTTATCCTTGAAAAGGTCTAAAGGGAGGCTGGAGCTTATCCCAACTAACATAGGGCGACATGCAGGGTGCACCCTGGACAGGTTCTCAGCCTAAGATAGGGAGATAGACAGCCATTCACACCTATGGGCAATTTAGATTCACCAATTAACCCAACTGCATGTCTTTGGACTGTGGGAGGAAGCCAGAGCACCGGAGAGTACCCATACAGACACGGGGAGAACATGCAAACTGCAAACTCCACACAGAAAGCCCCCGGCCAGGTAGCCAAGTTGAACTTCTTGCTGTGAAGCAACAGTGCTAACCACTGTGCCACCATGCTGCAGTGACATTTAACTCCAAATTAAATTGACACCAATATATATTGTAAGTCTTAACACAGACAAAACTTTTTCTTGGGCAGAGGCCGCATTCCATTACACATAATAGAAGAGAGAAAACACCTAATCATGGTAAAGTACTACAATAGTAAAAGTCATCTTCACTTAATTTATCCTACCTCACATTTTTCCTCACATAGTACATTCAGATTGACTTTTTACAATCGGTTTATAAACCATCTGGAGGTTATGAATGTGCTCCGACACCTCTCACCTGTAAACATGAGCTGAGTGCTGTTAGCCACAGAAAAGACCACCAGACCAACAATGTTGGAGGCAAGACCCACAAGAGCCACCCAGGAGTCCTCCATGCAGCGCTGCATGATCTTTATCCCCGCCAGACTGCTCAGGTAGCCCAGGTGGTGAGCTGCTGATCCGTAGCCAATAAAGTCTGGGCCCCAGCACAGAGGCGAGCTCAGCTCGTACAACACGTACAGTTCTCTGGAGCCAAAGTGAACAGTCACCACCAGAAAGAAGCACAGCGTGTAAAGCCACAGCTTGCATCTGTGAAATTGTCCTCCAGCCTCACTGCTGCTGCCTCCTGATGAGTAGAGGTGCCAGACAGCTTTATGGTGTCGAGTAGTGAGGAGCTTAGCACTCGGGTCTGGCACCACAGACTCACGGACAAAGAGGAAGGCATACAGAGCTGACACCAAGTTGGTGGCCAGCACGAGCCAGAACGGGTTGATGTAACTAAACAAAGCACAGAAATAGAGAGGTAAAGCTTATATGGTTGATTTAGATATATATTAGAGCAGTGTGAACAAACCTTTTAACACACATTCCTTACCCTTGAGCCCGCCGCCACTGTCCTCCAATGATGCTGGCTAGCATCCCTGACAGGCCCAGACACGCCTCTAGGATTGCCACCCTGAAGGTGCGAGAGCGCCTGTCACTGATATCTGCCACATAGGCAAAGCAGCCTGCCAGGACGGCATTAAAATCACCCGACAGGCCGCTAAGCAGCCGTCCCACTAGAAAGTAGACCACGGGCAGCTTGAGATACATCACCACAAGGTACACGATCGTCTGCAGGGCCAGGCCAAGGTTAGGGAGGATGAGGACTCGTCTGCGACCAGCGAGGTCACTCCAAGAGCCCAGGAGAGGCACAACCAAGAGCCCGACAGAAAAGCCCCCCAGACTGATGTACAGGTTCCAGTGTGCTGTCAAGGTTTCCACCTCCTGAAAAAGACACATTTAACAACAATCAATCTCAGTGATCAGCGAAGAGGTGGAGAAGATTTTTTAATAGATGCTGTGTTTCTACTTTTTGTTTCTTAGCTGCATCCCAGGTGTAACTCTGTCTGTGCACCAGCGTAATTAGACCCATACATCATTGCGTCTGATCTGCCCAAACACTAGTTTTGCTTCACCTTTTTTAGCAGAGCGTGTAGATTGTATTCCTTTTTCCCATTTTCAGCATGTGACTGCTGTTCCTCATTGTTGAACTGCTTGTAGGTTCAAGGCTTACGACTCCTTTTTTCCTTAAATGACTACACATGCAGCCATTCAGGTGCTGATGATCAATTTACTTAGAAAAAAAAGCCTTTAAAACACATCTGCATGTCTTTATGTGTGTATTAGTTTGTGCATTGCTTTTGTTTTCTCCAAATTGTAAGCACTTGACAGGAGGTCTTGCATATCTTTAAAGGGCTTGCGTGATAAAAAATGGCCCTTTTGGTGATGCTTATAACTATATGAGCGTGCTTTACTTGTTAGAACAGGTAAAAAAAATATGATACAGGAATGGCTTATTTTTAGGATTGCTTTGCATGCAGTTTCTTCAATAAGTGTTTTCATTTTGTTGTTTGTTAAGGGTAACTATGTAACCTGAAGAAATCAACAAAGTGGGATGGCCTCTCCTACTGAACCAGTTAGTTTAACTGTAAATCTAGCATGTTAGCATTACTTTGTGTCTCACTTGTGATGAATAATAAATAATGCTGCAGGTTTGCTGGCTGTTCAACAGAATATTGGATTAGTGAGTCATGATATGAGATGAGAGTCAAAGTCAGATTTATTGTCCATTCTGCAATATGTCCCGGGTATACACAGGATTGAAATGCCGTGTTTCCCTGACCCATGGTGTGCAGCGAAATTAAATAAATATAATAAATTAAGTGAGAAGTTTTTCAGCTTTTTTATATACAAGATATTAAGTATAAATGTTTTTTTAAAGCCTGCATAAATATTCCAAGTAGCAAAAAAAAATGAGGGTAAACAGGGTACCACAGTCCTTCTGTGGACTAAATCACACATTTCTCCGTGGTCTTTGTCAGGTTACTTCGTTAGTGCTTGTAAGCTGTGGTGCTACTTGGGACTAGTCTAAACCTATTGGGGGTGGGCATATTGTTTTATGCATGGCTTCATTAATAAAATCAATCAACAGTGTTATAGTGTCTACAACCCCTTTAAGTTTTCCGCCATTATAGAGCCTGAAGAAAAGGGTTAAAATACATTGAATTTTTAAGGTTATAAACATGTAACGTAATATTAATGAAAGATGTTTTTGTGCTTTTCCTGTTATAAAAATACTTCACAATGTATTAAACTCACGTTGAAAAGCCTTTATTTGTAACGGCATACATGGTTTTTAAATTAAAGGGTAATTCAAATGCTTTTCCCACGCAGAAAAGACGTGGACAGCAGCAGCAGTACATTTCAGGGTGACCGGACTACCTTCTGAAGCGGGTCGGGGGGCGCTGAGCTGTTGCCGCACTCCGACCTCTTGGAGCCGTTGTAGCCGAGGTCTTCACTTATGCGGTCCCACAGGTACTGGGTCGACAGAGGTGCCTGCAGGGCCAGGGAGAACATGGACAGGAACAACACCGGCTCCACAGACACCGGCAGCGAGCATGTAACAGGCGGTCGTACGACGTCGGTGGACGGTACACCAGGCTCCTCTTTGTTTACGTCGAGCTGTGGTTCCTCCGCTGTGTCACTGAGGACATCTCCGTGTAGGATCGCCGCAGTGTCCTGCTCGTCCATGTTGGATCCACTCAACTGTAAACATTAAGTGTGTTGACTAGTTTAAGCTGCCTGTTAACGGAGTATACAGTGAAAACGAGAGCGTGTGCGGCTGGCTAACAACGGTTACGCTAATGAGAGTGAAGGTAACTTTACTGCCAGCTCAGCCAAAATCAATGAAACAATAACAAGAACCGTAAAAGCGCGGGCTTTGCGGCCTCTGCTGGACGAAGAGGTGAACTACATTCCGAAATGATAACTGCGGTGGGTCACGAGTGCCAAAATGAATTAACGAACTATTTCTTTAAATAATTAATTTACCCCCCCCCCCCCCCCCATAACAAACACAGCTCTCATATTTAGTAGGGGTGCAACGATACACAAAATTCACGTTTCGGTTCGATACTTTGGTGTCACGGTTCGATATTTTTTCGATACAAAAAAATATTCATGCCTTTTTAATTTGTCATTTATTAAAATTATAAATATATATTTTAACTCAAAAGTACAGTTTTTAAATTTAATGTTGCTGAAACAAAAGTAATTAAAAAAATAAATATATCTCAGGGCTCTCAAAATTTCAAAATCCCTGGTAGCCCTTCAGGCAGGGACTCTTCAGTTTTTGGTAGCCCAAAATAAATGTAAGTAGCCCGAATAAAAAAGAGAGCAATTTTTTGATTCATGTTTTGTTTCCTTTACAATATTATACATTAAAGTATAATATTGTAAAGGAAACAAAACATTAATCAAAAAATTGTTGAAAAACAAATTACAACATTGTATAAAAATTACAATCATCAACTCAAATACTTGGTTCTAATTGAACAGAAATTTCTATGAACTTGTAAGAACTGTGTAGGACATGAATCAGTCTGTGTCAGATCCTGAATTTGAAATTTCCACTGAAGTCACGGGTAAGAGGCAAGTGGAACCAAGATCGAGGCCATTTGCTTTTTGAAGTTTGCAAAGACTGCTAAATTTTGCCAGTGGTAGTTCACTCTTTGCAACATAGTACGCTGTTCTAAACAGATTTTTCAAGTTTATTTTTAGTATGTTATTTGCAATTGGTGTTTGTTCTGGGAAAGCTATTGCAGACTGAGCAATAATGCATTTCTTGCATTTCTCATGGGTTCTAATGGGGGCCTTTCTTAAAATGACTGGTCCCAGTAACAAAGGCGCTTGTCGACTCAGAAATCGAGAGAAAACCACCAACACACCCGGCAGAACATTATGTTATTTACACGGGTGCACATAAGTGGTCCGCATGTGCGCATTCGCTGTCAAAATAAAAGACGCGCACCAGATAAGAAGTTGCAACGCGCGTTTGTGTCCATATAAAAAGCGCTGTTTTTGTCCGCTAGAGTGGGATTTTCACGGCACATTCCGCACCACATCTCTGTGCATTCATCATTTGTTTGAAGCCAACTCACCTCCTGCAACCACTTTTCCGAGAATACGCGCTTCTTTTGTGGTTCGGACTCCTTCTGACATTTGTTTGGAGGTGGAGGAACACCAAAGTAATTGCTTAAAGGAGCTTGCTTCTTCGACATCTTTAAGAGTTCTAAACAAATGTCTGTCCTCCTCCAGAAAATCTTATGTATGCAAACACGCGTTGCAACTTCATATCTTGTGCGCGTTTTTTTTGTTTTTATTTTGACAGCGAATGCGCACCTGCGGACCACTTATGTGCAGCCCCGGTTATATAGCTCGTCATATTGCAGCCACAGAAATTCTTTTGTCCATGAAACCATAAAGCTGCACTTTCTTTTTGCCTTATAGTCTGATTTGTCGTAACTTTTCCGTTTTGTGGTAAGCTTTTCTTTGGCTGTCACTTCTTCACCCTGACCTGTCTTATTTGGCTCAGCAGAACTAAAATATATATCCTGCTGCTTTTACACACACACACACACACACATAACGGTCAGCGATTCTCTGCGCGATCAACCTCTCATATGTTTAAGCTTGCTGCGGGAGATTTCACTTGTCATGTTTGCATAGTAAGCTAACGATTGATAAGACGATGTCAGAGGAATTGGTGCGCAAATTATCATCACTCACCAATCAGTACTATCACTCTCTATACACAGTTTGGGCGATTGCAAAGTGAAACCAAAAAACAAGCGCAAATTCAAACGCGATTTCAATATGTCACATATTGACAGTGGCTCACCGATGCCAATGACATAATTACCCAGCTACATTTCCGAAAGAATGCAAAAGCATTGACATATATTTTTCCTTCCTACGATAGCCCGACGGGCAGGGCAGAGATAGATTTTGGTAGCCCAACTGGAAAAATCGCTAGCCCAGGGACGTCGGGCTAGCGATTTTGCAAGCCCTTTATCTGATTGAGGAATCACTCATCTTTGGAAAAGAGAGTTTATTACAGAGAAAGGGCTCTTTCCAAAATAAAAGCAATACTATACGCTTCTTCTGGGCTATATTCTCAGCAGCATATTGTAGCGGGTCAGGGCTGTTCGGGGTTCTGTTTGTACAGTTATGTTTTGTTTATGTTGCCATAGTGACGGGTGACACCCACTCGCCGCGACGGTGTGTCCTTCCGGGATCAGAGGGCGCCCTGTGTGTTGTTGTTGCTGTGCGGTTGCCGCGCTGAGCAGTTAGCTAGGGGCAGTGTTCTTCTGCAGATGTCAATAAACGGCTGTGCTCCCTGGCTAGTTCACGGGAAGCTAGACCAAACGACACCTCCATCTCCTCCTTGTCTGAGCTCGCCACATTGGTGTCAGAAGTGGGATGATGGTGGCACCCCATGTTCTGACCCGAGTGACTTTTCCCCCGCCGGTCGGGACCGGCCGGTGCGCCAAAAGAAGGCACCTGGACATTTGCAGGACTTTGTGTGCGGTAATGGGGTCGTCGGGGACGACTGACCCCTTAGGTGGGGGCTATGTAGCAGGTCAGGGCTGTTCGGGGTTCTGTTTGTACAGTTATGTTTTGTTTATGTTGCCATAGTGACGGGTGACGCCCTCTCGGTGCGACGATGTGTCCTTCCGGGGTCAGAGGGCGCCCGTGTGTTGTTGTTGCTGTGCGGTTGCCGCGCTGAGCAGTTAGCTAGTGGCAGTGTTCTTCTGCAGATGTCAATAAACGGCTGTGCTCCCTGGCTAGCTCACGGGAAGCAAGACCAAACGACACCTCCGTCTCCTCCTTGTCTGAGCTCGCCACAATATTAAACATATCAGGTCCCCATAAGGAGAATCATGTGCTAACGGCTGTCTAAATGACTTGGGTTTGTAGCATGTATGCTTGTTGTTTTTGTCTGCTTCCACTTGTCTTTGCACTAGGATGATGTCGGCGTAAATGTGCAGTCATATTCGTTGTGTTCCCACTAGTGCTGTCAGCGTTAATCTCGTTGAAATGACCTTAACGCCACAACACGGCAAATCTCCGTTAACGAGCTACCCCTGATCACCCCGTGCATGGGGCTAGACGGCCAACACATTAACGAGCTAACTGCGCTAACACACTAGTTCCCACCCATGTAATTGAGCATTGCGTGGCACATCCAACATACTGTTTTACTTTAGTCCATGACGCGCTTACCTTCAGGGTCATATGTCACATGAAAACCAAAATAATTGCAAACGCCAGATCTGAATGAGGGTGGGGGAGGTTCAATTTGCCATGTTGCAAGAGGAGCTTAACTTCTGTCTCGCTAGCTTGCCCTGCGCTCTTCCTTCTGACTATGCTGTCTGTGTTGAACGCTCAGTGGATCTGCGCTCGACAGTGCAGCCTAGATGGAATAGTCGAACGCAGATTCACTGAGCGCTCAACGCAGACAGC
This sequence comes from Copadichromis virginalis, assembly GCF_057382275.1. Classification (NCBI taxonomy): domain Eukaryota; kingdom Metazoa; phylum Chordata; class Actinopteri; order Cichliformes; family Cichlidae; genus Copadichromis; species Copadichromis virginalis. Next base: position 23,285,053 of record NC_140631.1, on the reverse strand, counting down.
ATCGTCAGAAGGAAAGTTGATAAAATAAATTACAAATGTTGTATTGTTCGATACATATGCGTACCGAACCGAAAGCCCTGTATCGAACGGTTCAATATCGATACGAGTATCGTTGCACCCCTAATATTTAGATTGTACTCTTACAGCCTTTCTTTCATTTTTTTCATGACAATGATGATGACATAAGAGTTTATTTAAAAAATTAAAATGTTGAAATGATACAAACACGTAAACGAAACATAAGGAAAATATTAACGAAACATTTATTTTTCTTATTATTATTTGTGTGTTTGTATAACTATATATCTAGATATTTACATACACTCACTGGCCACTTCAATACTTACACCTTGCTAGCAGCTGTGTTTTGCAAAAAAATATATTTATATTATGTGTAAGTATATTTGCCTGAATTGATAAATAGCCTACAGTAAACAGGCATTATGAAGGGGTTATATGTAAAATAAAGAAATGACCTATTTTGGAAGAATTTTTATTCCATGAACTGTGTGGAAGGCAAACTATGGACCCGGATGCAGGACTTGGGAGACACAAAAAGCTTTAATGCTCATAATAATATAAAGAAGTCCAGAACAATCGCAGGACAGACAGAGAATCCAAATATCAGGAATCTTTAGGGAATGACAGGGCAAGACAGTGCATGAATACAATAATAGGGTAAGAACATGGTGATTTTGGTAATTTGATAAGTGTTATTAATATAATTATGAGTAATTCATTCATCTAAACCCCTGGGGCTGATCTGGCTGGTAAATCAAACTAAATGTGGCTGGATTCATGCAGTATAGATAAGTTACACCTAGTTGGTTAACCTTAGTGTGCTTGCTTGTTAACATCATTGCACGAAGTACTTTCTCAGACTCAGAAAAAGTATTGATGCTTACTTGCCTACTTTCTACATAACTTGATTCTGTAATTGTAGTTTTTAAAAAGAGGTCTAAAATTAAGACTCAAACGAGAAGCCAACTTTAGAGCACTTATTTACAGCCTTGCAAAAATACTGCACTATCAGTTGAAAAATCCTTCCTGATTTTAACATGATTCGAGTCATGTGGGCACACATGTTTTTTTCTTCTGCTCAAAGTCAGTATAAAAGGCACAGAGAACATCTGTATTTGCTGGCCTGATGAGATAATCTGCTAAAAAGAGAATAAAACAGAGGAGTCAAGGACAGACATGAAGAGAACATTAAAAGACACTGGCTGTAAAAGTTTGGCACTTCTCTTAGAAATCTACCCTCAAGCAGCAATAAAATAGAACACTAATAATAAAACATTTCCTCACCCCTGAATAACTGAGCATTAATAAATATAAGATCTAAGTTCTTTTAAATAATTGCACGATTAGGCTGCTAAAATGGTTCTGAGTTATTTTGAGACCAAATAAAATCTAATTTCACTTCTGTTTGCTGAATCACAAGCGGCGGTTCAGGTCAGTTGGCAGAAATGGTGACAGAGCAATGCTGAAAATGAAAGCACACATCAGTACTCTGTGATTCTAGGCAGATTTTATTTCATTCAGATGGGTGCTTTCCTTTTTTAAGCTCCACTCCTTCAGGTAGTGATCAACAGCAGCATGCAGATCTTTCTTCTTCACAAGCAAATTTCAGTTTCTTTATGCTGCACAGAGGACATTTAAGATACTTAAAATAATTACACATCTACCAAAATACATTGCTGTCACTATTATTTTTGCCATTGTTAGTTTTAATTGATGGTAAAATTTATATAGCGCTTAATAATGCGCAAACTATAATATAGATTTTTATATTAGCCCTCAGGTTCCTATCAACATCTATCTGACAGTAATTTATAAGTCACAGTAAGAAAAGCTTGGGGGCTGGAACAACATGCTTTTCTGATTAATTTTAATGTAATTTCTTTTTGTTATTACATACAGTGACAGTAGGTTATTTAAAGTTTCGACCACATGCCAATTATAACACCTGTAAAATGTTTGCTGGCTTTCATTTCACCCACACACTAATGTGTAGGTGCAATTGGGTGTGGAAAAAACAAAAAGGTGCCGCCCTTGTTGTCGTTTTCTGTCATTCAATTGTTTAATTAAAAAACTGAGAAGGTTCAGTGGGTGGTTATTAAGGTTGGCAGCCTGTAGCCATGGCACTACAAGAAAGAAAGCAAGAGCTGTTATTTATAGTGTATTCAATACAGAAACACGCACCAGGTACTTTATTACCAACCACTGGATAACGCAAATATCTAACCAGACAGTCATATAGCAGCAACTCAATGCATTTATGCATGTAGACATGGTCAAGACGACCTGCCAAAGTTGATTCTGAGGATCAGAATGAGGAAAAAAGATAATTTAAGTGAGTTTGAACGTGGCGCGGTTGTTGGTGCCAGAAGGGCTGGTTTGAGTATTTCAGGTATTTTGCCACACAACCTTCTTAAAGGTTTACAGAGAACAGTCTGAAAAAGAGAAAATGTCCAGTGAGCTACCTACCTGAGTATCGTGTCCATCCCTTTATGACCACAGTGTACCATGTTCTGGTGGCTGCTTCCAGAAGGATGTTTTATGTACTCACATGGCCTCCACAGTCATCAGATCTCAATCCAATAGAACACCTTTGGGATGAACGGGTAGAAGAGATTCACATCAAGGATGTGCAGCTGTCAAATCTGCAGCAACTATCCGAGGAATGTTTCCAGCATCTAGTTGAATTTATGCCACAAAGAATTAAAGCAGCTCTGACTATGAAAGGGGCCCAACTCAGTACTTGCAAGGTGTGTCCACTGAAGTCGACAGTGAGTGTACGTAATTGTGTTTTTATCATTTATCTAAAATATATTTCTCATTAATCTGAAATGTAAAGTTTTTTTTTCCGAGTTTGTGTTTGTATCAGGCTTTCTGATTTTCTGACATATGCACAAACTCTCTGTATGCTATTCCTGAGCAATGGCCTTATAGGAATCTCACCACCCATCAGCACAATGCCAGTAAAACCGAAATGTCATCACAACCTAAGATATTATCTCTAAAGCAAAAGTTTACTCACTGATATCCTTTTTTTTTTTAAAACTTTGAAAATACCTTTATCTTTGCAGATATCAGAGGCTTTTATTTTTTACACAACTCATGTTTGCCTCAGGCAATAACACTGATCGCTCTTTTCTGCAGAACTGATTTGACTTTATGTACTCACACACGCACACACACACACACACACACACACGGGAGAATGCTCTGGATTGTCAACATTTTAATTTCATGAAAGGTTTTACACTGGAATCATAACATTGGTCTTCTTGGTAAGTTACACCCATCGGCGACTAAAACCTGTTTTTACAGATGATCCTGCTGCAGCATTGAGACATAACCAATCTTTCAACTCTTTTAATCAACCACATTCAGGGATTTATTCTTGGGCTATTTTGGGGTTAGGTGGGATGACGTCCAACATTCATGCTGTTACATGAATACCTGCTTACAATGTGCTGTGCTCACTTTAATAACGACCGACTGGGCATTATTCTTCCCACTACCAAATCAGTTGACCTAATATACAAGATAATGTGACTGTTGTAATGACCACATCTTAAAATGCAAATTTAATTTCTACCTTAGAAACTGTAGTAGGTCTCTGGAGGTCCTCTGCAGGTTGGTCCTACATTTATTAAGAGGAGCTTACGGTCCTCTTTTACTTCTTACAGTGTATAGTGTTATATGTCACTATGGATTTTCCCAATACATAGTAACATGTAGCTTACCGGGAATAATACACGTGTAGAGACAGACTGTGTTTTGATCTAAATTACATTTCTGCCTCTTCTTATGTTTTTCAATGAATATCCTACAAGGAATGGCTGAAAATCAGAACAGTCTACATCTGTATCCAAACTTTGCAACCTAATATATATCAGATTGAGAGGTAATCAAAAAAGACATTTGTCTGGATTTATATTATTGTTCTATGTTGTCTTCTTTGTTATAACATGTTCAGGCCTACATCACTGACCCTTGGCATCGTGTAATCTCTGACCAAACTGACATGTGGGATCATATTCAGGTAATAAAGCATGCATGAAGCAATGTCCTTATTTACCTTCACAGGAGACAAAGTGGTGTTGTGTCAGTTGTGCTGTACTGGGATACAGTGCATACCTTTGCTTGTGAGTACCCCACTGCATGTTATCCTTTTCCCATTGATGGGCATCATGGAATATAGCAGTGCCATATAGCAGGCACGTTTTTAGCTGCTATATATTTAAACTGTTGTAATGTCTGTGTGCATTTATATGTATTTGTCAGAGACTGATAATTGTTTCTCCCGAAATCCTTTTACTGCTCGCCCTTTCTTTGTTATGCCTGCAGTTCATTATATTGGGTTCTGTGGATTTTACTCTGTGGAACTCTGAAAGAACAGAAAGGATTATGAAGGCAACAAGACATACCAAACAATCAACGGAGCGATCAAGGCAAGGCAAGGCAAGTTTATTTGTATAGCACAATTCAACAACAAGGTGATTCAAAGTGCTTTACAGAGACATTAGAAACAAGAACAAATAAAAAGCATGATTTAAAATTGAATGAAAGATGAATATAAAAGCATGGAGCATGAGCTTCGCAGAGGGCTGTGCGCTTGTTATAGTCACATTTCTGGTTTTGTCTGAGTTCATACTTGGCTGAAACCACTGTGCTCCTTTTAACAAAGACAAACTCTTGGTACAGTAGTTGTTTATTACACAGCTTTGGATGTGTACCGATCACCAAATAGTGACATCTTGTATCAGTGCGGGCTGTTATTGTATTAACCTGGTAATAATTGCTTCTCTAATCTTTTGGGTTTATTAACACGTTTCTAGGAGCTTTATTTTTAGACCCATTTGCTGAAATAGAATCGTGATTTTTTAATTTAATATAGGAAATTAGGCATATGATGTTCTGTGGCCAGAATAAGACCATCATTGTTGCTCTGCTGCTGTGGGAAGTCCAGAGGTCACCTAATGAGATCAGTATAGTTGTTTATAACAGGTATAAAGTTATTAACACTTTTATGAAAAAAAGATGACTGGCACTTTTTCAGGATCAGATTTTGAAGGTATGAAATCTGACACTGAAGGTTTATCGGCTCTATTTTATATGAGTCTTCCTGTTCACTTGAAATGGAACCATCTTTACATTTGTGCTTTCATTTGCAGAGTCACACTGACACGGTCATGATGAAGAAACAAAAGCACAAGTCAGCTTGTTTTAGGAGGATAAGAGGAGGGATGCTAAAGTAAAAAGACTTTTCATACTGTGATTATACATGCAGCACAAAGGAAAGTGTGCTTTTCACTGTTGCGTCACAGTTTAACCTCTGTAACTTCTCTCTTAAAGATAAAAACACAGCTTTTTTACGATTTTATGCTGTTTTCTGTAACAGCCAAAGATACAGTCAGTTACTTTTACCGCCTGTGACAACTCATCTCGCTGATTCAGTGGTTTCTAATTAACTTTATACCAACTCCTTGCAGAGATGTAGCCTGATAGCCTCAAGGTCAAGCCTGTGCAGCAGTTCCTGCTGTGCTGTTCATCAGTCAAACTACTTCAGTGTCAAAGATTAATTTTTCTTCCTTGGTAACTTAAGTTGAGCATGTCTTGCTCCTGCTTATGAGCAACAAGGCCGTGGTGCTCCTCAAAAAGCTGAAACATCAGTGTGTTTTGCACACAGAAGGGTGACATAATGATTAACACACACTTGGTTTAAAAGGTGTGATGCAGACTTTCGGGTGCCAATAGTCCATTAGTCACTTTGGGAAAGTGGAAAAACCTGTTGAAGTACAAACCAAGTTACAACAACACATTAAAGCATTCTTGTGTTTCATCTTTGCGAAATACATTCATTATCTGGAGACAATATAGAGGAAGGCTTTCGGACAGAAAATAAACAGCTATCGAGGTGCTTTTGATGTTATTGTATTTCTTTGTCTCCTTGTTCTTGTCGTGGTTCCACGGAGCATCCTTTATGCTCCGCTGAAGATGATTTGCATTTGCCAGATGTTCAGCAAGACCATATTTTTATAAAGATAATGCAGTCTATTAATATTTGGATGTTGGGATCAAGAAGTCTGAAATTCCACTGTGGATTGAAGAAAGAAGAAAAAGAAAGAGATTAATCGCTTTGGCATTTCTACATTGCTGTGTGTGTGCTGGTGGCCACATTCACTGAACGTTCCAGCAGTGTTGTTTCCACCAAGGTCTTTGTACTAATACTGGCCTTCATGGTGAGACACAACATGACACTAACAAGAACAATAAGAAGAAGAATATCATGAAAACCTTTCAAACAAGCCCACAACATGGTGAATATCACCCTCAGAGGCAGAGATACAAATCTCTTATATCTTTAACCTTTAAATGTATTAAAACTTCAATAAGTTCATCTTGGTTTTGGTCATTTGTGACTTAAAAAAAATGTATTGCAAAACAAAAAGCTTTACAGCCTGGCCATGCACATCATTTGGCTGTGATAGTATTTTAATGTTTGTATAGATTTACATACAAAGCTCTATAAGTGAGCATGTTGATATGCACACAGGGTTTTGGATAAAGATTATATCCAATTTTTTGATAAGCAGCTTATATTAATCCTCATATATCTGATCTTTATTATCTAATTGCATGGCCATAATATCCTGAATATTACCATGGAAACTGATCTCAGGAAGCTTAAGCAGCAAATGCAATGTGAACGTGCCTCCGTGGTTTGATAAATTGCCATCGATCTTATTAGAAAGCTGATGGTGTTAACAAAACATTGCATTGTCTCGGGTCAAGCACTAGACATAATTTGTTTTCTTTGAGCGAAGGCAGCAATCATCCCGCTGGAGTCATAACAGCCATCATAACCACTAACGCGGGGAACATAGCCACGTTTCAGCTGAGTGTATTTCCAAGCTGGGCTAATAGCAGTACTAATTATTTGAAAAACATCTCCTACTTTTGCAGGACTGCAACAACGAGGCTTGCAGCTGTCTTTGTAGTTCTAATCAAAGCTCCTTCATGTGGCCTGATAGCCACTGAGGCCTCTTACTGAGTGACAACACTCAATCAATTTTCAAATTTTCTGTTTTACAACAAGCAGGTTACAAACTTACAAAGTAAATAACAAACAGTTCTTTACTTGTATTTCTGAGCAGAAAAAATAGTTTTAGTTGTGCAGGTATAAAACTGCATTCAGTTTGTTATTTGCCTAACCTGGTAAACATGGTTTTGATATAGTTGATATATATATGAAAATGAAGTAGATTGTTAATTTTAATGTTTTTGATTTTAGATATAGGGGATTTGTATAATCTTTATTACTCATATTATGAACAATCCCCCTTTTTTTGCAATATAGATAATGATTTTAGGGTTAGCCCCAATTTAAGCACGGTGAAATCAGTGAAAAATAGAGAACATGGAGCAAAATGTGGCCCGTAAAATATCTTAATTCACTCAATATTGAAATGCTTTTTGAAATGTTATGTTGGCTGTATTTTAGATTGGCTCTTTCAATGTCCACAACATCGATATGATTTTGCACTTGATTCCCAAGCAGCATCGTTTTAGTTTATTTTGATTTAATGATACTTTATTGACCCTTAATTGGATGAGCAGAACAGAATGAATAGATGGATGGATATTTTATTGTGTTTGCATTTTATACATCTTACATAATGGTTCACATTAGGTCTACTGACAGGATATCTACATAAAAATGGCTTCGTGGGGATTGCTGTTCCTCTGTTCAACCTCAGTACAAATTGTGTTTTTGGTATTAAGCATACATGTGAAACTGCAATTCTGTCAGTATGGTTAGATTGTGCACATGGTAGTGCACAGAAATGTGATAATCAAACTTTTGATTATTTGATCAAAGGTAGAATATTTAACTTACTTAAAGAAAGCACATCTTTACAATAGCGACACTGCAGATCCAAGAGTTGTAGTTACTTTTAAATCTAATGATGGGCTCAAATCTCATTGCCATCTATAGGATTATGACCACTGACCCCTCGGCTGATTTAAGGAGAGCCATGGGAACAGGAGGCAAATCCTTTCAAGGGGTCAAGTGGGAGAAATTCAAAATGATTGAAGGTCAGAAAAATCTATTATATGACGCTGATTGAAAACATTTCATTGAACCTCTTGGCAGGGGGCCGTATATCTGCTGTATGTGAAGGCATGGGGCAAAAAGGACTTTAAAATGGTGGAAGCAGAAAACTCAAAGGGTCAAAGGAGTAAGCAGGTATGAAGCCCAGAAGATTTTTATTTAATCTACAGACCATGCTCCTGGTAAAGGCTGGACGACAGCATCACACAAAGGAAAATCTATCACTCGCTCTCAGGGATTTGATTCTCACAGTTATGGAGGTTCAAGAAGGTCCAACTGATGTCAGCTATCAGAGGTAAGACTCAACATTTATGCCTTTATATAGGATGTGAGGGGTTATTACACCACTCACATCCCAGTGTTGTGTTTTGTGCCCTGTAATGCTGCAGTACAGCTGGGTTATCCCAAGACTCAATCTACTGATCATGTAATAGCTTACCTGTCATTTAGCTGTTTGCGGTTACTGGCACTGCCTCAGATCATGAGATTTGCATATTAGGATTTCATAATGGGCTGAGAAATATGTGAAGAGTGGGATGGGGGTTCTTGAAACGCTGAATCACTGAGTTTAGAGGGAATAATTATTCAACTTGACACAAATGAAAATTTATCTGCCTTCTACTAACACAAAAATAAATACTACTGACCTACATACTAAATCTTCCACATTAATTTCTGGGCGTGTCCTGTATGATCCTGTGAAACTGGCAGCGGACCCTTTGGATCTTGTGGGTTGAGGGGTGGCACCTGCATGGCTAGTCCTTGTTGTCTACATCATTGGTTATGTGTCAAAGAAGCATCCATATGGATCCCAAAACCTAAGGTTTCCCATCATAGGGTTTTATTGTTAATACAACTGCCCATGTTTTAAATGTGATAGCTGGCCAGTGTAAGTGATTTAAAATAAGTCCATCATCTTCTGAAATTCTTGCCCATTCTTTGCAAAACAGCTCCAGCTCAGTCAGATTAGATGGACAGCGTTTGTGAACAGCGGTTTTCAGATCTTGCCACAGATTCTCGATTGGATTAAGATCTGGACTTTGACTGGGCCATTCTAACACATGGATATGGCTTTATGTTTAGGGTCGTTGTCCTGCTGGAAGGCGAACCTCCGCCCCAGTCTCAAGTCTTTTGCAGACTCCAAGAGGTTTTCTTCCAAGATTGCCCTGTATGTGGCTCCATCCATCTTCCCATCAACTCTGACCAGCTTCCCTGTCCCTGCTGAAGAGAAGCACCCCCAGAGCATGATGCTGCCACCACCATATTTGACAGTGGGGATGGTGTGTTCAGAGTGATGTGCAGTATTAGTTTTCAGCCACACATAGCGTTTTGCACTTTGGCCAAAAAGTTCCATTTTGGTCTCATCTGACCAGAGCACCTTCTTCCACATGTTTGCTGTGTCCCCTTCTAGTTTGTGGCAAACTGCAAACGGGACTTCTTATGGTTTTCTGTTAACAATGGCATTCTTCTTGCCACTCTTCCATAAAGGCCAACTTTGTGCAGTGCACGACTAATAGTTGTCCTATGGACAGATTCCCCCACCTGAGCTGTAGATCTCTGCAGCTCGTCCAGAGTCACCATGGGCCTCTTGGCTGCATTTCTCATCAGCGTTCTCCTTGTTCGGCCTGTGAGTTTAGGTGGACGGCTTCGTCTTGGTAGGTTTACAGTTGTGCCATACTCCTTCCATTTCTGAATGATCGCTTGAACAGTGCTCCGTGAGATGTTCAAGGCTTGGGAAATCTTTTTGTAGCCTAAGCCTGCTTTAAATTTCTCAATAACTTTATCCCTGACGTGTCTGGTGTGTTCTTTGGACTTCATGGTGTTGTTGCTCCCAATATTCTCTTAGACAACCTCTGAGGCCGTCACAGGGCAGCTGTATTTGTACTGACATTAGATTACACACAGGTGCACTCTATTTAGTCATTAGCACTCATCAGGCAATGTCTATGGGCAACTGACTGCACTCAGACCAAAGGGGGCTGAATAATTACGCACACCCCACTTTTCAGTTATTTATTTATAAAAAAAAATGTTTGGAATCATGTCTGATTTTCGTTCCACTTCTCACGTGTACACCACTTTGTGTTGGTCTTTCACGTGAAATTCCAATAAAATTGATTCATGTTTGTGGCTTTAATGTGACAAAATGTGGGAAAGTACAAGTGGGCTGAATACTTTTGCAAGCCACTGTAGCTGGAAATGTGCCGCGGGCACATTCATACATTTGAATCAGCTATAGCGTCTTGTCCACAGCTTGTCAGCTTTCACATGTGATTTATTTATTATTCATTCCACTGACAGCCATCGGTGTTGTTTCTGTGACACAATCATTAGAGAAGAATTTGCATATTATAAGCTCAATTTGTCACCATAGGGCAGGGCAGAATCTGACATGTGACTGTTGAAGGTTCTTTAAGTCAAAATGTTTTCATTAGCATTGCATAAAGGTAAGGGTAAAGTTTATTTATTAAGCGCTTTTCATAGACAGGTAGTCACAAAGCGCTGCACACAGAGATTAAAATAAACAGTACAATAAATAGACAATAAATAGCAAAATGCACAATATACACAATATAGAGTTTAAATGTAAATTAAAAAATCTAAAAATATGAAAAGCATTGGTCAACAGAAAGCTTGTTTAAACAGTAAAGTTTTTAACTGTTTTTTAAAGGATTCCACAGAGTCAACCAAACGTAGTTGTAGAGGCAGACTGTTCCACAGCCTTGGTGCCACAGACTGAAAGGCTCTGTCCCCTTTCGTCTTCAGACGTGTTCTGGGAGCTGATCATGTAATAATAAGTGAGAAGAGAATCAATATGATGCATAATGATCTGAAATGCAAGTGGAAAGCTTTACTGCTTTAATGCACCTCTGATTTTTAATAACTGGTCATGAAATGGTAATTTCTTTCAAATGGGATACCAAGAACAGTCATTTGGAGAAACAGCTGCACATTTTATTATTCAATATCCCTGGGATACCAACTGTAATTACTGAATTCATTTAAGTGCACACTGAGCCATAAATGTGAAGTACTCTGTGATAAAGCTCGCTGCCTCAGGCACTCTGAATGAATGTTTTCCTGAGTTTTTAAAGGCCATTCATAAATCATTATTTCTAATGTGGAATTTCAGCTCTATTCTCACTTTATCGCACACACCCCTGTGTGCGATAAAGTGCTGTGTACTGTGTACTGACACGTGTGTAGCTTCAAATGCTTAAATTAAACAGGATGGCTAAGCTGTGGATCTGAGGAAGAAAATATAGTCGATGGCCTGGTGTCATAACGTCCACTTTGGGAAGAGCACGTGCAGCCACACCATTAAAGGTCCACCCTATAATAGTCCTGATTTGTTAATGATCACACATATTTCATGCTTACTGTAATAAAGGAGGTCTGCTATCAGGTAAAGTTCTGCTTAGATTTAGCTGTATACATTGTTCTTGTAGCTTTAAGGATTACTCTCAGCACATGTAGATACACTATGGTTTTCACGTTTCAGCCACTTTCCCCCAACATTCCTTATCTCTCTTTATCGTTTGTGAATAAAGAGTCAAATGCCCAATTTGTCAGTTTGAGGCCATGCAAAACAAAACAAATCAATGTTTAATTTAACCAGCTGGTTTAAAAAAAAAAAGCATGTTTGCCTTCAGGTGATATTTGATTGACAATTTATGTGATCTGATGGCCACAGGAAATCCATCCCTCTTAAAAAGGTTTACATTTTGTCATATGTATACAAAGAAGAGACAAAAAAAAAAGAAAAAGAAAAAATGAAAAAGATGGGCCGTCAAACGCTGCATACAGTGTAAATAAAAACAGAATGCAGTGATTGGCAAATCTCAGATGCTCATATTTTATTCACAATAGAACAAACATGTTAAAAATTGATCATTTTAAGAAACATTAACTCATTTTAAATTGGATGACAGGATTATGTCTCACAAAAGAAGGGAGATGACAACAAAATCCTGTAAAAGAACAAAGAAACCATTTTTACCTACTTGTTATATTGGCAACAGGTCAGTAACATGGTTTGGTATTAAAAACAATCTTAGAGAGGCAGAGTTTCTCCCAATTAAAAATGGGCAGAGATTCACCAGTCTGTAGAGACAGTGCCCAATATTATCATAAAATGAAAAGATTCAGTGGAATCGGGAGAAATCTGTGTGCAAGGGATAAAGATGAAGATTACATCTATGTAATTTTCAGGTCCTCGGACCGCACTGAATTAAAAACCGACATGATTCTGTCATGGAAATCACCTGATGGACACATGAACACGTTCAGAAATGACTGTCGATATGTAAACGTGATCCAGAAATGCTGCTGTCTTCTCTGAACCACAGCAGCAAAATATTTTGGGAAAACTTGAAAGCTTTAATACTAAACTGGCCAAACTTTTTGAGATGTGTTTTTGCCATTGATTTCAAAATAAATGAGCATTTTTCTTAAAATGATACATTTCCCCAGTGTAAACATTTGATATGAGTAAAATAAGGGTTTATGAGATCAGCCAATCATTGCAACCCCCCCCCCCAAAAGAAACCAAACACCCCCCCCCCCCCCCCAAAAGAAACCCCCAAACAAACCCCCCCCCCCCCAAAAAAAAAAAACAAAAAAAAAAAACTGCTTCATTTATTAGCTGGTACCTAGTCTTATTACTCCAGCTTTAAACACCATTAAAATTTTATTGAACGGAAAGGTAGACATATACATGCGTGACTTTTAATCAATAACTAACACAATGAGAGACCCGCTAGTTAACCAGGGTGAATGCCAGTTTTTGCCCATTGAGCGCTAGGATAGGCTCCAGACACTCAGACGACCCTAAACTAGTTAAATTAACATAATGGATGGATAACTGTCGACTGGACTAGTGATGATGGTAGAATTTGTTAGTGATGTTTTGGGTAACAACACATAAAACTAATATCTTTAAAGAACAAGAAAACAACACCAGGTCAAAATTCAAATATTAGCCAACAAATCACAAACATGACGTCTGTTTCACATTGTAAAGTATGTCATGAAGCAGGTACTGCATATGAGTGGTGTGCTAACATATTACAGCACAGCTCTGCTTTGAGCTGAAAAGCAAAGTTAGCAGGCTAATAATGCTAACACGTTTAGCAAATTTCCATTTTTATGTTGATCATTTTGGGGTCTTTTTTTAATTTCCAGGAATGACTTTAGTTTTTGCGGATAAAAGATAAAAAAGAAAGTTTAAAAAAAAATTTATGAGGGAGTAATCCAGCCGACAGCTGCTAAATAAAGATCAGGAAGCAATTTAACAAGTACATGCCTGTCGACAGCGTGTCAGCAGAGATATTTATCTATTTAAGGTACATACCATTTTGCCATATCTGCTATTAGCGAGTCTGTGGTGACATGGAGGGGACGGTCAGAGAAGAAACAGACATGAAAATGTCATCCTTTTAATTTATTGTTTAACCCATTCATTTTCATAATGGCTTACAATGTAGGTTAGAGGCTGATCACTGACCTGATCAAACAACTAAACTGGATGTGCAAGTTAGTGTGCATTTGTTTTTCTGCAGGATTTTTATTTGCATATAGCAGAGAGTAAATTATATGCAAAAGCCCTCAAAGAAAACAACATTCACTCTAAACATTCACTCACCTGTCATGATTTTAGATCTGGCTTACGTGTTATGTAATTCTAAAGATATGTCAAGTTCAAAACCGTACAAACTGTGCTCTGACTTGCTGTCAGAGGCATTGTTTTGTTGCTCCAGCTCTAGAAAACATGATATTGCAACTGAGAACAGCACCAGAGCAATTATTTTCCAGAAGACATTGAGACTTTGACTAAAGAGCCCCACCAGAGTCTGTTCCCACATTACTCCCTCCTCAAGATCTTCATCTTTGGCAGAAAAGGCCTTGGGCACCATCTTCACTCTGCAGAGGCCTTGCATTGTAACACAAGAGTTTATTCAGTCTGTAACTAATCCTCAGTCTTTCTCTGTCATTCGGCCTCACCCTCTCATTGAGGACAGGGTTTGTTCAAGGTATAGCTACGAGCTAAGGCTGCTGTTGTTCCTGGTTCATTGGGAGGATAGGATAGGAATCTACCTGTATTGACATACCTTTACTCCCTCTCTCACATTCTTCGGTAAATATCTACCTCAGTTTCTTTTCAAGCTTAACAGCTGATTTTTAAACACTAGTTCCTAAAAATATCAGGGATCTTAAAATGTACGTGGGAGCTGCCTGGTGGTCCTAAGATCAGTTTGACTTCAGATTCTGCAGCCCGTAAGAAACAACTGGTGGATATGTCCACGAGGTATGACATTTACTGTTACTGGTTACATCAGAAACTAACATTTCCAGAATGACTGCTTCTGTTCACTAGAAACAGCAGCAGTGGCGCGTTTGTATTCTTGCAGGCTTCAAATGCACAAACGGTGTTGCCTGCATTCACCTGTGCACATGTTTGTTTGAACACTCAATAGTTAAATGAAAACAGATCATAGTGAAGGCAGCCTTTGCCATGGGCAAGCTCAGAAAGCAGGGCAAGATGCCCGTTCTGTGCTGTGAGCGGTGCTGTATTTTATGTCCCGTACAGACAGCCAAACATTCAGAGAAAAGACTGATGGAAGGAGGAAGAGAGGGCTGCCAGCTGCCAGTGACTGCACCAAGTAGATCTTTTGAAACCTGTTCCAGCAGGTTTTTCTTTCTTATTGCTGGGCTAGCTTGGACGAGTGCCCCACACCCCCCCACCCACACCACACACACACACACACGAGGATGATATTCCGAGCTGCCAAAATCTGAAACCAACCCATCAACCATTTCCATACACATTTAAACAGTCAATCTAATCGAAGTACCTCACTATCAGGTATAAGGAAGTGGGAGGTGCACAGGTCCACAGGAGAAATAGACTTAAGCTGTCAACAGAGGTTAGAGGGCTGAGTGAGAGAACCTAACTGGGACAAGAAAGAGCAGCCACTGAATCCAAAAACTAGGTGAGTTAAATTACTAGTTGTTGTATCATTGTAGGATCTTTACCTTACAATATAGGAGAGTGTTCTTGTGATTTGGCGCTATGTAAATAAAAGTGAAATGAATAGTTGTGGTAAATTTTTGTAAGCTTTCTTTGATATTTTCTGACATTGTTATTTTTATGCTTACCATGAGTGAGTTAGTTTATTATCCTTCTATTAATGGCAAAGTTGCAGCACTGCAGTATTGCTGCTGGCATGGGTGCAGGAGAGGAATCCTCATTAACCTCTGAACTTTGAGTGGCAACGTTCTCATGCCAACACAACTGTCATCGGTATCATCCAGGCCATTAACAGATCTGCCTGCTCTTTTTTCCCCCCCCAATAACAACAGACTTCGAGGTGAATTACCCACCTTCACAATCGTGCGCGTAAGACTTAGCTTGTGGGGAGAAACAGTAATAATTTAGCTTTGCTTATTCTGACAGTTGACTGCTGACATATGCATCAAGCTTCCTCGTGTTTTGTAGAAAATGTTGGCGTAAGGAGGCATCTATTCCAAACAAATTGCATGATAGCAAGTAGTTAAAAAGAACCCCTATACATTATGTAATCCTCACAACATCACCCAGAGAGAATTTCAGCCTGCAGCAAGAAAAGCATTCATGAGAAAATGAACACATTTTACTTGATACCTTAGTGACAGCCACCAGATTTGTTTCCATTAAAACAACTGACATGTGATCTAATGAGGGATCATATGCCCTATCCTCAAATTAAGGGTTTAAAGTAGTTGACTAAAATGAAAACAGTAAATAGTCCAGCTAGATGTGGTTGTCTTGGAACATTACCTTAATTTGCACACCCCCATGAAATGCAAATACAAATGACACATTATGCAGCAGTCAAATCCCACATGAATTCAGGCCAGATACTGATTCAATACAACAACCATAAATGTACCACCCACTTCCTGCTCACCAGACCACAAACTTTAAAATCATCCGGTCTGTGAAGACGTAACTGAAAAGCAACTCAGCTAGCCAGACAATTGGTATCTCGTCTTCAGCTTACCTGTCATTTAGCTGTTTGCGGTTACTGGCACTGCCTCAGATCATGAGATTTGCATATTAGGATTTCATAATGGGCTGAGAAATATGTGAAGAGTGGGATGGGAGTTCTTGAAACGCTGAATCACTGAGTTTAGAGGGAATAATTATTCAACTTGACACAAATGAAAATTTATCTGCCTTCTACTAACACAAAAATAAATACTACTGACCTACATACCAAATCTTCCACATTAATTTCTGGGCGTGTCCTGTATGATCCTGTGAAACTGGCAGCGGTTGAGGGGTGGCACCTGCATGGCTAGTCCTTGTTGTCTACATCATTGGTTATGTGTCAAAGAAGCATCCATATGGATCCCAAAACCTAAGGTTTCCCATCATAGGGTTTTATTGTTAATACAACTGCCCATGTTTTAAATGTGATAGCTGGCCAGTGTAAGTGATTTAAAATAAGTCCATCATCTTCTGAAATTCTTGCCCATTCTTTGCAAAACAGCTCCAGCTCAGTCAGATTAGATGGACAGCGTTTGTGAACAGCAGTTTTCAGATCTTGCCACAGATTCTCGATTGGATTAAGATCTGGACTTTGACTGGGCCATTCTAACACATGGATATGGCTTTATGTTTAGGGTCGTTGTCCTGCTGGAAGGCGAACCTCCGCCCCAGTCTCAAGTCTTTTGCAGACTCCAAGAGGTTTTCTTCCAAGATTGCCCTGTATGTGGCTCCATCCATCTTCCCATCAACTCTGACCAGCTTCCCTGTCCCTGCTGAAGAGAAGCACCCCCAGAGCATGATGCTGCCACCACCATATTTGACAGTGGGGATGGTGTGTTCAGAGTGATGTGCAGTATTAGTTTTCAGCCACACATAGCGTTTTGCACTTTGGCCAAAAAGTTCCATTTTGGTCTCATCTGACCAGAGCACCTTCTTCCACATGTTTGCTGTGTCCCCTTCTAGTTTGTGGCAAACTGCAAACGGGACTTCTTATGGTTTTCTGTTAACAATGGCATTCTCCTTGCCACTCTTCCATAAAGGCCAACTTTGTGCAGTGCACGACTAATAGTTGTCCTATGGACAGATTCCCCCACCTGAGCTGTAGATCTCTGCAGCTCGTCCAGAGTCACCATGGGCCTCTTGGCTGCATTTCTCATCAGCGTTCTCCTTGTTCGGCCTGTGAGTTTAGGTGGACGGCTTCGTCTTGGTAGGTTTACAGTTGTGCCATACTCCTTCCATTTCTGAATGATCGCTTGAACAGTGCTCCGTGAGATGTTCAAGGCTTGGGAAATCTTTTTGTAGCCTAAGCCTGCTTTAAATTTCTCAATAACTTTATCCCTGATGTGTCTGGTGTGTTCTTTGGACTTCATGGTGTTGTTGCTCCCAATATTCTCTTAGACAACCTCTGAGGCCGTCACAGGGCAGCTGTATTTGTACTGACATTAGATTACACACAGGTGCACTCTATTTAGTCATTAGCACTCATCAGGCAATGTCTATGGGCAACTGACTGCACTCAGACCAAAGGGGGCTGAATAATTACGCACACCCCACTTTTCAGTTATTTATTTATAAAAAAAAATGTTTGGAATCATGTCTGATTTTCGTTCCACTTCTCACGTGTACACCACTTTGTGTTGGTCTTTCACGTGAAATTCCAATAAAATTGATTCATGTTTGTGGCTTTAATGTGACAAAATGTGGGAAAGTACAAGTGGGCTGAATACTTTTGCAAGCCACTGTAGCTGGAAATGTGCCGCGGGCACATTCATACATTTGAATCAGGTACAGCATCTTGTCCACAGCTTGTCAGCTTTCACATGTGATTTATTTATTATTCATTCCACTGACAGCCATCGGTGTTGTTTCTGTGACACAATCATTAGAGAAGAATTTGCATATTATAAGCTCAATTTGTCACCATAGGGCAGGGCAGAATCTGACATGTTACTGTTGAAGGTTCTTTAAGTCAAAATGTTTTCATTAGCATTGCATAAAGGTAAGGGTAAAGTTTATTTATTAAGCGCTTTTCATAGACAGGTAGTCACAAAGCGCTGCACACAGAGATTAAAATAAACAGTACAATAAATAGACAATAAATAGCAAAATGCACAATATACACAATATAGAGTTTAAATGTAAATTAAAAAATATAAAAATATGAAAAGCATTGGTCAACAGAAAGCTTGTTTAAACAGTAAAGTTTTTAACTGTTTTTTAAAGGATTCCACAGAGTCAACCAAACGTAGTTGTAGAGGCAGACTGTTCCACAGCCTTGGTGCCACAGACTGAAAGGCTCTGTCCCCTTTCGTCTTCAGACGTGTTCTGGGAGCACCCAACAAACTCTGAGTCTGTGAGTGGAGACGGCGAGCAGTAGTGTATTTTGTGAGAAGCTTGGATAAATAATCTGGGGCTTGGCCATTTAGTGCTCTGTACCTTAAAACAATAATTTTAAAACAAATTCTAAAATCTATTGGGAGCCAATGTAAAGAACATAAAATAGGAGTGATGTGAGCTCGCTTGTTAGAGCGAGTTAGTAGTCTGGCTGCTGCGTTTTGTATAGCATATATTACTGCAATTAAGTCATTGAGTGTGATTGGAGAAAAAGAAGTAAATGACCCGGGACAACAAGGGGCATCTTCATAGGGGGAGGCACTCGAGGAGATTTTGGATCTCAAGTCCATCACCTTATTTACAAAGTAATTGAGGAAAGTGCTACAATCTTCGTCAGAAAGTAACACAGCATGCTGAGTTGGAGGAGAAACAATACTGTTGATATTATCAAATAGAATTAATAGAATAAAATGGTCACTTTCATTCTTATTGTTTCACAGTACATTAAAAATAATTGCAATTGCAAGACTCATATAATGATAAAGAATAGATGTTAAATGCTCATAAAATTTCATCATCTTTGTCCAGTTCCACTGAAGCACATACAAACCGAACCACCTGACTGAATTTATCAAATATAACAAAATAATAGCACAACAAAACCCATTTTAATATTCACATTAAAAAGTACACAAATTGAATTTTTTCATGCATAACATCCACCATCCTACATCTACTGCTGCTTGCAGAGGTCAAAAAGTATATTATACAATATTTTCTATATCATGATTAAAACTTATGTGTAGATGCAACCACAGAAATTGTGACACTTTGTGGTAAAATCTACACCCATAAAAAAATAATTTCCAATAATTTAAAACAAGATTATTTAGCTTGAATAATTTACATAACAAATAACCCCGAACTGAAGATCAAAGGGTTGCAGCATTCACTCTTAGCACAAAACTCTGATCTTGTGTTTAATTTGGACTATTCTGCCTCTATGTATTAAACATAAGAAGCCAAGTGGTCATAATCTAACAATAAATGACACAAACTATCTCAGTAGTTAAAAGCCTGGTTTACAGTTAAATGCTAGTTAAAAGAGGCTAACTGTGTAAAATCCAGGAAAGTGTCAAAAATGGAAATGCATACATGCAATACATTATTTGTTCATGTAGAGTATTACAAGTATCACATGCTCTGTTAAGTTTAAAGAATTATTTTCTAAAATAAAATAGAAAACTCACTAGATTGCTGATTGTTAAAAGGGAATGTGAGTTGGAACATTTAGAAAGCATAAGAAATAGAAAGGAATAGAATAAAATAGCAGACATGAGAGTCATGAAGCTCCTTGAAACTATTAGCGCACAATTTTATCCTGACTTGCTGATGAATCCTCACAGCTGACCTATTTACAGATTTAATACTTACACAAGATTAGTCACTTAAATTTCTGTCTCTTGTGCATTAATAGTCATCCAAAAGTACCATAAAAAGCATGGACAAAATAAAAAATCCTTTTCATATATGAGAAAGATTTTTAAGACTGAACAGGTATGCGTTTTTTCATTTTGGGTAAATTTCACATCAAAGTCTTGGTAGTGTCATGTCAAGTGTAGGAGCCTCTCAACCGCCCTAATACATGTATACTTTCATGTTTAAATAAAATGGAAATCATGAACACTGATCTTTGTAACATTACAAAACTTTTTTTGTTTTTTTGTGCAAAATGAGCAAAGAGATAGAGGAACAACCTCTCTTTTTAAGATAGATGCAGTTTTTAAAAACTACACAACTTTTAGGTATTGATTTATGGAAACACAGATAAGCACACATACACACACATTATGGCCACCGCTACAGCTCCTTCTTTTCTTACTAAAAGTGCATCCGTTCTGGCTGGTGACAGTGTCTGTCAAGCAGATGAGAGGATTTGTTGCCACAGTGATGAAAACGTCAATCTCTCAGCTTTCACCTCGACACTTTAGCCTCCTTTGATGTGAACAGAAAGAGCTACGATTGCTACTTCTCTCTTTTCCACACACAAACTTTCTAAGAGAGGCACTTTGTCCGCCTCAGCATTACTTTACTTTACGTGACCCAGCGCCACGGTTTGTTGGCAGTTTTAATGAGCTTGGTTTATGTGGAGGCTGAGGTTACCTTTACTGGAACCAGGGCCACGTGTCTCACACCTCTGATGGGATCACATAACACTTTCAGATAACCCTCCTGACCCACATACGTCCACCAGCACTTTGGAGTTTTAATGCTCTGGTGGTGAAAATGAACTCAGCTGTTCCCACGCCTGCATTCGTGCTGTCAGATTTACAGTAGAGAAATGACTCACACGATATTATCACAAAGGATCAGTGAACAGAAGTGCTTTCCCCAAACATGTCAGAGTTGATTCCTCTTATGTGGCAACAGCAATATGAATCAGATTTCACCACCGTCCACTTGAGTTTTCTTGTCATGTTTTACTCCAGAATGAAGGGAATTGTGTTGGTCTCTAGCAGAGAGTTGAGTGAGTGCAGTAAGCAGCCGCTTAGCTTAGCTTAGCTTAGCATGATACTGGACACAGGTAAAACACAAAACCCAATGTAAAACAACAACTTCAAATTACAGTCCTGTGCAAAAGTCTTGAGCCACCCCCTCATTTCTTTAAGCCAGATTTTTTAGTAGTAGTTGAACAATTGGTTTTATCTTTGGACATTGGCTGCTTTTTCACTTAATTTAGCCCTGTCCTTGTACCCGGTCATTTTCAGAGGAATGTTTAGTTTGTTTGTTAAGCCATTTAACAATGTGAATCATTTGAGGTCAAAAGGGGCACCCACCCCAAGGAATAAACCAGTGTTGTGTCAAAACATAACAGACAACTTAGCAAAGAACTGATTTTAAATCGCATGTTTAGGCAATTTGTTACTTATAACCTGTTGTTCCAAGTAGTTGATTGTTGTTGTTTTCAATCTTTAGTTTTATCTATGAGAAATGCCAAAGATAATACAGTTTGACAGACATGAAATGTTATTTTAGCACCAACAAGGTGAATCCAAAAGAGTTATTACAGTAGCTGAAAACTTGGCATTTCTCAGTATAGTGTTCAGTGTGTCTTTAAAAGACTTGGGAAACCGGATCGGTAGGGGGGAAAAGGAGAATTCACAGGCCTAGAAAACTCTATAGCAGATGAACAGTATCAGTATCATGTCATTTAAATGTATGAAAATTTACCAACTACCTCAGACATGTAGTTGGCTCTTCAGTTCTGTTTACTCAAGTGTCATTGGAAATGTTCTCAGTGAAAGGATGGCTGTCGAGAAACAATTCTTAAAAGATGGGAAACAGGGAGAAGAATGGAAAAAGCTGGACAACTGGACTGAAAATCAGTGTCAACAGATATTATTAATTGATGTATACAAATCCATTATGAATGTCAAAAGAGAGGTACACGGTGAGTATCTGTAGAAGTCCAGTCCTTGAGAGCTACTGTCCTGCAGCGTTTAGATGCATCCTTGTTCCAACACATCGGAATCAAATGAATGGCTTGTTACCAATCCTTTGCCAAACTTGATGGCAAGTTGAAGAGGTAATTCAGCTATTTAATTCAGCTGTGTTGGAGTATAGATGGCTGTCTCGATGGAGTTTAATAAATTCAGCCACCTGCTCCTTGCTATGTAAAATATAACAGGACACTGGCGTAAATGCTTGATCATCTCACACTTCTGTTTAATCAGTTTTCTTTTTGACGTTTATTCAGCTGTGTGAAAACTATAACTTTAATCTCAGCCAAACCGATTTACTCACGAACTAATAAAACACTGAAAAAAGCCAAACAAAAACATTAAATGCATTTGGACAGCATTTGTCGCGTCGCTGTGACGTAATCGGCCTACAAACGCGGCATCAGGAGGGTGCAGCCTATGAATTTGGACACCCCCTGTATCTTGAGGACTGGAGTTGGAGACCCCTGGTCTACAGCCATCTTTAAAACACAGTGGAACACTATGAGCCTTGGATTGGCCTCCCCAAAGATCAACATTATCGACAGTGTGGACTAATCTTGACAGAGAACAGGACAAAATGCAGCCAAGATCCAAAGAAGAGCTTTAAATGTCTTAAAGACTAATTGAAGAAATTACAAGAAAGCTTGCCTAAGGCTGCGTTAAAGATGCTTTTGCGTTGCACTGCATCAATTTCCTATTTTCCTAGCAAAATATAAACAAATGTGAGCTTTAACTGCACAGCTTTTGCCAATTTTGTCACATCCTAGCAAGCAGTGCAGTCTTTAAGCTGTGCACTGCTAGCTTAAACTAAGATAAGCTAAGCAGCTGCCAGATACAACATCATTATATTTAGCATACAAAAATGACACCAGAGTCAGTCTCGTTGTCTTATTTTGGTCCAGCAGCATTTAAGTTTTTACTAAATTACTTTCACAGCTTTTTTTAACGTTCAATTTGACTAAAGCCCCTGACAACAACCCAAACGTTTCTCATTTAGCTTGTTTTCACAAATGTCTTCACAGCAGCAGGTTTTGGTGCAGGATGTCACAGTCACTGACATTTTCCCCGAGCAGCAAATCTCATCATCAAACATCACCCCCTCAGGTGAGTCTACACACCTGTGAACCCTTTGGAGCCTCACATCAACAGATGGTAGAAACAGAGGCAGCCGCCTCTGGCATTGCTATTTTAACCCAAAATGACCTTCTTTTTTTTTTTTAATGTAACACTGCAAATAAACCAGTTCTGAATCTGCTTTGAGTCACATCTAGCTGCTATCTGCATTTCTGTGTAGTGTTTCTGAATTAAACTGAGTGAGTTTTTCAAAAATAACAAGAACAAAGTATATGAGGGCGGGGATTGTACAGCTACCCACTTGCAGACAGATACAACTTATGCCACTTTAATGCTTATTAAATAGAACTTAAACTACTGTCAGGATAAATAAACCCGTCTTAAATCCTTCAAAAAGACTTCTGACACATTTTATTTTGTGGCCACACTCTAAATAACAATAAAATAAATAAGAATAGTAATAAATAAAGATGGCACACTTCTCTGTTTACCTTAGGGGATTCCCTGGAAAAACTGTTATTGAATTCTTTGTTTAAAATTAAAGTGGAGAGATGGGTGCCACCTGTTTTGCAGCAGTTAGCATATTTGTATTTCCAAGTAAATCCAGCCTGTGTCAAATCACTGTGATGATGGTTTTCACACCACAGACCAAAGAAGGCAGCTGCTTCACCCAGGAAAAGAGCAACACCTTGAGTCTGAGAACTGCAGCAGTGAGCAGGAGGCACAGCGCTGATGGAATGATCAGTTCACGGTCAGGGCGAGGGGACCTGGACGCTGACCGTTTCCACCCGTATCAGCGACAGTTCAGTGACGGAGCAGTGACAGAGTGCCTACAACAGTGCTCTTCTTCCTTTAGCAGTCTGCATGAGGTGTGCAGTCCTGGCAGTCATTCGCACAGCAGCGATATGCCACCATCCTGGGACCAGTACAATGGCAGCATTCAGGTTTCTATCCTTATGATACTCTCATTTTATCCTTCCATATTAATAAAGTTTTGTACAGCCAAAAGCAGCCTGATTGATTTGACACAGGAAGATAGACAGGCCAAAAAAAAAAAAAAAGATCCACCACATCACAGCAAAAAACACTGTCTTGAAAGCTTCTCCAAACATTTTTCCTTCATTTACTTACATTTGCAGAACTCATATCCAGAGCTACCAGGCATACCTGTGGATCCTCCCTGTTTTCTATCTCAGAGCTATCCATCCTACAGCTCAGCAAGTCCTCAACAACAGGTGAGTGTCCTGCTTCAGGCACTCAGAAATGCTTTAGAGGACATGACGTTTAGGACACGAGTAATATCTAATATTTGCATTTATGATATGGTGTGCACATTGGACTATAACACAGTGGTCAGATCATGATTTCTTCTCTGTTCTCAAAAGGTCTCTTCTAGACTGTATCCTAACAAGGACCAGTCCAGCACCTCAAAATATAGTCTCTCCAGCCAGTCACACCAGGACGACACCACACAGTCCATCTTTCCTAAGCCCATTTACTCATACAGGTCTGAAGCTAAATCTTTTGTCTACCTTTTTTTACTTACTAATATTTAATACTGTCCGTGCTATCACAAGCAGGGTAGCTTTTTAAAATATATAATTATAAATAAAATTCTTTATTGTGGCAGCATTTTGATTTTCATGGCTCTGAAGAACAGCAAAACAGGAAGTCTCCCAGTCAGCGAGATCTACAGCTTCATGACTGAACACTTCCCATATTTCAAGGTACCACAACGTTATTATTAAATACTTTACTTAAGCATGTTGGCTCACTGAGACCAAGGTTTCTTTTCAAGAGACATTTGTGTGCTAAAGACATTTTTGTTTTAAGGGTAAACATACAGACACGTGATATAGAAACAAAGCATGTGACATAGTCACTATGACCCAGTGCTTTGAGTTTATTTTTGACTTTTGATTCTCTTTCTTGGATTTAAGTTTTAGCTTTGTATTAGTTAGTCCTGAGTTTTGTATTTTCTAGTGCATCATAGTTTATTATTTCTAGTTCCTGATTCTTGTTTTGTTACATTAGCTCCCTTTCGTGACCAGTCTGTTTCTAATCTCGTCTCTGTGTCTTGTCATCAAGAGCTCCTGTTGTAGTCTGTCTAGTCTCTATGGTTTGTCTCTTCAGTCAGTCATATTTCCATGTTTGTTTATTTCCAGTCCCTGTGTCAAATTCATGTGTCTCAATTTTGGTCTCAGTGTTTGTTACTTCCTGTTTTATTTTGATAATCCCTTATACGCATACGCATTGCATTCAGTTTTTCTTCCTCTGTGTCCTTACTAGAGATCCGATATTACATATCGGTATCGGTCCGATACTGACCTAAATTACTGGATCGGATATTGGAGAAAAATAAAAAATGTAATCCGATCCATTAAATATCACGAAAGCACCTCACAAAACTTGCAACACGCCGTAACTCACCTCAGAACGTTAGCACGTCGGAGCAGTATGCATCACGTGATAGAGCGGCTGTGGCATGCGGGACCTGTCGGTGGTCTGGATAGCATTTGGAGCTTCGCTAGCAACCCGGCATTTTATCTCCGACAAAGTTATCCCCGAGAGAAGTAAAAAAAGTGTGTAAGTCCATCTCTGAATGTTTGTAAAGCATTCCTGCGTTAAGCTTAACAAACGATATATGGAGCGACTGCCTCTTCTTGCTGCTACTTCAATCATGAAACTGCTTAACGATCAGCTGATCGGCTTTTCTGTCAGTCCGTGTCTCTTGTTTGTTTTTGGCCCACTTCGTGCCAGAAAGAGGAAACCAGGGGCTGAACAACAGCAGCACGTTTAAGCTTGATCAGCTGTTGTTAGAATTTATTTATTATTACTTTCTACTCGAGGATCTTTTTCTACGTAGCTGACTGCTGGTAACTGTGCAGGGGCGGATCTAGCAAAGTTTAGCCAGGGGGGCCGATAGGGCATTAACAGGGAAAAGGGGGCACAAAGACATACTTTTCTTTCTTATTCTCATTTAAGATGTCTAGCTTTTAATAAATAATTATCTGACACCCAAAGTTTTAATTTGATGTAAAAGGAATAGAAGTCAATTACTGTATATAGTAACTATTAAGTCTAATATATATACCCTAGTAAGCTATAGTACTTTTTCCTTTGGGAAGGTACCATCTGTGCAGTCTGCAATTTTGTTGAAGAAAGATGTTGAATCTATTTAATATTTCTTGAAAAATAATTGATTTCTGTGCATTTTTTTTCACACTGCATCAAATTAAGGTTGATTACGTCGATTAAGCATCATGAGGTGGAGCGTGAGGGGTGGTTCCCTATGTTTTATTTATTTATTTTTGTTGTTGCTGGGAGTTGGAACCCTATTAGTTAGGTTGCTTAATATTTACGCTAAGTACTCTTTAAAATACCAGAATAGGGAGGATGGTGTAGGTTTAAGTTTATTAGATTGAACAGTATTGCTGAACTATGAAATTTTTTTTTTGCATACAGGTATAACAGAATAGCTTTAGTGTAGTTGTTGTTTTAAACTTGAGTATGAACTTATACAAAATGCAGCAAGATATTAAAAAAAAACAGTTGTTGATTAAAAAACACTATATCGGATTCATATCGGTATCGGCAGATATCCAAATTTATGATATCGTATCGGACATAAAAAAGTGGTATCGTGCCATCTCTAGTCCTTACTCCAGATTAGTCGCTGCTGTGTTCACAGCTGTCTCAACTTCCTGTGTCTGTCCCAGTCTTCCCTTGCTCTTTGTTGTGTTCTTGAGTATACAAGTGTCTCTTGACACTGAACTGACATGTGGGACTTCATTGTAATGGGCTTCCTAAATGTTATTCTGTGTGTTTAATCGAAGTGGAACCATGAGTGTACACTCAAAAAAATCTTTATGCCCAAAATGCTGATTAACGAACTGATTTGGTTTTTCTTTTTGCGAATTTAAAGTGTAAAAGATTCAATATAATAAATTACCATTAAAACTTGATTGATATGTGTGCAGTTTATACCAAGCGTATTTTCCTTAGTGATTAATTAATTAATAGTAGTTTAAATAAACAAACCTTTCAGTACTTCAGAAACGTTTTTTAAGGGCAATTTTGTAACAGCTGTTCCAGGGTAAAGGACAGAAAAATACAATTGTTAACAAACGTAACAGAAAATAGTTGTAAGACAGTAGCTCATATATTTAAATGGAGCATTTTTCATTATTAAGCGATTTTAAGTGTTTTACTGATATTGCAATTTTTTTCTGGGAACCATGGAAATCACTTCATGGGCTTGGGAACATTTCTGAAAACCCATGCCTCCTTTCCAAAGCTGTTCAGTGGGCTGAATTGGGGACTTTGCTGGCCCATTTCTTATGTTTAACACCCCTGCTATACATCATTTGCTCTCAGTTCTCACGCACGGTATTAATTTACAAATAAAACAGTGATGCACTTTTTTGTTGGAGGGAGGTATACATATCAATGCATTGCATCCTTTTTTTGGTGAGGAGTTCTAAGTAACAGATTAGATTAGATTAGTTACGCTCATAAAATACTCCACATCTAAAGGAGCCAGCTGAGGTGGTTCGGGCATCTGACAAGGATGCCTCCTAGGCGCCTCCTGGGTGAGGTGTTCCGGGCATGTCCCACCGGAAGGAGGCCCCGGGGCAGACCCAGGACACGCTGGAGAGATTATATCTCTCGGCTGGCCTGGGAACGCCTTGGTGTTCCCCCGGATAAGCTGGAGGAAGTGGCTGGGGAGAGGGAGGTCTGGGCTTCTCTGCTTAGGCTGCTGCCCCTGCGACCCGGCCCCGGATAAAGCGGAAGAAAATGGATGGATAAAATACCTTTATTGGACTTGAACCCTGCAAACGACAAATATTTTACATTTTCCAGCCATCTATGAATCAGTTCAATAGGTTCAGAGTAACTTCTGGAGGGAGCTGAAAGACTTGCTGCCATTCATATTAAAGATGGCTTATAGATGGCTGTTTTCCAAACAGCTGCCTAAAAAAAAAAAAAGAATGAAAAAAAAAAGTTAAACATATGCTGCAGGGCTCGAATATACATGAGACAGATGAAATGATATTTGAAGAAAAGTTGGGTTCACTTTGTAAAAGCTGTTTCTAGATACATCTAAATGCTTCAATCAACACATCACTTATGTGCAGTTCAGTGGACACTTGTTATGGCATGCAGATACCATTTACTGGCAGAGCAGATGGTGGCAATATTAATATACTGTGTGTTGTAATATTCCCTGCAGGGTGGACTGAGTACCCTGATTTTATTAGATGGTTCACAATTAATTTATAGTTGCTCTCAAGATATTTTAACAAGAATGTAACACATGCAGCGGAAGACAATCAGGCAAGTGAGGTCGAGTTTCTTTCAAAGTCATACTCAAGATGTGGAAAAAAAAAACTGTGGAAACTATGGAAAAATGTTCTGTTTGGAATTCTGTATAGGGTGTTCCCCGAAACAATGAATCATAATAACATTCATGAGCCATCAGGAGAATTTGTCCAGTTTGTTTAAAGTAATATGAGGTGTCCCGGCAGCCAAGTGGTTCACTTTTAACATAAATGTTCTTCATTTATCTTTTTCTTCCTGTGTTCAGACGGCTCCTGATGGATGGAAGAACTCTGTGCGGCACAATCTGTCCCTGAATAAGTGCTTTGAGAAGGTGGAGAACAAGAATGGCAGCACGTCTCGTAAAGGCTGCCTGTGGGCGCTCAATCCAGCCAAGGTGGAGAAAATGCAGGAGGAGCTGCACAAGTGGCGCCGGAAAGACCCCGTTACTATTCGCAGGAGCATGGCAAAGCCAGGTCAGTCCCGTAGGTATCCAACCTGAGAAATTGCAGAGTAGAAATTAAGGTATACAGAAGATTCTTTTCTACTACTTATTTTGCTTGTTTTACTTTTCCTGTAGAAGATCTTGATCGACTACTGGGAGAAAGACCGGAAAGACTCAGGTCTGTGCCACCGAACCCCAAATCAGGCACATTAACCAGAGCGACCCCCGTCTACAACCCCTCCGCTTTTACTTGTACTCCAGCTGAGCTTCGCCCAGCATGCCAGCCCATTTGCCAGTCACATTATGCTCACCTTCAGCCTCAGCAGCCCTTCTACCTCCCCCCTGCTGTCACACACCCCAGCAACTCATTCGCCCTCTTCTCACCCTGTGGACAGCAGCCTGCAGCCGGTATCCCATCATCCACTGGAAGCCTCAACTCACCGGTAGCTGGGAAGATACCACCTGTTTATAACAATGCTCTCCAGTGTGATTACAGTGTTGAGCCCAGGACCACCATGCAGGAGTTTCTGCTGGAGGGAGACACCACTTATGACATTGACATGCTCAACCCCAGTCTGACTGACCTTCAGCTGCAAGGTATGAAAGACAGGGACAATACGGAGGGAAAATGAGTGCACCAAGATTTGCTTGTGCAAGCTTCAGCAGATATTTATTACTGATACTGACAAACTGGTTTAAAAGCTGATAGGAAAGAAAAGGGAATTTAGGAGCTGTGTCTTAGTTGCATAGTTTGCCCACCAGAGAGCACTGAAGAGTTGAGTTCCTTGCTTGGTAGACAAAGCCCATCATAATCTTTTACACAACTTTAGATCAGTCTGCATTTCTGCAGGCTGCTTTAACTGTAAAAATAACAAAATAGCAAACTGTTGTGTGAGTGTAGCATCCCTGCTAAATAATGATTGGTGTTGCTCTCTAAAATATGACCTGTGGTTCCTTTTTTGCAGGTAACCTGTGGGAGGAGCTGAGAGTCGACAGTCTGGTGGCAGAACCACAAGTTAGCACAAGCTCGTCCGCTACCTTTGTCCCTCAGAACCACCACATCCAGAGCAGCGGCCTGCATGTCGTGCCTCCCATCAGTCAGACATCAGCTGTGGTTGCCAGCGGTCGTTGTGAAGCGGAGTACGAGGACGGGGACGAAGGGCGAAATGTGGAGCAGCATGGCTGTTTTAACGGACTAAATCCCGTATTATATTCAGGAGTGGAAAGCTTGGCTGGGTATCTGACCTCCTGCACTGCATCCATCTCTTTAATGTAAACCTTCGCTCTATGGATTTGATGTACCATGTGAGTCTGAACGAGGAATATAGTTTCAAGCAGTTTCACACTACAGTGTATGATTGGTGGTAATTTAAGCCCCGTGGCGTGTCCAGCGGGGTGGCCTTGGGGGGCCCCCCCAAACCAGACTGGCCACCCCGAAGCTAAAACAATAAAATTCAATTAAATATCAAATGTATGATTATGTTTCATAGTGAAGCTCAGATATCCGAGTGTAACTGAATGCAGCATCGGCTTCTGCACTATGAGCATCATGTTAGCAAAGGTAGGAGAGCCAAGCACGAAAGACGGCACCACAGAAAACAATTTTTCTGCGAAAGATTAGCAGGTTAACATAGCTGGACTGGCCATCGGGCATACCGGGCATTTGTCCGGTGGGCTGATGACTTATTTATTTATTTATTTTGTAACGGCATGAACAATGAGAGGTGGTGGATTGGCCAGATGCTGGCCGATGTGTAAAAATAACTCAGTTGTTTGGTGGTGGCTATGGCGGAGCTTCCACAGAGGCAACAGGTGGATGAGGGAAAGCAGGAGGAGGAGAGACCCGAGGCGGCCGCCAGTCCGAGTGTCAGGTGAACTGAACTTCAGATAAGAAGTTATGACCTGCAGTCTCTCTGGGTCATATATAAACCAAGTTTAGGTGGAGTTTATTTTCGTTGTGCTGACTTTTTACAGTCAGTTACAATAACTCGTACTGCGTGAGCTAGCATGACGGAGTTTCTATACTGCTGTGTGGGTGCTATGATGTTACTGATAGTGAACTTTATTGTATTCATAAGGTTAGTTGGTAGAGTTGCCAACGGCTCCTTAAAAATGGAATGGTCCCTCATTCAGAGAAAATATTACGCGTTTCGTATTGAGCTGAGAAGAGACGCAGTTTGTCCCGTACTTCAGCTAGAATGAAAAAAAGACACAAAGCTGGAGTTATTCTGTCGTTAGGCTGCACAGCTGCCTCTTCTTCTCTCATCCTCTCACCCTCCCTCTCCTGTTTCTACTTCAATCATGAAACTGATCAATGATCAGCTGATCGGCTTTTCTCTCTTGTTTGTTTATCGCCCACTTTGCGCCAGAAAGAGGAAACCAGCGGATGTCGCCCTAAACAACAGCAGCACGTTTAAGCTTGATCAGCTGTTGTTAGAATTTATTTAATATTAATTTCTAGTATCAGCTGATGTTTGCTGGAGCCACAGCTGTAAACCTGCTGGTCATGATATCAGTTTGTATATCTGGTGAGAGGGAAACATGAAGATGAAACCAGGAGATGTCCTTACTGAAGCATCAGAGCTGAACAGGTGATGGAGAAACAGGTTTACCTTTTAGGTGACATGAATGAGTTGAAGTTATGAACTGTTTCTGAGAGACAAATAACACCAGGCTCCTTTTTTAAGCAGCTGACAGCTGGTAACTGCAGGGGCGGGTCTAGGAAAGTTTTGCCAGGGGGGCCAGGTAGGGCATTAACAGGGAGAGGGAGGCACAAAGAAATATTTTTATTTCTTATTCTCATTTAAAATATCTAGCTTTTATTAAATAATTATCTGAATCTTGCGAACAAAGTTTTTATCTGACGTAAAATGTATAGAAATCATACATATACCAACAAGACTGTACATCACTGTCACAACAGCATTTGTTTTCAGTCAAAGGCTTTATGGCTTTAATACCTGGTGGGCTGGTCTGTAGTCAAAATGCCCAATTTTTTGTCCCAGTCCAGCCCTGCAGGTTAATACTGGCAGTGTCACCATGCCAGCTGACTGTATTTCATCATCAGCCAGTGTTGTTCTTTATACATCAGTATTACCAAAGTTTACCATAAGGCAGCATAGAAAGTATTTACTTGCTTTCAGGTTTTATTCAAATGTTAGTCTTTTCAGTTGTTTCTCCACTTTTTTCCTGTTTCAAAATCAAACACCAGTTTGTGAGAAGATTATCTTCTTTTTTTAATAGGCAGAAAAAGTTTTGCATTGGCTAATTTCCCAATTGTATGTTAAAAATTTTCGTATTTTAATATTCAAAAATATTTTTGCCCAAAACATATGTGCACTATATGTCAGTAAAAATACTATGCAAATATTGCTGTCCTTGAATGCTGAATAAGCACTGACAAAGCACTGATTGTATCTCTTGTACTTTATCAACAGAGTATCTAAAAACTTTGCACCGTAGTGGTTAAAATCTCATTCTAATAAGAGTTAAAAGTGCATTTGGTTATTAGGTTTATAGGGTTACTGAATTATGGTTAACGGTTGGTAGAATTTTTTTTAACATTATCTGCCAATTACGTCTGCCACCCTTCTCCAAATCTGTGTCCCTACCTGGCCCCCCAACAAAAATTTTCTAGACACGCCACTGTTGAAGCCATCGCTGCAACAGACTCTGATGAAATTGGTTGTTGAGATTTTCACTGCATGCAGTCACAGTTCAGCTGATA
Organism: Copadichromis virginalis; assembly: GCF_057382275.1. Taxonomy (NCBI): domain Eukaryota; kingdom Metazoa; phylum Chordata; class Actinopteri; order Cichliformes; family Cichlidae; genus Copadichromis; species Copadichromis virginalis. The sequence continues at coordinate 23,252,494 of NC_140631.1, read as the reverse complement.
GGACAGAAGAGCTCGTGTATAGTTATTGTCTGAAACATTTTTCCGCCTCCATTTCTTCTTATAGCTCCTGATGAATTAGACTATTCAGTATTAGAGGTTTACAAAGTGCATGTGTTTTGGTTCATTGTTTCTTCCTGCGGCTCACTCCCTGATCAGCAACAAGCAGCAAACAAACACAACAAACCTTCTTCACAGCAGCTGTTTTTGACTTGAACTAGTCAGCAAGATAAGGCAGGTGTTACTAATCACGTTAATGAAGGCTTAGTTTCTAAGCAGAACAGCACCAAGCTTCATTAATGTGATTAGTTACACCTGCTTTTACCTGCTATTAGAAGAAAACAGTTGGAAACCGTTAGAATATTCTGTCGATGATAGATATTTGGATGAAACCAGGTGGTTGGAAATATGACCTTACATGGTTGCTAATTTTGCTCTGAAAGGTTTCCACTGCCTCTGGGTGTCCAAAAAACCCCTTGTTGTTTCATGTTTATACACCATTGACCAGAGTCTGTGTATCATGTACTCACTGGCTCAAACCATGCACAGTATGTGCTGAGAGGGAAAAAAAGAAAGAAAAGATGCTGATGATTGATGAGTGATACAGTGGGAGATGCAATAATAACGGTGCAGTAAGACTGTTGCTACAGAAGATGGCGACAAAAACACGTTTTGCTTGTTGCGTGTTAGGAATAATCTTTGGACATGCTTTACTTTCTGTGTGCATTTGACTGTTTTCTACATCAAATAAGTCAAAGGAAGAAGAATTCCAAGTAAAAGCACACAAACGACCTGCGGATCTTAAAGTGTAGAGGATGTTAAATGGAAAGTCTGCAGTCTAGGGAATTTATAAACCACTGCAGTCCATTTAAAGGTAATCAAGTTCAGTCAATAGTATCGTCTGTACCTCAACTTTAGGTCTTTTTTCTTTTTTAGTGGGTGTATTTGGAGTGAACCTCACTGTTAATGAAAAAAACCCAGCAAATATCAAGGTCCCACAAAAATCCCACATTTATTGCAGTTATGGAATTTTGGTTGTCAAAACTTTTTTACATACTTTTATTTATTTTTTTGCTTAAAACATTTATTGTAATTAAAGTATACACAGTGCTCAGTACTACAGAGATCGTACTGGATATCAAAATTGGTATCTGACTTTGGGCTAGTGTAACTCTCTGACACTTTTTCCAAAATGGCTATTTATTTAAAAAATACTCCTCACGCACTACAGTAGTAGTAGTACTACGGACATGAAAATATATGACAACAAGTGACACATTCACAAAGACAGAGTACACAGTGCCGTCATTCAACTGAACGATGGCAGATCACAGGAGGAGGACCGAATCATTCAGATGTGTGTGCCACTACAAAGACTTTGCTGAACCTCTGCAGTACAAATACAGTGAGACTCCTATACAAACTATATACTGTAAATATACATCTGATTTTTTTTATTCTTACTGCTTTTAGGGCAATTTCATTTCCTCCTTTGTCTCATTCTGTGTTTCCGCCTTGTCTGTTTGACTTCGGTTTCTCTTCCAAAACACACAAAATAAAATAAAAAAGTTTTCCTGATGAGAAACTGGAACCCACATATACAGACAGAAAGCAACACTATGTACAGACACCGCATGTGTTTGCTGCCCACACACTCACTCACGCACGCTGATGCAAACTGAGGATAAAACTTGCAGAATTCAGTGTTTCTGCAAAAAAAAAAAAAAAAAAGAGGCAAAGGGAGAAATCTGATTGGCCGGGCAGCTCAGTACCTGAATGGAAATGCATGGAGCTTAACAGGGAAGGAGACATGAGTATTTAATGCCAGTGATTTGTCCATCAGTTCATCTGTTTCTGGTCCTGAAGTGATAGCTGGATTATCGAAAATGTCTAAAACAGGGAAGGAGAAAGAGAGAAATGGTGGAGGGTTGCAGGATGGAGGCTTTCCTACGGCCCTCCGCTGTAGGAATAATCTGCCTTGTTGTGCATCACCAGCTTGTTGTCCACAAAGTAGAAGCTGTCAGACTGTGTCTCGTAAGGGTGCAGGATCATCTCACGCACTGAGAGAGGGAGAGAGACAGCACACAGCGTTCTAAAACATCAAATCCATCTAAACATGGGGCGGGGGTATTTGTCTCGAGTGCGTCGGAGTGTGTGACACTCACTCATTTCCTCGGACAGCGTGGGGAACTCATAAATGTGCTCGCACGTGTTCTTGCTGCTGGGCATGCAGAAGCCAAACTCGAAATCAAAACTCTTTAGCAGCTGATCGCGGAAGTAGTGTCTCTCAATCATACGGAAGTTGTTGATGGGGGTGTCACCAACCGTGAACTCCACTCTGCAGAGACACAAAGTGGACAAAATACACCCACCAACGAGTAAGGGAATGGAAATACAAACTGCTGTCGCTGCTTTTGACACTTATGATAACAGTTGTAAGAACGCAACAAGGGAAAAGCCTAGTAACAATCAATCTAGATTATCTGCAAACCCAATTCCAAAAGGGTGGCTGCTTAAAACGTGAATAAAACTGAATGCAATTATTTGCAAATCTCAGAAATTCCATATTTTACTCACAGCAGAACACAGAAAACATATCAAGTACTTAACCTGAGAAAATGTAACATCTTAAGAAAAAGCTTGTTTTGAATTTGATGGCAGCAGCACCTCTGGAAAAATTTGGGACAGGGTTTGTGTTCACCACCGTGTAACATCACCTCTTCTTATAACAGTTTGTAAAATGTAGGAACTGAGGAGAGCAGCTGCTGGACTTTTAGGAGAAGAATATGGTGGTGTTTCTAGATTATGGATGGATATGTCTTTTTTGACTGATTTGTGGAATTCACAACAAACTGTGATCAAAGAAAACGATTTCTGGAAGAGTTCCTGATTCCTGACAGAATCATGTCTGTTTTTAATGCAGCACAGTCTGAGGGCCTGAAGTTCACAGACATCCGATAAGCAGCACCTGGCTGCTACTAAAGCCTCTTAATTCCTATGGAAGCAGAAAGGATGCAAGTCTCCTTTATTAGGTTATGGGAGAGTGTCAGATCTGAACACGCTGAGTAGCCTTTAGTGTTTAATTGCATTGGTTGCTTCAGAGCTCTAACAAGTAGCTTTCACATTAGAAATAAATAGCAGTGAAAAAATAAACACATTAGCTTTATTATTTTTATGCGGTTGTGACGAGCAAATCACTTTACTTACAACACACTGCACTGCTCTCTTGTCTTAATTATTCTTTACTGTTATATTTTTACATTCTGCTTACATCTCCATCACCTGTTCCTCTGATAATGTCTCTGATTGGAGCAGACCATGTGCCATCGATCCCCTTTTTGCTTGGAAGAAGAGCGAAACAACACGTCAAACTTTTATGTGAGCCTGAAGCAGAAAGTCTGAGTTAAATAAGAGAGTCGATAATCATAGTCGTGATACCTGTTATCTCTGACTGAGGTTTCACATTTTGTTAAGCCCGGTAATGCAAAGAAGGCCTGGTTTTGTTTAGCTTGCTCTGGAGCACACCCATAAAGGAGGCTTAAAAAAAACATAGTTTGGTGAATTAAATGTGATTAGAAATGATAAAAAGGATAAATCGAAGTTATAAAATTAAAAAATGAAGACTGTCAGGGGTTTTGAGTTTTGGGGAGTTTTGGGTTTTCTATAATTTTGTATTCTTATCTTGTTTTATGTTTCTATACTCTATAATATTGATATTTAGCTTGCTGTATTTCTTAGTGTTTATGGGACCTTTTTTTCAATCTTGGTTGTTGTTTTCACGACTTTAGTTCTGACCCTTTGTTGCAAAGACCTTTAGGTTTGGTCTGTGTTTTGTGGGTTTATGACTTCCTTTTGGTTTTCAGATAGGAGCTCTCTGTTTATGTTGTTAGTTTTACTTTCCTTGTGTTTATGATTTCTTATCTGTGCCTTTAGTTCCCTGCTTGTTTTAGCTGACGATAGGTTTTTAAATTCCCTTTTGTATTCCAAATTCTGTTCCTTCCATCTTATGTTTTGACCTCTTTTCAATTCAATTTCATTTATATAGAACAGCAATTACAACAGCAGCCACCTCAAGGTGCTTTATATATACCTACAAAAAGACTACCTCCATGAGCAAGTACTTGGCGAAAGTGGGAAGGAAAAACTCCCTTTTAACAGGAAGAAACTTCAGGCTCAGGGAAGGGAAGCCATCTGCTGCGACCAATTGAGGACGAGGGGGAGAAGACAGGACAAAAGGCACATTGTAGGAAACACAGAGATGAATAACTAATGATTAAATGCGGAGTGAAAAAAGGTGAATGAAGAAGAAAAACCCAGTGCATCATGGTCCCAAGTCCCCAGCAGCCTAAGCATATTGCACACTAACAAAGGGATCCAGCCCTAACTATATAATTGTATATTTGAGTCTTGGTCTCAGTGTTAGTTATTTCTTGTCTTATTTTGATAGTCTCCTGTCACTAGTGCTTTGCATTTAATTCTACTTCCCCTGTCGCGCCATCTCTGATTGGTTTCAGCTGTCCTCCCACCTGTTTCCTCTCCGGTGTATATCTATTGTCTCAGTCTTTCCTCCTTGCGTGTTTTCTTAGAAGAGTTGTAGTTTTGGCAAGTTTGTTCTTGACCTGCATTATTTTGTATTTTAGTAAAAACACAGCATTAAAGCTGATTTTGAGTTTACTTTCCATTTTCTCAGGCCTACATTTTGGGTCCATCCATCCAGCTGTCAAATGCACTAAAACCATTTACTCTACAGGTTAACACACACATAATCCAAATAATAATAATAATAATGATGATGATAATACTACTACCAATAATAATGATACAAATTTAGGGCTAATCCCAGTTTAGATTAGTCAGTTGATGTGTTGGTTTGAAATCTGCACTCAGTCTCATGATGAGCAGTTTTGGCTACTTGGTGCCCGACTCAGCAGATGGGCTGGGCCACTCTGTTCACACTCATCGCTGTCAGCCTGCTGCCTGTGACACCAGAGCCTACACATATCCTACTTCCGGTACGTTCCCTCAGTCGGAGCAGCAGGGTTGACCGGATATTACACCACATGGGGACTTACGTGGCTCCAACCTGCCGCAGCTGTAGGAAAGCCGGGGTGAACTGGTATCGGACAAAACGGCCGGCATTGGGGTCACACTGCTTTTTACCACCAGCTGAAGACAAGATGAATAAAAACAACAAAAAGCAGTCAGCTTTTTGAGTTCCAGCCCTTGCTCGGCTTATTTGAGCTATGCACATATGCGTGCAGGTTTTTCCTATTAAACTGATGAACCAATAAACCATCTGACATACTGGAAGGTTTTTGGACCTGCCATATAATGTGTTATCTAGTTTCTGCACGTTGGAGCTCACCTGGTGTCGGAGGTTTGGTGATCTCAAAGAGGACAGTCCCCGTTTCCATGTCACGGATCTTAAATCTGGTGAAGTCGATCATGTGGACGTTTTCTTCTGGAGAGCAGAGGTAATCTGAAGACAGAAAAAAAGAAAAAAATGTGTCTTAGGTTCTTCTGTTGTTTTGTACATGATACAAAACCAACTGTCAGTTAACCACAGACTTCTGTTACACTCCAAGAAACAGTCATATCTGTTGTTACAGGCAGGCCCGAACCGGTCTCACATTCATAAAAGCCAGCTCTGCGCTGAAGAATAGTCACCGGTGTAACATCACAGCGGTGCCAGGAAAGCCATTTTTGCACGTTTTTATCTTCCTCTGCGCCGAGAGAAGTCACAATACAAAACTCCCTACTTCAGCTACTTCAGTGAAAGCCAAGACAGACGTTCAGGTCACGCTGAGCTCAGGGAATTGTCTGAGTCGCTCAAAAGGATAGACACACAAAGCAGAAGCTAAACACGTTACTCAAAGTTTCTAACTTTCAAAGCAACTCACTAATCTCTCATATGTTTGTACTTATGTGCACCGGAAGATACGCCCAGAGTCAGGTTTGACAGCGGCAGTTATGTAGTCTCATTTCTGGCGAGTGATTGAATTGTTTTTGTGATTGGTTTGAGTATGCATATACTTACCTTCAGATAAAGAAATCTTACAAAACAATACAGAAAACAATATGGTGATCCTATTATTGTATGCATGAGTTGTATGTTAGGGTTGTTTAGAAATAGCTTTTCTTTATTTAACTTTTAACTAAAGTTGAAGTTTAATGGCTTAAACATAGTTTTGCTCTGGTTCTATGCAGAGCCTACAGACAGCTTTGCAGATCAACTTCTACATGCATTTATATAGAGAAGCAAAGGTGCTTTGTGTTGTAAGATAAGGATCCTACAATCACCTGGGAGCGGTGTTACAAACAAAAATAATTTCCCACAGTCACCCAATTCAGTTCAATTTAATTAATTTCAGTTGTATTTAGTTTTCATATTGGCAGCTAACAATAACAGTTGCTTCAGGTTTTATACCTTGAAAGCCCCAAACAATCTGACAGTCCCCTATGAGCAGCACAGACAATGTCGCCTAATCATTCAAGCCTTTGTATGTGAAGAGAAGGATTCAATTCTGGATTACACTGGGAAATAATAAAGAGAAGCGCATATATGAGAAATATGATCTCGCTTTCTCTCTCTAGTTGTTCCTCTCTAGACTTTTCAGGGGCCTTTTAGAGCCAACCAAAGGTTTTCTCTTTCATGGGGAACACATCTGCCTTCCACTTTCCTGCTCTGGACTGCACTTTTCAACTATTCTGTATTTGACCTATGCAGGGCATCATCAACAACAAAGCTACATGTTATTGTTTGGAGAACTGCATCAGTTGCATACCTGCTTAGGATCTACAACCGGACACCAAAGCAGCACTGTAAATCTTGCCTCGTTGTGGCTGTTTTTGAAGCTTATGGATGGCTCTGGACCACAACTTGGTTTTTCCTGCTGTAAATTCAGGCTGGTGGGAGACCTCCCATGGTGCAAAAAGCAGTTCTCCTCTCTTCCTGTGCCTTTATATGCCACATTACATTAACATGTCTTCAGTTTCTCCTTTTTGTTGTGTGTTGTTGATTTTTATTTTATTGTTATTTTTTTTAAAGAAACATTGTATTGGGTCAAAGCAAACATTCTCATTCTCATATAATTTCGGATGCTGTTACCTTTCATTTGCTGCTCTCATGTGCTGAAAATCTAAATTACGATAAAGAATTTTTGTCCACTTTTAAAACACGTCTTAACCCCAATTTTATCCTTTGATTTTCAGCCTCAGCGAGACTTAGCTTTTCTTGTAATTAAATTAGCTACTAACTAATTAATTAATTACTTTGCTTTTTGCTTTCATTTGTTTTTTTATTAATGTATTATATAATTTTATTATTTTGTTCCAATGTTCAGCACTTTGTATCACCTGTGGTTGTTTTAGAATGCTTAATGAATAAAGATGATGATGATGATGATGACTTTTTTACTGTCCTGTAATATTGTTGACCAAACAGGTTGCTTTCCGACAATAACAATAAATGGTTTTTTTTTATCACTTTTCTCTTTCAGGATTTTGATGGCATTAAACCAAAGAACTGTCAGATTTGGCCACGTTGGCGCTATGTGTGCACGTATGTGTGCACGTATGTGTGCGTGGCATGTGTGAGACACTGCCTTCCCAACGGGGCAGGATTAGATCTAAGAGGCTTATTGTGTTTTACCATCACATGGACTGACTGTTTGAGAAGCGCAGACACAAATGCACACACTGTATCTCATTAGGGTATGGTAAGGGCAAGTATTATTAGCTGTTTACGTTGCGTAAGTGTTGAAGGGTCTTTCTCTCTGAGCCTTTCATATGATACATTAAGAAAGACAAACATAAGTTACACTAAATGCGTTATCACCTGACTTGAACGGATCTATGTATTTGTACACACACACACACACACACACACACACACCTGCACAGTTACATCTTTGACTCCTTCCTTCTGAGGGTTAAGGAGCAGATGGGCCACACAGGCTTTAGCCACCTGCTCTGAGGTATTTATAGACTTCTTCATAAAGGTTAACACACAACACTTAATGTGAAATTTACTGAACACCAATAATAATCATAATCAATCAATCAATTTATTGATAAAGTAATAATAATCTTAAAAAAGAAGAAATCTGAATGCTGTTATGCCGGAGTTAAAGAAAATCCCTTATTTTGCACGGTTTTAATGGAGATTTACACAGGTGGTGAAGTGAGACCCATGACTTAACAGACCTTATTATTTTTTCTAAGGACAGTCTCTTTGGTTCTTTAGAGTTTCTTTCACACTCCAACCAATGCTAACATCTGACATGTATTTTAACTCACAATTTGCATAGAGTTAAAAACTTTATGAGCTTTGATATTTAGGTGAATGAGATCGTGTCATCTTTCTACGGTGGCCCTGTGAAGTCAAACAAACTGCAACTTAAGAAAAATGGAAAAACACCACAAAAAGCAGACAAAACAAAACGGAAGTGTTTTTGGGAGACAATTATGTGACGGACCAGCTTCAGACGTGAACTGCACTGTAAAAAAAGAAAAGAAAAAAAAACTTAGAAGAAGAAGACAGCTGTAAAAACTTGATGCTGGGAGCCCAGTTGTGTATTCTGTAAATCATCATTTGTTTTTCGGTTGGGAATCTGTGCAAGCTTTCTGGAATGTCATGCGGAGTTAGCTACAGTCCAGGGGGATTCAGTTACCACATTAAACATTAAGTGTAATTCAATTTGGGATATTTGATCATTAAAAAAATGAATTTGCTATTAATAGATTAATGTGGATACTTTGACACTAAACCATGAACAGAATGGCTGAATGAACGCAACCCCCTGGTTTAGTCACTAAAACAGTTACCGTTAGCTTGTCACTTCCGCAGCTGGTCCGTCATGGTAATGCTTCCCCTTTCTATGAGGTTTTTTTTTCTATGTCTGTTGTACTTTTGTGTGTTTTTGCAGCATTTTTATATTGCTTGTGTTTTCTGAAACTGGAGTGACTTTCCATTTTCATAGTGAATAACGGCGTGATCAAGAGATTTTTGCCTTTAAAAAAAATTTTTTTTTCGGTTACTTTCTGAAACAGTGAGAGTATAGATAGCGTGTGTTTATTTGCAGCGTCCTCTAGTGCTGTGGTTTTTTAATGTGAGGGGCTTATATGCACTGGGAACATTACTATAAGCCTAATGTTACTGCTGCAAATGCAACTTTCACATAGGATTTAAAGAGTGCCTGCATGCTATGTGGCCTAGACGCGATTAGCATGGAGTCGTTTTGAAATAAACCCAAGAACTGAAATCGTCGTCTTGGCTGAAAGCTGAATCAAATACTGTTATCTAACACAGTGCAAAACTACGCTCTTCATGCTGCAGAGATTAGATGCTTGTTTGGGTTACTCACACTAATAACATAAGTATCTACAACCTCTCTCACCTCCCCCAAACCATTTACAGCTCATGTTTAATATGACAGCATGTCAGGGTCCTGAGCTAAATGACTATTTCAGGGATGCAGCAGAGTCAGAGAGGAAAGTGTTTACACTCAGGATCCAAAGCTTAAAATAGCTACTGTAATTGCAGCTTTGACATTATTTTCAAAGTGAAGGATGTATTGGGTATGTTACACTGAAGTCCATCGGTGTGTTACCCTGCTCCGACGGTTAAACCATCAACTTAAAAAGGAAACTCTCGCATGCGTACTGCACTATTCAAAAGTCTTGAGCTACCTTTGATTTCTTTATATTCTGCTATGAAAACAGGAAATAGGTGCAATGACTTATTGAAACATCAGCATACATATATGGAAATACTGCATATAAGGCACAGATAGTTACCATGCTAATAGGCCTGAATGTCAGTATTTGGTAAGGCCGCCTTTATTCTTTAGCACAGTCTGAACTCTCCTGTTAAACTTTCTTGTAATTTCTTTAAGGAATAGTTCTCCAGGCTTCCTAAAGGATATTCAAAGCTCTTCTCTGGATGTTGTCTGCCTTTTGTTCTGTTCTTTGTCAAGATGATCTCATACTACTTCAATAATGTTCAGGTCTGGGCTCTGGGGAGGCCAATCCATGACTGATAGTGTTCATCTATGTGTTATTCTGACAGGTATGCTTTTACTGCACTGGCAGTGTGTTTAGGATGTTTGTGATGCTGAATAATTAAGCTATTGGCCATCAGATGATTTCCAAATGATACTGGACCGTGGATCAAAATTTGATGATACTTTTCTGCTTTTATAGTCACATCGATATTTACAAGATCTCTAACACCACTGGCTGAAATGCAGCTCCAAACCATAACAGCCTTTACCGTGTTTTACAGATGGCCTCTCTCCTTCCTTGATTTGAACCAAAACTTTTCATAAGACAAACATTCTTCTGAAAATGGTCAGGTACAAGGACTGGACTGAAATTATGTGAAAAAGCAGCCAATGTCCAAAGAAACGCTGAAAGGACTTCAGAAAACCTGGAGAACTATATCTCGCTCCTCGGAAGCAAAATATATAAGAAATGACGGGTGGTTCAAAACGTTTGCACAGTACTGTACATACAAAATCAAAGATTAGGTCAGAACTATTCCCACAGTTTACTCACAGTATATTATAACATTGCTAGAACGCCTTTGGCTGTTTTGATCGAACGAACATTGACTGAAAACTCAAAGTCAGTGCTCTTTCCCTCTGTCCAGTAAGAATCTTTTATGTTACAACCTCAAGGAAAACTGAACTCATCATTTTTGGTGAAATAGCCCTTCCTTTTCTCACAATCTGTCTGACGAGTGCTCTAAGTCTATTTTCTGTAACAGCTACTAAACTTGCTGTCTTTGTGGACAGATGACTGATAGATGTACTTGGTGAATCAGAGACGGCTTCTTGCCAAACCTGATGAAAAAGACAGATGGAGCGTTTCATCTGATAGCAAAGCCAATGAAATCACTTTCATCCAGTGCAGTGCAAGAATTTGCACACTTCTGTGTGCTCCTACGGTCGCATGAAGCCCAGACTACACACTACAAAACACACTTTGATTTCACAGCCTCTGCACATGGAGCAGCTTGACTGATGATGGGTGACTGCCTTTCAGAGATTTGTAGTAGTCATAAAATATACCCCTTTCACATGCTCGGTGTTTAGAGAACACAAAATTTGGTGTGAGGGGAAAAACACACAAACTGAAGGAAAAATGTCATTTTCAGTTTGTGAAACATATTTAGAACACCAAAAAAGAAAGAAAGAAAAAGAAATAAAAAAAGACAGAGAAGTACAGTATAAACAAATAGGTCTCAGACTGGTTTCTGAAAACATGTAGCTGGGGCAAATCTACCTACTATAGCACATTTGGAATTATTTATATATCGTCTGTGAAAGCAATTAAGTTAGGAGTTAACTCTGCTCTAGATGGTTTTCATCCTGCTCGGGGGCTACTCCACCAGTTGTATCTTTGGAAGATATTTAAGGGTGTGTGGGAGTTTACCCAACCAGTCTAAAGGCATTGGACTGCTTTCTTTAAGGTGTCCTGTGAGGGGTGTTTCAGGAGTCTGTTGTAAGTTACGTAACTGCTGATTAATGGGAAGAAAAATACTACTGCTGAAGCCAGCATCTTAACATATTCCAGCCATGAAGATTACCCCTGCACATTTAAAAAATTATGCTCTGTGTCAATGTGACACAGAGGTCTAGAGCAAGCATCCATATGTGAGGATTGGGAAGTGACCGTCGTCTAACTATTGTTTCAATCAGCGCATCACAAATACACAGTGCTAAAGGGCACTGTATGTACCTCTAAGTGACTTTCAGAAAACAGCATTATTTAACACCTGGGGAATAAGAATAAGCTTAAAATAGAACATTTTAGGCTTTACACACAGTAAGTTTTGTCCAGAGAGTAAAACTTGTTGAACGCGTAGCTTCACTGGTGCTGTAAAAAGGAAACCTGTACACAGCATCTCACTAACAAGGAAAAAAGTACAAGAAAATAACCGTCCATCATTGTAAAGACAGGACATCCATAAAAATGTGGTTAAAATGATGGTTCTATTCGTCAGTTTGCTCTTCTTTCCTTTTTGCACACACACACACACACACACACACACACACACACACACACACACACACACACACACACAAAGTGCTGCACTTCACTTCCTTCAACACTGTCACCTAGCAACGCTCCTTGTGATAGAGCACTAGCTCGATTAGCCAGTCTTTTTCCTTCTCCTGTTCCACCTGCCTGCTCCACAACAACAAGGTGCAGCAGCAAATCAAAGGAAAGCATCTCGGATTTGACATCAGTCGTATGCAAACGAAATGCACCACGTCTGGGATCCAATGGAGGTATGCCTGAGGCCTCCTCCTATGGAGGTTTGTGCAGGATGTGCCTGAAGTGCAGGAGAAATTAGACATCCTGTGGCAGTGAAAACAGTGACTCCACTTGTGACATGAGACCTTACTGTACTTGTCATTTTGCTGAAACATGTCATTATCTTCCAGCTCAGGTAGGCTGCCTTTAATTCTGCCTTTGCCTTTTGGATCTTACTCTAACCTCGACACATCTAATTTCTTGGATAACAATCAGACTCATGCTATTAGACTAACATCAGGCTTTTGTTAAATACATGAATTTTCAGTTGTCAACAGAGTCCTGAAAAGAGGCAGCAGCACCTCTACAGAGAGTAAAATTAGCACCAAGTCAAGAGTCATGCTGTGCTCCTGCGTTCAGACTCCCAGAGCCTGTCTGACGGGTGCCACTTATAGCTCCCTAATCCCTGAGATTAGCCCGGAGTTACAGACTTTCAGCCACAGGGATTGACTCCACATGGCTCATTCTTTGACTGCGTGGCCTTTGATTAGTTTTAAGACCTTGTTTTGAATAAATCTAAGAACACAAGTAAGGAAAATGCAAAACATGTTTGCATGTTTTCACCTTAAATCCATAGCCTTTGGCTGCTTGTGGCATTAGCATTACACGTTGGAGTTCACGTAATGATGTATGGTGCACCTGAGTGCGGCGGGTTGTTTCATGTCTCTCAGTTAACAGAACCTGCAGGCAAACTGACAAATGGTGAGGTTCATGGAGAGGTTGCATTCTGAGCAGCTGAATGCAGATGAGATTTTTCTCCTCTTATCTTTCTCCAACCAGAAAAAAGAGGGGGGAAAAGATCCGGGGCTTCCTGTATCTTATGATCAGTGCTGGTGGTAATTCTTTACATTCGTCTGCAATGCACTATGGTTCCTAAATTAAGTAATCACATTAGTTACTAATCAAATATTTATGTCAATTTTGTTACGCAAGTTCTTTAATTACCTGCATAATTTTTGCTTGTGCACTAATCACTTGACTTTGGTTCACGTGGCGGATTTGGATAAAAATAGCAGAGTCGTCTGTAGCTTCTCAGGGGTGGATATAACAAATAATCTTGTGGACATTTGTTTTCATATCTTAGTGAGGACAAACAATTGACATAATGCCTTCCCTAGCCACTTGCCCTAACCATCAGAAATGAATGCCTAACTCTAACCTAACCATAAACTAGTTGTAACCCTGACACAAAACCCACATTTTGAGTCTCAAAAATACCTTTAAACTCGTGGGGACGGGCATTTTGCCCCCACAAATATATTAGCATTCCAGTTTTTGGCATATTGAAAAATGGCACTTTATGTATGTTGATTGCACTTTATGTACACACACACACACACACACACACACACACACACACACACACACACACACACACACACACACACACACACACACACAAAAGCACACAAAGCAATGAAAATTTGAGAATTTTTTTCCCATTGTTTTCTTTTTAAGATGTTGGAGTGAAAACAGATGATAGCATTCACCTAGCTTACTACAAGGAGTGATTGTTGTTACCTCTGCCAGCTGTTTTCCTTTTCCACCCTTTATGCCTAGCTATGGTGCAGTGGTTAAAACATTTGCTTGGCAATTGCAAGCATGCTGGTTTGGTTCCAGCTGGAGGCACAAATCCCTTCTGGGGTTGCCTCAGGAAGGGAATCTGGCATAAAACTCTGCCAATGCAGAGCAAACATGCGGTGCTACCCAATGGAACGACCCCTTGTGGTAACAGAACAGCTGAGAGTAGCTTTTATGCCTAAACTAGCCTTCAGAGAATAAAAAAGTAAAATCCCTACAAAAACTGCAAATGCTGAAATTAAACATATAATTTCTCTTTTTTGCTAGCAAGGCAAGTTTATTTATATAGCACAATTCAACAACAAGGTGATTCAAAGTGCTTTACAGAGACATTAAAAAATCAAAAACAAATAAAAAGCATGATTTAAAATTGATTTAAAAAAACAGTAGATAAAATCTGTAGTTAAAATGTAAGTTTTGAAATTTAAGCTTAAAAGTGTGGATTTGATGCTTTATTCAAATGCAGCTAAGAATAGGTGAGTCTTCAACCTGCATTTAAATAAACTGAGTGTTTCAGCTGATAGCAGGCAAAGATCCTCAAAGATCAGCAGGTTTGATTTGTAGGGTAGTGCACACATGTATACTGAATGTAGGTCATCTGTTCTTCAGGTGGAACCACTTCAGTATGGAGTATGATATAACCTCTGCCTGGTAGTAAACACACACACTCCACCTCTCTTCATGGACATCATCCATTTTAAAAAGTGCATAAAATAGCTCAAATTAAACTGCAGAACAAAACAGCTCAAAATATAAAAACATATTTAAAAAAACTACTGATGTTTTTATTGTAACTTGTAAAACTGCACCTTGCAAATAGATAGAGACTGCTTAAAGCAGCAGATTCAGCAGCACACTGATATGAATATTTGAACTCTTATAGTATGGGCCTCCAACCTGTGGCTTTGGATCCATATGTGGCCCTTCCACCTGTCTCCAGTGGCCCCCTTTGGCTCTGATAAGAAAACTAGATTAAGAAAATGATCCTCTTAAATTCTCTAGACCTCCGTATCAGTGGCTAGCATGGATGCACATCTATACACGTCCTGTTTTAGTGTCCTTAGCTATGAACTGAAAATAAAAGTGTCATAAGAAACTTAACAGTGATGGTCAGATTTGTTTGCTTTAATCTCCGATGCTGCTGGTATACTTTACCTGTGGCTGGACTTCTGTCAGAATTAATTTGAAATGTGTCTTTTACTATTTTCCTATATTTCAGCAAATACTTTTATCTGTTTCTCAAACTTATTATCATTACTTATAATTTAATTCCTTAGCACAAGCATGGGAAGAACTCATAATGGCTCAACTCTGTTTTAAAGTGGGTCTATACGGTTTGTTTTTCTTTAAAATTGTTCTGTTTTGTTGATAATAAAACATAAGCAAACTAAACGCTTTTAGTTATTTTAGGTCTCGAATTTCATGAATGCAACAAAATCTTGGTAACACTGAAAAAGAAATGCAACGTCAGAGTACCAAATAATCACTATAACTAGTCTACTGCAGAGTAATTACATGTGGTGAAAGATTTTAACTATTTAAACCTGTTAGCAATGTTACTGTAGGTTAATTTATATGTAACAAGCCGTGTCCCTCCGTTAAGATAACATTAGAAAAAATTTATTTATTTATTTTTTATCTCAAAGCTGGGAAATTCTTTCGTTATAATAGGTAAAAAGTGAAGTTCAGCACAGCAAACATCTAACAAATAGCCTGCATAAGTCAACACTGTGGGGCTCTAGTTTCTCCCAATATACACAGCGTGTAAATTTAACACTACTTTAATGTAAATACTTTTATTTTTCCTTTAGTTGAAGAAGATTTACAAGATGGTAGTGAGGCCTGCTGCAAATGAAACCAGATATTTACATACACTTAAAAAAACACAAAAACATTTTCTTTACCCTCAAAGATGAAATCGGGTCTTGTTTTAGATCAATAAATATTAACGTGTTTGTTGTATTTATGAAATGTCTGAATGAAGAAAGAGAAAATTGTTATGTATTTTTTTTATTACTTTCATCAAAGTCAGAAGTATACATATACTTCCTTTGTGTTTGGTTTGCCCTGAAACTGTTTCACTTGGTCAAACGTTTTTGGTATCCTTCCACAAGCTTTCTACAATAGCTTGCTGGAATCTCGTCCCACTCCTCTTGACAGAACTGGTGTAACTGGTACAGGTTTGTAGGCCTTCTTGCTCGCACTCGCCTTTTCAGTGCCACCCACAAATTTTCGATGGGATTGAGCTTTATGATGGCCACTCCAATACCTTGACTTTGTTGTCCTTAAGGCACTTTGTAACTAATTTGGAGGTAGTGCTTGGGGTCATTGTCCATTTGGAAGACCCAAGCTCTAAATTCCTGGCTGATGTCTTCAGATGTTGCTTTAATATGTCCACATAATTTTCTTTTCTCATGATGCCCTCTATTTTGTGAAGTGCACCAGTCCCTTCTGCAGCAAAACAGCCCCACAACATGATGCTGCCACCTCCATACTTCACAGTTGGGATGGTGTTTTGAGGCTTCGAAGCTTCCCCCTTTTTCATCATTACGGCCGAACAGTTCAATTTTGATTCGTCAGACCAGAGGACATGTCTCAAGAAATTAAGATTTTTGTCCCCATGTGCAGTTACAAACTGTAGTCTGGCTTTTTTAATGGTGGTTTTGAAGTAATGGCTTTTATCCTCCCAGAGTAACCGTTCAGCTTTTGGTATTACGGGACTTGTTTTGTTATGGATAGTGACACTGACGTATCAGTTTCAGCCAGCATCTTCACAAGGTCTTTTGCTGTTGTCCTGGGGGTGATTCGCACATTTCGCATCAAAGAAACATTCCTCTCTTGGACTCAGAATCCGTCTCCCTCCAGATGATTGGTTGTACGTTCCCATGCTTTTTATATATCTTAACAGATGAACGTTGGACCTTCAGGCATCTGGAAATTGCACCTAAAGATGAGCCACACTTGTGGACCTGTTTTCCCATGATGTCAAAGAAAGGCTCTGTGATTGGGGTATGCCTTTATATGCATCCACAGATGTGCCACCAACTCAAATGGACTCAATTAACCTATCAGGAACTTCTCAAGCTCAGAATGGAATCATCTGGAGTTTTCATTTTCTTTAAAGACACAATAAACTTAGTGTATGTATACTTCTGGCTTTAAAGAAAGTAAAAAATACATAACAATTTTCTCTCTTTTTATTTTGATGTTTCACAAATACAGGAAATATGTTAATATTTATTGATTTAAAACAAAAAAGTTTACTCTCATTCGATTGTTGATGGTAAAGAAAAAAATGTTTTTGTGTTTTTTTCTGAAGTGTATGTGAATATCTGGTTTGAGCTGTGTGTTGTTGTATGGTTTGGAGATGGAGGCACTGACAACAAGACAGGAGGCTGAGCTGAAGATGTGAAGATTTTCATTGGGATCAACCAGGATGGATAAAATTAGAAATGAGTGTATCAAAAGGACAGTAACTTCTTCAGTTTAAAAGTTAAAAGCTCTTGTTGTTGATATTAATGTGATTGTGTTGAAAGTAGTGCAGTGTCCTATTTTAGTGATGGTGTAAAAAGAAGAAAACGCCCATTTTTTTACTAGTATTGGACAACGAATGTTAAAGATGGAGGAGAAAAAAAGGAAGACCACAGAAGAAGTTTGTGGATGAAGGAGGACACGCACCTCTGTGGCGAGCCCTAAAGGGAACAGATGAAAGAAGGTTTCATCTGTAAAGGACGTCCAGCTCAGCAGAAAAGCAAAGAGTAAAGTTGACTACATCCTGTTTAGGATCACCCATTTTTAATCTGATGTAGCTCTTTCAGAAAATTCTTCCTATCAGGAGGAGAAAATGAGCAGAGATCCAGCATGAATGGCTACAAGCATATGTTTAGTCTCTTGAAGCCACAGTAAATTTTCTAGACTGCTGATTGCAATTTGTAAGGGGCATGAAAAAATATTAATGTTACTGAATAAGCAGAATATTTTCCAATTACTTATTCAGATGCTCCACTGATGATTGTCATTTAGCTTAGCTATGCTGGGGAGTCTAAATTCATCTTCAAGTAAAACTAAAGGTTTATTACACTACGAGGGTTCTGGTGGCATCTTCGCATACACAACTGAACTAAAATTATTCAGCACCAAACCCTGACCTGTGGTAATTTTTCTATTTCAGCTCTCACGGTTTGTCATCCACAAGCAATCAGAATTGATTATATGACTTAACACAAATACCAGCACCAGCCAGTAAGCACAGAGTCATAGGTTATTGATCAGTAACCATGTTAGACCCGATACAGGGTGATGGCCGTCTCACAAGTGCACGTTTACCATAATCCAATTGCTTAAGCAAAAATTAGGCCTAAACTCATGTGAGGGACACCTCACGAGACCGTGCCGGTGACTGATGTGGATTCAAAAGCCATCTCTCTGCGCTTCAGATCGCTCCGAAAGAATAACCTTGCGACAGCTGTGCATGGGAGATTAAGAACCGGCTGCACCAATCAATTTTAATTAAAACTGTATCCATTGTGCTGGCACACATCACAGAGTGGAAATCCCGCCCGATGTAGATAAAGCGCTGCTCTGTGTCCCAGACTTATTAAGGCCAAATAATTGATTGCCCATTAATGTAAAAGGAGCAAGATCGCTTTGAGTAAATCATCTGGATAATTCAAAATTACACACAAGTGATCCTTTGAGTAAAAAGACCCACAGTCTAAGAAAGCATCTAGTGTGGTCATGCTCCTCTCTTCCCACGAAGGTGTCATTTTTTACACTGAAGATAACTTTTTTTTTAAACCTGGCTGTATTTTGGAAAAAGGGAAGTGTCAGGTTCCAAACTTTACATCCATCCTTCACGAGACCATTACAACAGGTACAGCTGGATGAAAGCTCTCTAAGGGTGTTTTCAAACCTATAGTTTGCTTACTTTGGTCCAAAGCTACTTGTAAACTTGTAGCAAACTAACCACGTGAGAATGTTCATTCCGCTCATTGGCCAGATGTGTCTGGGGCGGGAACTACAAAAGTAAATACAGGAAGAAGGTTCTGTATTCTGGACCTGTGCTCATCTATAGTACACAGTAGTAGTATCAGGGTGGGATCATGTTCACACCATAAACAAACCGCTCTGGAGACTGAGACTCTTTGGAGGAGGTGGTCTTGGTGCGGTTGTTTTGGTCTGCAACCGAGTGCGATTACCATGTTCAAACCTGCACAGACGAACTGATTTAAACTGACCAATCTCCTTTTTCAGGCTAATTAGGACATGAATGAAACAACATCGAAAGCAAAAAAGTCAACACAAACTAAACTTCTACTGCGTGCATGTGTGCTTTTGTCTCAACTAAAGATAGCTGTCACCTTGAAAAGTGGTAAAATCTAGTGGTCATTCTATTCATAATGGACATTGTGGTTTTAAGAGCAGCATGGTGATTAGTACTGTTACCTCACAGCCAAAAAGGGCTTGGGTTCAGATCTGGGCTGAGGCATTTTTGAATTGCATAAGCAGTCTGGACAGTTTCACATTACCAGGTAACATGATGAATGTAAGTACCCAGCAAAAATTGTGTTAAATGATCGCTGTTTTATCATATTTAAGAAACAGTTCTAAAAGTTGTGCTGTTATCTGGTTGTCTGCTTCAGCTGTTTTGTGGATGTCATGGTTGTTAAGAAGAATTGTGGTACATTATGATTTCTCTATGAAAACAAAACAGAAACTTAAGCACCATAAAATGTGATCGAAGTCATGGCTTTGATAGCTAACCTGCCAACACAACATGGACTCTAAAAGCTTGTGTTAGAAGGGTCTGACTGGACCGTCTCTGGTCTCTGAAAAATAAAGCCAGCATGTAAGTGGCTAAATCTTCACTTCCTCTGTGTGCTGCTCAAGACTGACTCCAACAGGTTACAAAGTCTAAAAGCTTACAGCAATGCAATAATGTAATGCAATACTGTACTAAATTCAGTAATTACACTAGCTGCAATTGTGTCATTACAAAAGGTCTTCATTTATCTGCGTGCCGCTTGGATAAAGTTTTTAAAGTTCATGTGTAGCAGGAGGAAAATAGCAGCGCAGTCTACAGCAGACATTACTTTTATTTTTAGTTCCCAGAAGGGCAAGAGAGAGAAGGTAAAGTGCAAACTGCATCCAAGACAGAAACAAATGCATTATACTGCTTCACAAGCACCTGCAGAGACAACATGCTAATGCAAAGCTACACAGCAAAATCTCCAGTGTTAAATTAACACTGGAGAGTGTCTATATGGGTCCACACCTCTGAGTGTTAAATACAACACTGTTGAGTGTTAAATTAACACTTTTGACAGTGTTATATGTTTAAAAGTAACCTAGTCAGTTTTGAAGATTAACAATGGCTAACACTGAGCAGTGCTGATTTTCTAACACTGGAAAATAACTCAAAATGTTAGAAATATTCCAGTGTTAGAAAATCAGCACTGCTCAGTGTTAGCCATTGTTAATCTTCAAAACTGACTAGGTTACTTTTAAACATATAACACTGTCAAAAGTGTTAATTTAACACTGGAGATTTTGCTGTGTAGTAAAGAACCCAGGATGATGTTAAATCTGAATGTTTGCTGACCCCAGCCCAGTACCCAAAGCCTGATCTTCAACAGGTAATGAAAGCAGTGATGGACAATCAGGTTTGAAGCCTTTGTTTCTACCATTTTATGTTTCTAATTTAAAATCACTGTGGTGATAGCTTTGAAGTCTCTTTGGCCTGGTTTTCAGCTTTATGGCTGTACCTAAAAACTAAGAGAAAATAATACGTATTTATTCTCATTAAGGTACAAATAGGGTAGAGCTGTGGAGACCTGGCTTGTCTGGTCTTGTTCTGTTAAAGCCAAATAAAGATCTGTTAGTCTGTTTAACTGACTGGCCTCCAAGTTGTCCGGCAAACCTCCACACCACATGCCCGCTGGACCTGCTAGCCGCTCCTTCCTCGCCAGACCACCTACAGCCTCATCTAGCATCGAACAGTCATTAGACTGAACCTCTTTACTGTATTTGTGTCTTTTGGAGCATTTATGTTGGATTTGTTTGGTTGCTCTGTCATCCAAGCAAATCCATGAAGCAAATCCATGAAGTGTATCCATCATTATGTTCATTCATTCAAATTAGCACTAATTAGCCTGTATGGGTGTCTTTGCATTGTAGCTGTCAGTTTATGATTGCAGCTAACTGCGCTAACTAGCATTAGCTAATAAATTAGCACTCCATTCTTTCATCCATATCAGGTACAGTGCAACAACAGGCTGAAGAACAAAACCAGTAAGCCCATCTTTGATCATGACCTCAGTGTTTGAAAGTTTGGCTATGTATATTGGTTGTATCAACAGCAGAATATAAGGAAAGGTAAACGTTAAATACAGTTAATTCAGTGCAGGTGTGGAGGATGAGCACTTTTGACAGAGACCATTTCAAATCAGCTATAATTTGTTTAAACAACTGAGGTGTAATGAATGACTGATTCAGTATTTTTATGGTTTTGGTGTGCAACAGTGAATGCATCCACTGCTGCACACTGATATCATAAACCAAACACACCCACAGTCACAACCCTTCCCATAGCGTTCCAACAAAGGGTCATTTCTGTCTGAATCCACCTGCTAACAGCAGTATTTCAGGGATCTGGATCTCTCAGGTAGCTGTAATCTCACTGTGGACTGTATGTTTTAAATTGTCAGCTGGAAATTTAAATGCATTTTCAGCAAGAGGCACAATTTTCCTGAAATCCTGACTGCCTTTCTGCGGCACTCAAGTGCACTTACATGGAGACATAGTTAGACATGGTGGATGACAGGAAAGTGGCTACAATAGAGAATTAAATAAACATAGAATGTTTCCAGAAATGTCTGTAACAGGATCAAATATTTTAAATTTAAGTCTCCCGTTTTTTCAGAAATCTGTGTTTGATTATAACCAAGAATAACATATTTCACACCGCTCTTGTCCATCAGTAATTCTTGATATGAGGTTACAGGATTGCAAGCGCAACATTAATTTAGTGTCAGCAGTAAGCCTGCTTACAGTATGTCCGTCTGCAGCCATATCATAAATCATCTGTAATGCAAACAGTGAACTGATTATGTGCCATTTTTCATGTCACAGCACTGTTTCTCATCTGCCTGGATTATATTGCTTCTCCGTTCTGCCTGTGTGACAATGAGGCGCTGTGCCTTGCTTATCAGCACTGAACCACCATGACAGACTGGAGATGGGCTGCCCCAAAATGGTGGCATTTCCTTCCCAAAAGCACAAAAGGAGAAGTCATTTACACAGCAGGCTGCGGTATTTTCTGCAGACGCCTTTTCTCTAAAAGATTTTCTTTCCCTTGCAGCAGAAAACAATAGCCAAAATTATATGAAACTGTGCTTATCTGTGGGATATGTGTGTGTGTGTTTTTTGTTAAATGGTGAGGACTTGGAACCACTTTTGGACACCTCGGTGTGAAATAGGGCTTGACGACAGGTTGAAAAAGTCATCTTTCACCATCGAGGATTACAGCCACACCGCGTGTCTATAACAGGGTGCAGCTCAATAAATGAATGAGTGGCAAGCACATTTGTAAGCTTATTCCTAGTCTCCAGGGTCATTAATTACCTGAGGTGTATGGCTCCACTGCAGAATGCTGTTACAGCCATTCTGACATAATCCAGATTACATGTCAGTGGAGAGCGGAGATTACCGCACCATCACGAGTGATTTAGGAATTATCAGGCTGATGCAGGCCGAGCACTGCCTCTCCTCTTCTGAGGGGTTACTGGATGAAAATCCATGTGACTGTTTGAGAAAAGAATGAGAGCGTGACTTAAACCGAACTGAATAAATAAAAATAAAGGCAAAAAAATTGGATTTGTTTGCCTTTTCACTTTGTCGAAAGATCAGTCACTTGTTGAAATCCCTTCTTGTTGCATGATAATAGTTGGGAAATCTTAACTCTAATGTTTAGATTAGCATCTTTTTTTCTCATTGAGTTGGGGTGTGATTTAGTGCTTCATCACACAGTCTTTTAATACTGCATATGGATATTCCAGTCATTAGTAACAGTTTGGTCACATTTGCTCCTAAAGTTGTTAAGATGAGGCTCAAAAAAACTAAAGTAAAATCAGCTAATCACATTTCTTTGCTCACACTAACTGTCGCAGGCCTCGAGTAGTGTTACTATACTGTAAGTTTTCACACAAGCCACCTCCACAAATTGTACAGTTTCATAATAGTGCATCCTTGATCACCACAGAGATGCAATAGATGGACTAAAAGCACCTGCGTGAAACATCCTTGTGAGAAGAAGACACGTGAGAGAGGCTTTCACTGTTCCCCTTCTCCAGCACAAGTTTATTAAAGTGTTGGGAAAGCAGGCCTGGTGCTGGGGAGAGCCTCTGTGGCCTCCCTGCTTCCATTACATAATGTGGAAAGTGTCAGTTATATATGACAAACAACAAGTTAATGGTATCACTGTCTTGTTTTTGTTCCAACTGTCTGAGAGGAGCTATAATCAGTGGATCACCTCTCCGGCCACCTGTTACCTCAGAGCCACAGGTATCTTGAGGTGAGGGAGTAGTAAGCATCACTCAGGCCCCCCTCCCCTGCAGTGGGAGTTGAGAGGCGCACATTAGAAGCACCTACACTCACCTGCTGTCTCTTTCAGTGCCTACACAGTCAAACACAGAGGTACAAAAACAAAACAAAACAACTGGAAGCATTCACACACACACACACACACACACACACACACACACACACACACACACACACACACACACTGATGCATTAGTAGTACCAGTCAAACTTTGCACGGCAAATACATCTGCAATTGGACGAGACATCTAATCTACAACTGCACACTGACTGAAACGCACACTGATTACAAGTGGTTAATCTTTTTTTTTTAAGCTATAACACTCGGAGGTTATGTCAGAGTCGCTGTCCATGGTATCTGTCAACAAGGAAAGCACATTTACAAAAAAAGACACCGCGAACAAGGAAGGAGCACATGGGTCTGCACTAATCCCATCTAACAGTAAGGCTGAACTCATCCCCCCGTATCGTGCGAGTTGCGGCGGGTTACTCACTCTTGGTGATCTTCTGTAGCCCGAGCACATCCTCGGGCGTTATTACGGTGTGTTTGCGCAATTCTTCTTCGGTTGTAACCGGGATGCCCATGTCTGATGAGTTGCAGCCTTGCTGCACTTTCATGTCCGGCAGGAGAGGGTTGTTCGGAACGCGACCTGGCAGGAACTGAGGCTTTCTGATGTTCTCGGCGTCGTCGCCGCAGGAGCCGATTTACTTGCGCCTTTAGTTACGCGATGGCTAATACGCCGTACAGCAAATAGGCTCTACTCTGTTACAAGAATAACTCATTCTCCGAGCCTCCTCCCCTTCTCGATCCGGTAAAAGATAAAAATCAGCCCTCGGCTCCCTCCCTCCTTCCCTCCTCCTCCAAGCCTCATCGGCTCTCTCGCAGCTATTTAATCCAAATCCTGCGGCTTTAAAGCGACCGGCGATGCGTGGCTGTCCGTCTGCGCGCCTCGTCATGCGCTGCCGGTGCGTGCGCGGTTGGCTTTTTGCTCAATAACAGTTTCGCACCTCCGAGATGAGCTCTGGCACCTCCCGCGTGGAAGTTAGTGGGGGTCAGGAATAACCGCTGGAAATCGTATTGTGGATGGTGCGTATTGTGGATGGTGCGTGTGGAAAGAGACAGAGGTGCTAAAGTGCACGGCGGAGCTCGAATGTGCAAGCTACACAACGCAAGGCTGTCTGTTTTTGTTTTGTTTTTTAGGGCAGTTATTTAGCCTCCGAAATATAATCGGTGCTGAGGCTTGGAACTGCACAGCTGAAGAGAGTCATCAAGATAGAAATGCAGAGCGACCGGCAAACCAAACAATGTCACGGTATAGTCACAGAACTATTTAGACCATATGGTCTAGATTGTGCTTTGACACTGTCTGCTTTGAAGATCCACGTGTTCACATTTGTCTGAAGCTTGTGTGTCAGCAGGTAGGGTCCAGTGAATGTGTTGAGAGTGAACCAGAAACAAAAAACTTGAGTTCCAGGCTGGAAAATCAAAAGAGCGAGCTGAATGACAAAGCAAGGCACTTCAGACTGCTGTTTCATAGCCAGTCTGAGCAGCATCGAACATCAGCAACATCTGAAGAAAAAAACAACAACAAGAGGGAAAAGAAAGTAGGCCCAGTGAGACTTGCTTTCAGGTACAGTTCTTTTATTTTTCCATTGGAAAGTTGCTTTCCAGATGCCAGCATCCCTGAGAACATTTAAAATGCAAACCTTCTGGACAGCCCCATCAGTGAGGTGAAACAGGCCAGCCAAAAGATATTCACATCAGCAAACCCACAGCTCTGCACTGCTCTTTTTTCTTCTTCTTCCTTTTAAGTCTATTTTAATGATTAACCAGCATTGCCGTCCAGGCTCTGAGTCTGTTGCTTTGCGATGAGGATATGGTGCCTCCCTCTGCCTGGAGAAATAACTGCAGGCCATGTGTTGGGTTGAGAGCTGTCCATGGTAGTACTTTGTAAGCAGATATGATATGTGTACCTTTATTCTAGACTAGACTATGGATCCCAGGAGAAGGAGAGCTCCGTGATGAACAGGCTTAGTGACATCATTTCAGCTTGAAATACATCATCGAGTAAATAAAAATAAAATCAAAGAGTTGCAGGTATGATTGGAAAAATAGCATTGAAACAAACTAATAAACACAAACCATTAAATCCACTAATCCCCTTTAATCCCCTGTTCAGATAAATCATATAATCTTTCCATGAGGTCTGTAGACAGAGAGCTTTGCTACGTTTTTTTTTTTTAAACCTGTGTTACAGTTACTCTGAGAGTCTGTGACAATAAGAAATTTTCATCCCATTCAGAATCGTTCACCCCGCCACATACTTCCAAATCCTACCAGGAAACAATATTAAAATGCTGTTAGCTGGTGTGGCCATGTGGCTGCTGAAGGATCTCCAGGGGATGTTTTTAGCAGCATGACTTCACCCTTGCTATTCCCTCCTTTTTAGTCAACTGGACTCCTCTATGCGGTCATTTCGAAGCAGCCCCTGCGGTGCGTCTGCATGTCTCTCACGCGGCGGATGGACTGGATCTGGGGGTGGTGGGCTCCCCACTCATTCCAGTGCTTGAAAGGACCCATTTCAAGCATATATTGGTAGCCACGGTAGCCAGGGTACTGGTAACCCACCCAGCTATGTGAAGAAGACAGAAACAGAGGTTAACTACAATGCTTTAGCTTTCAGTTTTCAGCTACGTTGCTATACAAATGACAAAGGTATTTTCTGTATAAGACAACACCTCCCAGTGCTTCGTATTTTACATCTGTTTTCATATTTATTTGTTCTGTCTTTTCTTATTGCACTGTGGATTTCCATGTTGTAATTTTAAGTATTTGATGGGCTATACAGGTGTACACTGTCTGATGGTGTGTTATATTTCTTGGTTATTATTTTTGTCCGATCTGTGAGACTACAGATGAAAAGGAGCCTTTTGACTAATTCTGGAATCTTTGAATCTGAAGAGCCCAAATACACTAAAGCTATAAATCATCCATATTATCTGACAGAGGCATTTTGGATTCCGGCCTTCAGTGAGGTCATCAAGTCTACCAGTTATGGCCCAATCCCCCTCCAGTCAGGGTGAACAGTACCCCTCGATCACCCCAAAAAACATGCCCTAAACAGAGAGCTCAAACCAAGTGGGGAGTTGCCACTGAGCCTGAGTCGAATTAGCCAAAAAAGATAACTAGAAATGGCTTACGTTCCACCGGTGACCTGAATGCTGGCAACACGATCCTGGAAGCCGTAAGACCACAAACTTGGAACATCCTCGTCGCACACTTCCATCTTACGACCCTCAAAATTTGCACATTCATACAGGCAGATCTTGTGGTCCTGCGGGTCCTGTTGGAGAAATACATTGTTTGTCGCAGATTGTGTAAATGTTCATATTTCTATTCTAGATTAACAAACAAAACAAAACAAAACAAAAACAAACAAAAAAAAACATAACCAAAGCATTATTATGATTACTGAGGATAAATGATGTATGCATAAATACACAATGGTTGTTTAATATAAATGTTTTAGAAGATAAAATCAAATCCTTGAAAAACAACAGTGAATACTTTTTGTTGTTTGGGGGTTTTTTATAGTTGAAAATGAAACAGCTGCAAAAAAAAGACATCTAATGAATCCTTTCATCCAAAAATGGAAGAAGACTATAAATACACGTGTGAACCCCTCCCCTCACACACAAAAAAAAAATAAATTCCTTTGAGCCAGCAAAAGACAAAAGAAAGAATAGATGGACACGAGCTGCAACGTGAGGCGGACACCAGAGACTAAACCAAAAATTGACAGGCTGAAAAATGTCCACCACAACTTACCATCCGGAGAGGTCTGATTGACATGATGCGGTCGCACCTGTAGCTGTTGGACCAGGTGTCCCAGCGGGGGTACTCTCCTTTCTCCAGTATGAACATCTCACCGGTCATGTTCTGCTGCTCATACCCGACCCAGCTGGAGAGGCGGACAAACAGATAAGGAAAAGGGGCAACCTAAAGTGTGCTGTCACTCACAGTGTGTCTAACACGGGGTCAGTGACTTACGGTCCGATCTCTACCCGGATGGAGCCGATTCTCTCCATGCCCTTCTCGCACAGGTTACGGGACTCTCCAAACAGGTCCATTCTACGTCCCTGGAAGTTCTCGTATTCATAGAGGTATATCTGGAAAGCAAAAACACACTGAAAGCATTAGTTTCTCAAGTACAGTACTTTAGATACATAATTACTTGTTTTCATGTTTTTTTTAGGGCTCTTGGTGTTAAAAAGAAAACCGTAGTAGTACCTTGTGATTGCGCAGCCCAATGGCAGAGTGGCTGCCTATGCTGCCTTGAGCACCTGAGTGAGACATGATCAGCTCTAGAGGGAAGAAGCATGAAGTCAGTCAGCTGTTTTTAGAGATCCTGAAGAGGATAATTACTTCCACTCGACTGCTGGAACATGGCATAAACTCCAGCACGGCAATTAAATTAAAATAGTGGTCATTTAAAATCAAAGATTACTATTCTTTTCTTTTTCTAAAGATTCGCTGGATAGATCCTTGATGCTTATTCATTTAAAAGTAGGTTTTTCTCAGAGTTATCCAATGGCTGTTTTCAGATATAGCTTGTTTTACTTTTGCAGTCTATAAAACGAGTCAACACAAAGCAAACTGAAACACATAATTTGAAGTCAGTTTTTCTTCTGGCACATCCAGCAGTGACATCACAGTTGGGATCAAGGTGAGAACTTCAGCCACACCAGTTCAACAACAAAAACAGGGTTTAAGTAGAGTCAAGCTGCTCATTAAGGATAAAAAAAAAATCCGTTCTGAAAATGATTGAGCTCATTATAAAATAAAAAAATAAACTATGGGTGTCTTTATATTCAAGCATTTTAGACACATCGTTATTATGTGAACATAAATCTAAGGCTGATCAGTTTTTAATGCTTAACTTAGTTATAATAACTCACTTTATCAGATTTTGACCTTAAAGTTGTATTTACTGTGTAAATATTCCAGGACTGCAAGAACATTCAATGATCATCCATAAATCTGTCAATAGTGGCCTGAGCGGCTTTTTAAGGACAAAAGCACTGGGCGCAGTCTCTTATCTTTCTCATTCATGTTAACTTCAGGGTGACAAATGAACACGTAAACTGCATTCTGTGTCAATATTCCTCCTGTTCAGGCCAGAGTTAAGGTTTAAGAGAAGAGGCAGTCCCTAGTTGGTTCTTTGAGTCCAAGGTGTCAGTAGACAGGAAAACAAACACAACATTTCCAAATAACGAGTCTAGCAGTTCTTTAAAAGTTAGAAAGAGGAAAAACTTACAGTTACAATTGAAGGAATGGCCGACCTTTAGAGAAAGTGATGGACGCCGACCTTATGAGAGGGGATATATATATACATTCACATCCAAACCAAGTCTACAGAGGCAGGATTCCGGCTTCTCATTGGCTGTGAGCTGGCTCACAATGTGGGGTCAAAGGGCACGCTGCTAATCCGTGGACAAGTCATGATGACTCAGCTGCTCCTTTTGTTGTCCTGGACCATTGTGGGGGACCAGGGACAGTCACTGCCATCAGCAGAAAGTCTGCACACACACACACACACACACACACACACACACACACACACACACACACACACACACACACACACACACACACTTAGGTGTTTGTCCTGTGTGTGTGAAGCTGTCACTTCTCTTCATGACTTTCTTTTAAAAAGCTTTTTCTTTTCCTCATGTTTTTTCTTTTCTGTCTTTCATTTCATTTTCACTTCTTGCTCTGTGATATATATTTTTTTGGCTTTCACTTTCATTTTTTCTCTTTTTTTTGATGCTTCGTGCATGCAGTCTAAGCTTTTGAGCCCCACGTCTCTAATATGCTGACTGCAGTAGCTTTTGTATAGGCAGGCAAACGGACACTCTTTGGAACATTTGGGTGGTCGACAGGCTATAGTCATGCAGATAGACATGCATCCATGATTGTATCATACAGACGCTTTATTTTCTACATGCACAGCAGCAGACTTGCAGAGTGGCAGCTTCTTGACATGACTTGTGAAATGACCAAAAGACCAGAAACATTAAATGTATTTTTGTTTGCTATATTAAAATAAAAACACGGTGTCATTTTCTTTTACAGTCATGGTAAAAGCAAGTGCACTCTCTCTTTCAATTTTAAGGTTTTATGTATCTGGACACAATGAAAACATAATTCTAGTCCTTAGCAGTGTCACGGCGAATGGGATGAGCCGTGTGGAGAAAATAAAGGAGGATCCAAGCACAGGCACTTGTGGAGGTGCGAAGGAGGTTTGTTGTAAAAATAAAACACAAGGTGAAAAATGGCAGAATGGAACTAAAGATAACCTAAAGTGTAAGAAACTAAAGTATCAAACATGAACACAAACATGACAAAGGGTGAGCAGAGGCATATCAAGGTGGACAGCAGGGTGAACACACGGTGGATACACAGACAGACCAGCAACTGGTACACGAGTAGACACAACTTAAATACACGCAGAAGAACACAGGGAGATTACAAACAGGTGGGGAACACAGCTGGGAGTAATTGACAAGACGAGACAGGGGAAGCAAAACTGAATACACTGACATCAGACATGAACCTTCAAAGTGGAACATGGAAACATACACTGACAAAACTCAGACCTGATACTGGCTGTTTTCTCAGGCTTATATTATATTATTTTTGTGTGTGTATGTGATGTGTTGGTTGTCTGTTTGTTTGTATGGACATACTGCAAATCAATTTCGCTGTAGTGAACAACTACAGCAAGTGTGAGCAACTCTATAAAAGTGGGACTTTTAGCAGTTTGGTGGTCTGTAGTATTCAGGTGTGTGCTAACACAATGCCAAGGAGGAAATACATCAACAATGATCTTAAAGCAATTGTTGCTGCCCATAAATGTGAAATTAAGGCTATTTTCAAAGAATTAGAAATGAGTCATTCTGCAGTAAGGAAAAAAAGAAGGAAAGAAAAACGACTCAAATGAAGAAAACATTCAAGATTGTTGCAAATCTCCCAAGAAATAGACGTCCTGCCAAATTTGCACTAGACTGTGCAATGCTCAGAGTAACTGTGAAAAATCCACGAGTTAAATCTCAGACACTAAAGGCCTCAGTTAGCATGTTAAATGTTAAAGTTCATGACAGTACTATCAGAAAAGGACTGAACCAGTATGGCTACCAGGAGAAAACAAACCACAAAACCTCTGGATCAATTTCCTTTCAACAGAGACCAAAATGAAGAAGTTTGGCCGTAATGCTCAGCACCATGTTTGGAGACAATCCCCCACACCTTATCAGCACAAACACTTCATACCAACTGTCCAGCACTGTGGTGGATGAGCGATGATTTGGGGTTGTTTTGCCCTCACAGGACCTGAGCATCTTGCAGTCACTGAGTCAACCATGAACTCATCCGTATATCAAAGTGATCTAGAGTCAAATGTGAGACAGATAAAACTTCTCTGAAGCTTGGTCATTCAACAGGACAGTGATCCCAAGCCTTTTCTGTATTGGTGACATATTTCTTTCCATTTAGTTTGGGTTACACTGATTTCAACACTGTACTTGTATCTTTTTGACATTTGAGAAAGTAATTTCACAATGGTTTACCTCTTCAGCCTTGAATGTTAGATCAGCACAACAGCTTCACTTAAAATAAAAAGAATTCACAGTGTCCATGTTTAATCAAGTGGTTAATTATTCAAATGCTAAACCAAAAGTTTCTTAGATAAAACTCCAACAGGTTTTCTGCTTCAAAGCATTAGTTTTTCCTCACTGACCCACAATATGCAGGATGTGAAGCTTTAATCTTCACAAAAAGAGTGTAATTGATGCCGCCTGTATGAATATCTTTGCAGGAAATTAAGTCAGAAATTATTATTTATTTTTTCTGCCTTAAAGACAAAATTATATTAGGGTGCATAATAATAACATGTGAAATGCCACCTATTCACAGACAGCCTTTGACTTTTTAGTGCAAAGCAATTTTTGGCTCCTTTTCATTATCATTATTATTATTATTATTATTATTATTATTATTATTATTATTATTATTATTAACAGTAGTAATAGCAATATGCAAGGAGAAGATGAGTGTACACTGGAAGGTCAGCTGTTCCCGTGTAAATGGTTTTCTCTCTGTGTGTCCTTTGTAAGCTCTGCATGCATGTGTGAGTGCATGAATGAAGCCATTGCATGTCTGTCTCTGTCCATGACAGTCTGCCTGCATGACTGAGCATGCGTGCACATTGATTTGAGAGGGGAGAGGTGAAAGGATCGGAGACGTGGGGTCAGTAGAAGCGGACATGATGTACAAATCTGAGACAGAGCACACCGCATTCTGGAAAGCCCTTGTGAGTAAACAAGAGACAAGTTATCTTTTGTATTAGACAAATTTTTATGTCCCCCTAGATTTTGAAAAACCTTTACTGATGAAAAGTCTAAGCTTGCCTATCTTTTTTCAATTTTTTTGCTTTCTAACTTAATTCTACTTGTGGTGCTTTTCCTATTTGCAGGGCAGTCTCTGCCAGGACTGTGAACATCTGTTATCTGTTATCAGACTAGGCCGTGCCAGGACTTGGTCCGGCCCACCGGTCATGGACCATTTGGAACTTGTGCTTATCTGCACTGGGCACCGTGCCCTCCATCCAGTCCTACTGCAGCTAAAGCCCAGCAGCTCAGCGCCGAACAATGCACGGAGCAGCAATGTGCTGACTCCTGCCCCGACCCACAGGCCCAGCTGCTTTTCAGCACCAACATGTATAAATAGGTCCGTTTACTCTGAGGTCAGGACATCGTTTTTGTGGAGCCCCCTGTGAGCACTGAACAGCTATTCTTTGGGGCCGGTCAGGTAAGCCCTCTATCTCAGTCCATTCAGCCTATACAACCTTGTGCAGACTATTGTCACTTACATTTTTGCATTTTTTTTTTCCTCTTTGTGGATTTCGCTGAGTCACATGAATGTAAAGACAGAGAGCAGACATGCATATGCAAAGGTGTACTGACGACACACAGGGAGGACATGTATGCACTGTGTCTACATCTGAACGTGGTTTCATCAAGTGTGGAGAATTTCCCATAGTTAGCTGTTTCAAGCCCAAACATGTATGACAAAGGCAGTATTGTTATATATGTCAAAAACATTCTAATTAATGAACTTTGTAAATTTTGTTATAAAATTTGGTCAAATTCAAAAAAAGACACACCAACATGACACATAAAATGATGACAGTCTGTAAGATCCTCTTATATTTTGCATAAAAACTGCAGAAACGCTCGTTATTGTTTTAAGTGGTGTGAATGATAAGCTGTATGTTTAATAAATGCAACACTCCCTGCTCTTCATTCTGAAGGTATATCAAGTCGGAAACACAAAGTAGCATGGCTCTAAACAACCCTAACCCACTGGGACCATGGAAAGTGAGTCTGACGCCCTTGTCATGGATCAACAACAAAAGCAGATAATGCTTTTAAATATCAAGCCTGGCCTGATAAATGTGTGACGTGTGCATCTGTGCACACATCAGTGTGTGCGTGCAACATGTGCATGCTACATGTATGCATTTGTGTCCGCTCCAGATCACAGTTTATGACCAGGAGAACTTCCAGGGGAAGCGTCTGGAGTTTACCTCAGCCTGCCAGAACATCATGGAGTGTGGCGTTGACAACATTCGATCCTTGAAGGTGGAGTGTGGCGCGTAAGTCACCCACAGAGAAAAGAAAATCTCGAAACCAGAGTGTGACCTAAAACACATTTATCATTTATTAGAAAGATACTGAAAGATCTGTTAGTATTTAAACTCAAAACATAACATCTGAAATTACTTATAGCCCTCACTTATAACTATTTAAAGTTCACTATAAGCTTTTTTAAAATATACAAAACATTTGCCTGATGTCTTCTAATTGGTCTGTGTTCCTGTGATCCAGCGATGCATTCATGTGTCTCTCTGTTTGTTCGTGGCAGCTGGGCAGGATATGAGCACTCCAGCTTCTGTGGCCAGCAGTTTGTTTTGGAGAGGGGAGAGTACCCTTACTGGGAGTCATGGAGCGGCAGCAACGCCTACCACATTGAGAGGATGATGTCTTTCCGCCCCATCTGCTCTGCTGTGAGTTTCTGTCCTAAATCAGCAGCTTCTGCTTTTTCTCCATCTATACAAAATGTAAAAAAAAAAAAAAGTATTTGTCTCATGAAATGGTCTCATGTGTGTGTAAAGCTCGATAGAGTGACTAATAAAGGCGCTGAGTGCAGCCTAAAATAGAATGGAGTGCACTTGCAACTTGTAAATTATTAGATTTTGGGCCCAATTCACACAATTTTAATGATTATTATGCAACTCTTTTATGCCTGGAAGGTTGCTACCTCATTACTACACCTATCACCAACATCATGTGTTCTTTTGCCTGTTTTCTCTGGCTGACTCATGCTCGCACAGAATCACAAGGAGTCCAAGATGGTGCTATTTGAGAAGGAGAACTTCATGGGGCGCCAGTGGGAGATAAACGATGACTATCCTTCCCTGCAGGCTATGGGCTGGGGCAACAACGAGATCGGATCTATGCAAGTTCAGAGCGGCGCGTAAGTCTCGACATCGGAACTCGTATTACTCTTTACAGGCTTCACACATGTTAAAATTGGAACAAGTGAAGAAAACTGTAGCTGATAGTGGCTTCCAGGCTTATCCACTGGCATACAACTGTTGTCTTTTCCTCCTGTAGCTTCACGTATATTTTTCTAAATGCATTTCATTTCACTTGCTGTCTAAACCACAAATTCCCCTCTCCTCCTCCTCCACCACCAGCTGGGTGTGCTACCAGTTTCCAGGTTACCGTGGTTACCAGTACATCATGGAGTGTGACCATCACGGTGGCGAGTACAAACATTACAGAGAGTGGGGCTCCCACGCTCAGTCCTTCCAGGTGCAGTCGCTGCGTCGAATCCAGCAATGAGACCCCGCGGCCTCCTCTCCCAGCCTCTCGCTCTTTACCTCCTCCAGATCTTCCCTCCTGCTCCTCCTCTTCCACCCTTAACCCAATCATTCCAGCACCTTCTGGTGCTTTATCATCGAGATGTTTACGACACTTTTCTTGTCTGTTGCCAAATGAAAATAAAGAGAAAACATGAGAAGAATAAAAGAAAGTTAAAAACAGGCCACTGTAGAGAAGCTCCTGACTGATGCCCCGCTGAGGAAAGAAAAGGAGGACGCTAAAAACAGGCCTCAAGGCAGCAGCAGGGTGGTGATGTCACTCAGAGTCATTGCTCCTCATATTTGTGGATAACTGTGGTGCTGCCAGTGTTCAATAAAGACAGAAGAAGGCAACTTAAATAAAGAGTCTGCTGCTAACCTCTGGTGTGCTCAGTTGTGATTTATTTTAAAACAGCGAGCTTTGCTTTAGGCTTCTCTGTTTAACTGTGACTATTTGCAGTGAAAAGAAGCTGGGAGCACATAAAGGATAGTAGGTATATTGGTAGTCATGTTTTGTTTTACGCCTTAATAGAAGCAAAATTGACTTATACTTACATAACACCTTTCTACTCCATTTGAGCACTCACAAGTGCTTTCTAGTACAAGTCACCCAATCACATACCCTGGTACCCTGGTTCTTCCATATTTTACATATTGTGTGGAAGTGTGGGGAAACACATATAAAAATACAACTAATCCATTAGTCACAGTACAGAAACGAGAACTGCGTATTATTCACAAGGCTGGTTATCTAGATCATACTCACAAACTCTTCCTTCAGGCAAAGTTACTTAAATTCCAGGATCTGGTTAATTACAATACATCTATAATCTTATACAAAGCCTTTAATAAACTTCTACCTACAAATTTACAAATTATATTTGAAATTCGAGAAAGGGTTTATAATGTGAGAGGCTTCGGAGAATTCAAATTACCCAGAACTCGAACAACCTGTAAAGGTTTTTGTGTGTCTGTATGTGGTGTGAAAATCTGGAACAGTCTGAGTTTACAACTGAAACAATGCAAAAATATTCATAGATTTAAATTCCTCTACAAACAGTTGGTCTGGTCACAGTATACTCAATGATGGTTTTGTTGTGCTCTGTAATGTCTGTTCTCTTAACATTGCTGGTATGAATTTAAAAAAAAAAAAAAGTGTGTGCGTATGATTGTACATATATGTACATGTGTGTGTAGATATATATGTATGTATGTATATGTATGTGTGTTTGTCACTATGTAATTATTATTGCCTGTTACCTGTGGTAACGCAATTTATAATTAATATATATTCTGTATTCAGTTATGAAGGTTCTATTTGTTGTTTGCGAGCTGCCGTTGAGATGCTTGCATGTGCCCGGGGCTGTTGATGGTTTGTTTGGTTGCAACGATGGGCGTAGCTGCGGGAAGCTTATTGTTTTTTGTTGATGAGTGAGTATAGGGGTGGGATTTAATAAGTTTTCTTCGTCCCACTCCTTTTCAGGTAATTTTTGTTTTTGTTTTGTGCACTTTATGTTCAATATATGTATTCTTGTTGTGCCTGAAATGAACAAATAAATGAATGAATGAATGAATGAATGAACATGCACTCACACTCGGATCAGGGGCAACTCAAGGTTTAGTATTTTGCCTAAGGAGTGTCATTAGCCAGTACTAAAGCTGGTTAATTATTGGAAAGCACGAGCATCTTCTTGAATCTTTTAATGTGGAAATGAGACTAATTACTTAGAAAAATAAATTCAGCTTTTAAAATCAGGACACATTGGGACTTCCTTATAATGACTAACAGCAGGAAGCAACAGCACAGATAAGTAAACCACACATTGAAATTCTTAGATCCCTTATGCTAAACCTATTAGATCTAGTTTAGTTTGCCGCTGCAGCTTTAACCTCTGCAGTTATAGTTTAGCCAGAGTTGTCTGAAGTTAAACACCTCGGGGGTTTCAAAAACTTTGACAACTTGCTACCAGCTCAGGGAAAACAAAGCACTTTGAAAGCATTTTGAAGTGTCCTCAGAACCTTTGAAAGGTGAAAAATACATGTATTGAAAGATTTCCAGGCTGCATGTACATCCTAGCCTGGGAAATGTGAGGAGAGTTTGTGTTTTTGAAATCTGAAGGCTCTGAGAGATGCTTTGGATTGCAATTTTCCAGAATTTGCTAATATTGGTAGCATCCATTCTTTCCCATTAGTGGTGGTCATACAACCCCACAGGAGGATATTCCTACCCCCCCATGCTTAACAGCTGACAAATTGGGATAATTTTGTTCTCCAGACACTAAAGCGTTGATTTCTATGCTCTAAACATTGGTTTTGTGAAGAGATTGCAGATAAAGTGTTCATATGGACAACAGACCTCCCTTTCTTTTAGCAGTTCCTTCTTGTCTAGTCGAGGCCCATAATGGCCACATAATAAATTAAAAACCATATGTAATAATATAAAAATAAAAAAGACAATTCAATGTATGAAATAATATACTTAAGAGATCAAAATACCATATGAATTTAAAATGCTTTAAAACTGTACAAAATAGACGGTATTCTGTTTTATATCAGTCCCCCATTCCAGTAAAATTAACCCTTTTAAAGCCAAATGTAGTATATTTGATGAGTTGTTGAGTGCTTTTGGGACTTATACAGAATTTTCTTCTACATTTTTAGCATTTTTATTTTAATAAATGACCAAAAAAGACGGATGTACCAAGTACGATACAAATTAAAGCTAATATATATAAATTGTTATTCAATATTTTTTTTAATGGCCAGGTTCAATAAACACCGTTTTCAACAAATAGATTTTTCTGGCAATTATTTCGGGCTTTAAAGGATCAAAGGCGGAACTACTCCGGACCACCTTAAAATCTGACGTCACCACGAAGCTCCGACCCTGTGAGGTGAACGGAAGTAGATGGAAACAGGCAGGCCAGAACAACTGTGGCAGCGGAAAGACGTCCGTCCGTGCGGAGCCAAATACCAAAATATCTGAGTGTAGTGTTTGTTGTTCAGTTAGCAGTTCCGGATGGTGTAGAAGTAGAAGACAGGTCAACATGGTGGCTAACTGGGAACATGTCTCGATGACGCTGAAACTACGGGTGTCACTTTTCGCCTTTCTTTTCCTTTTTGTCGTGTCTCTTGGCGACGACAGACTGCTCGGCACAAGAAGCGCCCGAGCCTCTACGGAGGAAGCGGTAGAAACTTACGACATATACTACAATTATAATGAACTAACAAAACGTTTACAGTCGTTAGCCCAGAAATACCCTCACATAGCTAACCTGTCGACTGTAGGGCAGTCCGTGGAGGGCAGGCAGCTGTGGGTGATGCGGATCACCAGGGACCCCGACAGGAAGTCACTGGGGAAACCTAAATTTAAATACGTTGGGAACATGCACGGCGACGAAACCATATCCAGACAGGTGCTGGTTTACCTAGTGGAGTACCTGCTAACCAAATACGGGGAGGAAGAGCGCATCACTGAACTGGTGAACAGCACGGATATTTACATCATGCCCAGCATGAATCCCGACGGCTTTGAGAAGTCCACAGAGGGGGACTGCAGTGGTGATCACGGCGGTCGAAATAACGCCAAAAATAAGGACCTAAACAGAAGCTTTCCTGACCAGTTCGACAAAGCCACCGTGGATCCAGCTAATATCCCCGAGGTGATGGCAGTGATGAGATGGATCCAGGAGAAAAAGTCAGTATTTTTGGCGTTATTTGTTTTAAACACGCAGATACCAGATGTTTTTGTCCAGCTATTTGAGGTTTTGACTCGTGTGGCTTTGATACTTTAGCTAATCTGTTTCCAGTTATTGTCTAGCTAGTTGTGGAGATCAAAGAGCAACTCCATCATTCACAAGGAAGTGCAAGGTTCACAGAGTAAAAGTTGTCACACTAGCTTCACAGCTCTTTGCAAAGGGGGGATGCACCTCAGGTCATCCTACATTATAGGCATTTCTCTCATCATCACTTTTTTATACAGAAAGGTTCACAGTTTCATCCTAATTTAATGTACATGTCCATATGTTGAGCCTTTCTAGCGTTAAAGCTGGGGTTGGTTAAAGTCCTTATTCTTTATAGTTGTTCATGATATTCAGCCAAGAATAATTTGATGTGTCAGCAGTCAAACATGATCAAGTCAATTGTTCATAACTCAGGCTGACAGTCTTTTTAGTGTTAGATTCTTTCTTTACTTCATGGCAAGTAGAGACATGAATGTTATGGTAACAAAGAGTTTGGAGCACTGTGAATTTTATGCTTTAAAGCTAGTGATATAAATCTGTCTTTATCTCCTTAGATTTGTGCTGTCAGGGAACCTGCATGGTGGCACTGTGGTTGCCAGTTACCCTTTTGATGACTCAGCCTCCCACGATCAAGAAGGTCACTACAGCCCGTCGGCGGACGATGGTCTGTTTCGCCACCTGGCCCTGGTGTATTCCCAGAACCACCCTGTAATGAAGACCGGTAAGCCTCACTGTCCTGATATGCCAGAAGAAACATTTAAAGATGGCATTACTAATGGAGCGGCGTGGTACGACGTGCCAGGTAAGACAGCCAAGTTTCTTTGCTCTTATTGATCTGTGCGGGGCAGAACGCCCTCAATAATCTATCAGGGTAAATGAGGTTATCTCACTGGATTCAGCTGAATAAACTGAGCTTCGTTAATCATATAATATTTGTTTCTGCTAGAACTAAACGTATGATGTCCTTGTTTGTTTTTGGACAAGGACATAACAGTCCAAACTGAGACACTTTGTGTGTGTGAAGGCATGGAGATCAGTGGAACCGGTATGTTGTTTCTTTGAATGAAAGCTGATTGTTGTGTAAGATGGTTATTTAGTCATTGTTCTGGAAAGTCTACTTTGCCAAGCAGGTGAGTGTGGTTGCAAGCTGAATGTTTTCTGTTACAGCTGCATTGTTTGCATTGTATGTAGGCTGCAAGCTGTTTGAAGGGTCTGGCTTAGAGATTATTTCAGTTTTCTTCACACATGCACTGCAGGCAAGCAATCTTCTAGAGATGTGAAGGATAGTGCAGATATAGAGTATCCAGGCAGCACCATCACTTAAAACAGATAAACAAACTATTTATGTTGTGAAGTTTAAAGATTTTTTTAAAGATTCTTCCATGATAGATTGCATGCAAAATATCTGCATTTGCATCAGAGAAAACATTATGCCACATTCCAGAAATGGCACGTAGTAAACCTTCTTTAAGGCTCTTTATTTCTTCATTAAATATAAGCTTGGTTAAAACAGAGCCGTTATAATAGCGGGACATGGCATTCCAAAATCCATGCAACAATTCATGCAAAGATGGCGGTTGAAAAATAATTTTCAGTGGGGGGGTAAGCTTTTTTTTTTCTTTTTTTGTTCTTTTTCTTTTTTTTCTTTGTTCTTCTTCCTTTTTTTTTTGTCCCAGTGATCATTGAGTTTAAAATTAATTTAGATAAAACTTCACAATAACTGCCTCCAAAAGTTCCCACAGTTGTTTCCTGATTTCTAGTAGCAAGACGTCTTTGTAAAACACATTATAACGCAGTGTTCATCTAGGGTTCATTTATTTCGCTGCATTGTTTAACACATGATAGCCAGTTCACAGCCTCTTTAATACATGTACATATAACAGAATAGAGGTCTTATGCTTAGTGCTTTTGAAACACAAAGAGCTTAAGTGCTTACAGTGCTTCGGGATTTTGACCCTACTCCAAAACCAGAAGTGCACTGCTCATCGTGTTTGTGTCTGCCAAAGCCTGTAATTATGCAACATTTTAGAGCTGGAGGCCTCTTATGGCTCTGTGGGCTGACTCTTTTCAGTTGTCAATACACTGCATGTATCAGTTTCTTACATGAACCAAACTAAAAGCAGTTTGTTTTGTTTCCTTGACTTCAGTGTAATTTAGGCTGAAAACAAGCTCTTCTCTGAACCTGAGGGCCAGAAACTCAGTCAGCATGCTCCTCTCAACCTTTGTTTTGTTGGCTTGTCTGAGGGGTTGGGAGTTGGTGATGTGTCTGGAGCGTCGGGTTACCAAACTGCTCTTCCTCTGTATTGTGCTGTAGTAGATGTCAGGTTAGCGGTGGATTTGCCTCAACCAGATTAACTGCTTTGATTAAACTCAAGCTTTGTGTAACTAGCGTGTCGTTTACTCTTTTTACTTGGGTGGCTGTAGGTAGAGCCAGGTCATCTACTAATCAGAAGGTTATGTTTATAAAAGTGTCTGTCAGCCAGCTATTTGAGCAAAAATACTTAAGATACATCTGACTGAATGCACCTGTATTTTCCCAGCTGATTTTATAGTCTATGCAGTGAAACTCTGAATATAAAGATGGCTTAAAAGTAAGCACTATTTGTTCTTGTTTCAGTTTGTCATTAAATGGAACAATATTTGTTTACCACTTAGAGAAAAGGAAACACTAAATCATCACCTTAAAGGCTTAAATAGCAGGCAGTATATCCTCGTACTTATCAGAAACACAGTGAAAGAAAAATTAATGTTCAGGTTAAATATTATGGATCCTTGACTGAAACATCCACTATTTACTCTGTGGAGGTTCACATTGTTAGTATGAGACACTTATTGAACCTCTTAGCAGCGATAGTATTCATATCTCACTGATGAAGGAGGTGCCAAGAACAACCTTTGAATTGACAATGGGTTCATCTGTCTGCCATGCCACAGTGGATGAAATGTCACGACTAAAACCGGACTAATGGCAGATGATGGAAGCAGTCAGGCCATTGTGTGACGTAATTAGTCATCCAGGCAAAGCTCCAGGAATCAGGTACAAGGGATTTGTTGTTTGGGAGTCAGAGCTTGAAATAATAATTGTGCATAACATGTAATCATGACCTATAATCGTTTGACACGGTCTATTGTTCGCGTGCTCTTACTTTTGAACTGTGTTTTGTTCATGTAACCAGATCTGGTGTTATTGATGATGTGCGTTGCTGTCTCCAGGGTCTTATCTGTTTGAAATATTTTTGGCTCATTTAGTTGCTGTCTGTGCTGAAAGAAACGCGTCGCTGCATAGACACTTACAAGAGAACAAGGTCCTGAATCTAATTTTACTGCATGAAAATACCGCTCCACAGCCACGATTATCTGACTGCTCTGCCAGTGTCTGAGTTCACTCACGCCTCTTATAACCACACTTTTAAAAAACCCAGTCACCTGACATTTATACTCTATGCCCTGGGTTGCTATCTTAAATGTTTGACTCAGCTTCTTAAATCAGCACTCTGAGTTCAGGGTGTGTCACTGGATCCGGTACAGACAGGACATGTAAGGTTGGGGCTGCTCTAGGCCTTTTTGTGTGTTTATCCAACTCCTGCATATGCAGGATGTTTGCTTTAAGTGATTTGCCTGAAAGACAGCGAGACTTGGCTAACATCTTATGACCAAAGACAAGCTTCTTATTTTTGTCATGTTGTTGTAGGCAGTTGGATTTAGACATAGTTGAAACAGGGGAATGCCACTTACTGCAATTATTCTACTTTAACAGGTGAGAGATTTTAAGACCTGTTTGCTGCTTGGTTGACAATGCCCCTACTCTCTCTGTTGTGAACACAGTGATTAAAGCGTTACCCTGACACATCTAAATACACCACCCATATTCCAAATAAGCCCAGAGGCCATGCTTCCTATTAAAAAGTCAAATCTGGCTGGTAGCTTTAAAAGTCACAGTTTCAGATAGTTTACTTGTTTAGCTGCAGCAAGAAGGAAGCTTTGTATTAAAGACTAGCTTTGGAGTCTTTGGAATTCTTTATTTAGACTGTTGAACCCCCTTTACAAAATAAACTTTTGTGTTTATACCATGTAGACACACAAATGATGACTATATTTTGACCCTCATCTTATGCAATGACTGTGTATTAGAAAGGGAATCTTTCAGTGGTTGGTACGAACATAAGGTTATAGAGCCGTAAAAATGCATTTGTTTTGGTATGTCCCTTTTCAGCTTCCATTGAGTGAACTGGCAGACACTCTGAGTTTCGGGCAGCCAAACAGCTGTCGCTTCACGAGGGATGACTCAGAATAACTTGTATTTTTCCAAGGCTGCTCTCTGAGTTGAGTGTACCATATCACCATCTGTCTTTAGGGTGGAAGAGATTCATTGAGATTTTCATTACTGTGTTTTTTTTGTAACATAGTAAAGCCAATAATACAACAGACAAGCAGACCAGGTTTATAAAATGGTCAGCAGTAGGGCTATTTGGAAGATACTCAGTGGGTTATACAAGCAAGTAGTATTTTTAAGAAAATGATTGCAAGTAGTGTAGACTAAAGTGGTGGTGAGTATTGTGACAAGGTAGGGGCTTTCCATACGCTTTTTTTTTGTACATTTTCCTTCTCAGATTTACTTGCATGTGGCTTTGTTGTGCATCACAAATTTTGTGTGCAAGCATTTTCTGTTGTCTTGTGGTTTGCATCTTCCTCACTGAGGCTGGTGTAAGCTGGTTTATAGAAATTTTGACAGACCCCCTGGCTCAACTGTGTAGGATGAGGGCAGAGGGGGAAAAAGAGAAACGAAGCCCATATAGAAACAATGAAATGTGTAACAACAAACCAACAACTCTCGGCACTTGGTAGGGCAAGCAGCCGCACATCATTGGCATACAGGATTGGGGGCAGAAGTGTCTGTTGCATTTGGTTCCCGGGGCCACCAAGCCAGGAGTCATGGAAACCTTGCAGCCAGGAAGCATCTGACTGCCTGCTCATGTTCCACAGGGATGAACAGCCTGCCCTTCTGTATGTGT
Source organism: Copadichromis virginalis (assembly GCF_057382275.1). Lineage (NCBI taxonomy): Eukaryota > Metazoa > Chordata > Actinopteri > Cichliformes > Cichlidae > Copadichromis > Copadichromis virginalis. Next base: position 23,209,255 of record NC_140631.1, on the reverse strand, counting down.
TTCTGTTTGCATTACTGGACTGCAAGGTGCCTTGCAAACCCCAGATGTCGGGGCTTGTTGCCACACTAACTCCCTCTGTAAACTTTGGCACTGAGGGGGACAAAGACAGTCTTGAACTTTTACAGACAGATCCTCTTGTATAATAAACAGTTCTGGCACTGCTGGATTACCGTTCAGGGTAGCATAGTATGTAGAATATGTAATTTTTGCATCATTTGCATGCATCTTTTTAAATGTGACTTTAATATCGATTTAGCTGTTTCTAACTTGTGCTTTTATGTACATGTTTTTTTATGTTCTTTTTCTTTTATCCAGGAGGGATGCAGGACTACAACTACATTCATGGAAACTGTCTGGAAATCACCATGGAGCTGAGTTGTTGCAAATACCCTTTTGCTTCTGAGCTCCAAAGGGAATGGGATCTAAACAAGGAATCCCTGCTAGCCTACATAGAACAGGTACATAAGAAATAAATTGTCCATAAGATGTGTCTTTTGTTTGTTTATATAAAAGAATAATAGCACAGTCAACATCTCTGTCATGCAGTTTCTCCACTTAAGCCAAGTGTAAGGTTCTTTAACTTTTGTTGAAAATCATAATGGTCATTTAAGAAAATGCATACAATTTAAAAAAAAAAAAAAAAAAAAAAAAAAAAAAAAAATTAGCCTAAAGCCACAAAGATGGTATTTTCAGTGAATTAAAAAAATCACGTTATTACAAGTGTTTTATAGATTAATACCAACTTCAGTCAAACCAGTGATTTTATAACCACTGAGGGTTTCTTTGCACTCATATTACTGCTGTCTTCCAGGTGCACATCGGTGTTCGTGGCTATGTGAAAGATGCAGTTAGTGGTGCTGTCCCTAGCAATGTCAGCATTGTGGTAGCAGGCGTTCGCCACAACCTGACGACAGGGGAATATGGGGACTACTACCGCCTTCTGTTACCAGGAACATACAACATAACAGCTGTGGCTCCAGGGTGAGTGCACATAACAGGTTTTTTACAAACAGAGGTTATTCATTAGTGGAAACACTTAATGCTGGGCCAGATCTCTAGTTTCAGTTCAGTGACCAGTGACGGCCCAGAGGTTGCAGATTGCTCCCTGCTGATTGCTACCAAGGGTTTTTTTTTGATAGAGTTTAGACTCGTTTGTTGGGTTAGACCAGTGGTTCCCAAACTTTTTTTGCTAGGGCCGCCTTTGTTTTACAAGAAAAATGTCCCCCGCGTGCGCACGCACGCGCACAAACACATCCTCCAACCATACACACCCATATTTTGCTCTATTGCAGTTTATTTCACACCTCAAACATTTAGTAAACAATTAAGCAAATACAAGTAAACTGCAATAAATTACAGGTAGTAATAAAATAAACTACTAACTCTGTTACGCTACGTCCACACCTACACGGGTATTTTTGAAAACGCAGCTGTTTCTATGCGTTTGGAGCTTTCGTCCACATGTAAACGGTGTTTCGAATCACTGAAAATGGAGATTTTTTTTTAAAACTTCTTTTTTGTGTTAATGTGTGGATGAGGAATACGTGATTTAGACAGGGGAAACAAATCGTGGCAGGATCAGCCTGATGTTATTTGTATCCCGCTGTAACTTTACTGTATAAAGACCTAACATCTCCAAAATGACAGGAGTAGTTAATCATTATGAGAAGTGTTTGTGAACTAAAAATGAAGAATGTGGGATACTGTTTGTCCGTGATTTGAAGAGCCCAGCGCTGCTCCTGACGCAGGGAAAAGCAATTCTGCAGGGGAGACCTACCTCGGCACTTGTGCAGGTGAAACCAAAGGGCAGATATGCTTCACCATATTTTCTAGTCTTTGGCTTAGAATGAAATTGGTTTGGAAACATATTCAGCTATGCTTCATCCCCTGCTTTGCGCTTGTGTGGGCGCCCCCTGCTAGCAGTGTCCAAGCGGTTTTTTTGGCGGTTTTTTCTCCCCCTTTTCATACCGCGCCCCCCCTGCAATGGCTCTGCGCCCCCCACACTTTGGGAAGGTCTGGGTTAGACCAACCTTGATTTTGCTTACTGTATTTTCCGCACTATAAGGCGCACTTAAAATCCTTTAGTTTTCTTAAAAATCGACAGTGTGCCTTATAAGCCGGTGTGCCTTATATATGAATTCTGGTTGTGCCTACTGACCTCGAACTGATTTTTAAATTTTACAAGGCACTCAAAAATCAGTCAAAAAATGTTTTACTGCGACTTTGGTAAGCTACGAAGCCGCACTGTTTGATGGATTGTCTGAGCATTACGGCTGCCATAGTCAGGAGCCTCGCGGAGTAATCTGGGTCATCCGCTTCAGGTTCCAAAGTCAAACGAACACTGCGGCATCACTGAGAGCTAAAAACTGTCCAAATTCATTCATCTGCAATAAAATGATCAGTGTTGCTGCTTTACCAGGTGTAACAATTAAGTTTAACATCCAGGCATCCATGAAAACAGAATTTATAAAATTTAACAGAGTTGGAAGTTGGAAGCAGCAATTTAGCTCGCTAGTTTCCACCTACACATGATATAGCATGTTCTGACTGAAAGATTTCTGAAAAAAGTAAAACGTACAGGCCTGCTATCACTTCCAACATAAATGAAGACAGAAAACTAAACAGCAGTGACATTTGTAGGGTTACTGAAGTTGGGTTAGCTGATATATCATGATGTGCTACGTGATCGCTAGCAAAGCTATGTTAGCATAAAATAAACAGTGAAGCTGGAGGCCGAATGCTGTTGCTTGTTTCGCTTAATGCGCCTTACAATCTGGGGCCTGTTCTTCGTACCGCGCTAAGTGAGTTAGCTGGATGAGATTGTTGACGATTTCGCGTGATCCTGGATCGTTCGGTTCCCCGAAGCCCATCCGGGACTTGCTGTCATAGCAACAGAGCCGTAAGCGTAAACCTGCTGGGGAGCAGGTTTACTTTATGTAAACAGGATTAGATCGCGGCCACGCAGGTATGTCCGCGTCATTCATACGAAAGCAACAGCGATATTCCACCACTGTTTCACCATAAATAAATAACATCAATGTAACTAAAGATAATGCAGCACTTGATCCTTTTATTGATTTCACACAGATACATACAGGTCATTCCCTAAAAAAGGGAAATGTACTTTTAACATTCTATTACATGTATGTGATTATTACAGATGTAATTCATATTTTAGAGTAGTAATAGTAAATTACTTCGTGTAATCAAGATGAGAGACCACGGCTATAAAAGCGAAGGTGGATTTGGGAAGCCTGTCGCAGCCATGTCCTGTCCGTTTACGCGAGCCACCCATTGCGGAAGGTGCAAGATTGATAAGGAGAGTCCTCAGAATTCAGCGTATATTGCGGGACAGACAGGATCCTTTAGCTCAGCGCGACAGTGTGCTCATAGAGAGATATCGATTTTCCCGTGAGGGTATTATTCACTTAACCAACTTGTTGACGAGGGGGTGCAGGACCACCACCTGTCTTTTTTTTTGCTCTGCCCTTTTCTTGGTTGCAAACAGAGTATTCCAGGGTCTCTTTCCAAGAGACGACAAGCAATATAAGTGATAAATATTACCATTCTGTAGAATATTCTTATATTTCACTTTTACTTGTTCCCATGTTCTAGTGGGTCCTGTTGTGGCTCTAATGTGAAAGGGGATATAATATAACATATTATAATATAATATAATATTGGATAATATGGTGTGATATGATAAATCTACCCTACCGCCTACTGGTGTTGGCCAGAGGGGCCGATGGCGCAATATGGCAGCCTGGCTTCTGTCAGTCTGCCCCAGGGCAGCTGTGGCTACAACCGTAGCTGCCTCCACCAGTGTGTGAATGTGAGAGTGAATGAATAGTGGCATTGTAAAGCGCTTTGGGTGCCTTGAAAAGCGCTATATAAATCCACTCCATTATTATTGTTATTATTGAATTACTTACGAGTTTGATTTGTCAGCAACTTTCTGCCAGCCCTCTCTCCTTGCTTTTGCAGCCTTTGCAGTGTTCCCTTGCGTTTTAATTAAACTCTGAAACTCCTGAAATCCCTCACTCAAGAGTTCTTGCTCTGCTGCCGAAAAATACCGAGCGCGCTCCTTCGACATTTTCGCCGACCAATCAAAGGGTTGCCGATCAATGTTTCTACTATCGATGCGTAGCCCCTGTTGGGCCACCCAGTGATCTCACATTACTTCATCCAGCTATACTAATCGTCAACAACAGGTGTGTTCGGGGAACCGGAATAGCGAGCTCAGAGTTAGCGCGATGATTTGGTCTTGGATGTTTCATTTGATCTTGGATGTAGTAAGCGACGTACGAAGCACAGGGCCCTGGTGCGCCTTATGAATGAAAACAGACCAGTTTATCAACAGTGCACCGTATGGGCCAAAAAATACGGTATATATAAGAGTAATGCAAGTTAGACTAATGTGAAGTTAAAACCCCGCAAAACAAAACGATTTCTTAATCTCGGGCTAACTAACACCCAGTATTGTGTAGTAAGTTACGTGTGTCTTTTTATGTTGCCTCAGGTCAACTTTTATTCACTAAAACAGAGGCATCTACCGACCATACCCTACATGGACAAAAGTATTTTTGAATTCAGCTTTTTTTAATGAGTTAGTCTAAGGAGTTGACTGAATGATAGTGTGCTATCTAGACAGAATTTGTTCTTCTGTTTTAAATCCACCCTGTATATATGATGCTGGTAGCTGCAAACCCCACTGAAACCCTACCCCTACGCCTTTAGTGTACCTGCCTGGAAATGTAACTACACCTCTTGTCGATGAAGCTCACAGCTATTGTGATTGGCTTATTGCTCTTGAATAGTCTTATGCATTTCTAGCTGCTATTTTGCTGCAGTTTTTTGAGAGAATCACATCACTTCAATATAAGGAAAGTTAATCATATCCTCAATATAAGGGCTCATATGAGGCAAAAACAATCTGGTACCGCATATAAAAGCCCAGACGTGACTACAGGATAACATGTAAAACATCACGCAAAAGTATGAATGCTGGTAGTGGTTTTGGTCACTAACACAGGTTATGTTGTACGTTCTAAAAAACAGCTTCTAAGCCAGCCACAATTGGATACAACTGTTGCAACAAACCAGTTAGTGAAATTTATTTCCTCTTGAATAATTGAAGTGGTATTATTACTTTAAGACTTTATTACTATTATTATTATTATTATTATTATTTATTACTTAAGACTTTAGGGATAAAAAGTTACATAATAGGGTCACTGAGTGACTGAATCGTAAAATTAAGTCTCCAACCTTCTGTTAACTTCCTGCGTCATTAACATCAGCACAAAACTGTGTGCCAGGGACTTGCATGCGTTTCTATTGCCAAGGAGGCCGTGTAGGTGTAACATGTAGGCGGGCCAGAACTTTTGTCCCGATAGTGTGTATCTTAAACATTCTTAAACATAACATTTTACTGTCTCTAATATTTTCCTGTGATTGTCTTTAATACAAGAACAAATACTAAATATAATCTATGTTTACACACGTTGCCTGCATAGCAAGCTACATGACTCCTAAAAAAACATACCTGACGTACATAATTGGATCGAAACTTGGTTAAAAGAAATGGTTTTCTTTTGGTACACTCAGTGGAAAGTTGTGTTGTATAACAGATTAAATCTCTTCAACATGTGCTTCTTTCACTGTACAGGTACATATCAGTGACAGTCAGCAGTGTCGAGGTCTCTGAGGGCAAGGCAAAAGAGCTTAACTTTACCTTGACACCTGTGGTCAGTGAGGCAGCAGGTAGCAGCACCACTGTGGCTACAACCTCAGTGCAGTCCATCAGCCATCCAGACAGTTCCACTACCAGCTCTTCTGGCTCCACCCAGACTCCGGTGGTTACTTCTGTTTCTCCAACTTCACACCAACTGGCCAACCAGCCACAGGAATTCCGTCATCACAACTATGCAGACATGGAGCTGTTTCTACGGAAGTACAGCAGCGAGTTTCCTTCTATTACCCATCTTTACTCTATTGGACAGTCTGTAGAAAAGCGTGAGCTGTATGTGATGGTCATCTCAGACAACCCTGTCACTCATGAGCATGGTATGTGATGATATTTGATTTAATGTTTTGTTTTTTATACCAGTAAATCTTGAAAAACATCAAATGCAAACCAGAGAGCATCATTCTGTCTGTTACACTCTCCCAGGTGAGCCAGAATTTAAATATGTGGCCAACATGCACGGCAATGAAGTGGTGGGTCGCGAGTTAATGCTCAACCTCATAGAGTACCTGTGTCGTAACTATGGTACTGACCCAGAGGTCACCGAGTTGGTCAACAACACCCGCATTCACATCATGCCTTCGATGAATCCCGATGGCTACGAGGTAGCTGAGGAAGGTAAGTAAAAGGGTCATGTGCATATTCTGTAGAGCTCTTTACAGGCTTTACTTATGGCTTTTTGATACGTAAGGTGTAACCTTACAGGCCTTAAACAGTAATTTGACTAAGCGTTCCTTGAGTCTGTGGCAACTATTAAATTACTGCCTTTGCTAATGAAACTGCATTACAAACTGACCGCACCACATTGGTGTATACTTGATATCTTTAGTGGTCACAAAGAAAGAAGCAATTGACCCTGGAGAGAGACATATGAGGAGTAGCTGTTCTTCTCGGCAGAATTATATTATCTCCTTCCATGCTATGCCGTCTGTGTTAAAATAGCTTTCATTTCCCTTTGTGAGCACGTAAGTGTCCACAAAAGGAAGTGTATGAAGTCATACATAAGTGTCTGACTTAAGGGAAAGTTTGACAGGGCATATCCTGTGTTTGCTAACAGCTACTGTTGTTTGCCTATGTAAGGGAGTGTTGTGGAGGAGGAGCCGAGGATGTGCATATGCTGTGGTTATGGATGCATGTAGATGGCTGCTCACCGGTGTTTGTTTCCTGACAGGTGATACAAATGGCTACAAAGGGCGTAACAACACCAACAATTTTGACCTGAACCGCAACTTTCCCGATCAGTTCGCCAACATCACAGAACCCAGACAGCCAGAGACTAAAGCTGCGATGAAATGGCTGAAGAGCATCCCTTTCGTCCTGTCAGCCAACCTCCACGGAGGCACGTACTGTACAGTGGTGTTTCAGTGTCGCGGCCAGCTTTTGAATGTGGTGATCTGCTAAGTGTTGTTAAAATTTGTAAATATTTTCTATATTTTATGGTTATGATAATTAGTGTTTTTAGTAACAAAAAATAATTTTATGTTCACAGACTACATTTTCTTTCCTACCCACACATTCAGATATTATTATTTGTGTGTATGTGTGTGTTTTACGCTGTATTATTTTTGTTGTGCAATTCAGGGTCCTTGGTGGTCAACTACCCCTTTGATGATGACAAAGATGGGAATAGTTACTACAGCAAGTCGCCTGATGACGAGGTCTTTCAGCAGGTCTCTAGAGCCTACTCACAGGTAACTGGACACCGTTGCTGTGGGAGCTGTTTGAGCCTGATGCTTATAGTTTCAACTTTTAGTACTAATGGAAGCTCATTGAAATCTGTGGAATGACTGTTTGAAAACTTGACAACAACAGTGATCATTGTTTGGTTTTACTTGTATGCAGGAAAATCCTCTGATGCACCAAGGACACCCTTGTGAGGACCTGTACCCTAATGACTATTTTAAGGATGGCATAACCAATGGTGCCCAGTGGTATAGTGTTCCTGGTATGCTTACACCTTTCATTAATTTTGGCATACTCCATGTTTTTAAAAATTCACGCAACCCTTTTATATAAGAGGTTAGCCTTAATTAAGATCTACTTGAATTCTTCCTGGCAAAGAAAGAAAGGAAAGAAAGAAAGGCATTAATGATGCCTTCACAGATATACCCCATGTTATGTGCACTTCTGCTGCTATACTGTCACGTATGCCGCCCTTAAGATGTGCGCTGATACCAAGCTGGGTGGTCTTTCTCCTTCTTAGCCTGGGGTACTCAGCTTTCAGTTTTTACAGAGAAGATTTCAGTTTTTTGTTGGTAAGACCGGAGGGATAGTTTTCTACTTTGCCCTCAGTATGTCTTTAGTAACAGAGTGGTCAGCTATTTGCATGAGAGAGTGTTGGCACTGCATCAGTAGTAGTTAAACTATGTTTTCTGGCAAGAAGGCAGGGAAAAAAGTGTTCCTGAGACAACGCAGTGCAGCCTAAAGGCACTATGGTGACTTGTAGTTCTAAAGTAGGTTTTGGGCTCTTCACCGGAATAAAAGAAAATTTGATTTTTATTCTATCAATGTGTAAATTGTATATTTTTAATGTAGAAAAGAATTCCCTAATTTTTATATTTTTCACAATAACTTTTTTTTAATTATTTTTTTATGTTCTGTTATGAAATTGTCAGATTATTTACCCACACAGTTTCTTGATATGACTCTAAAAAGGAGTGAATGTTTTTTCCAGGTGGCATGCAAGACTGGAACTACATAAACACAAACTGTTTCGAGGTGACAATTGAGCTGAGTTGTGTCAAATATCCTCTGGCCAAGGACCTCCCAAAATACTGGGATCAAAACCGGCGATCCTTGCTTCAGTTTATACACCAGGTAGTAAACATAGATCTCAACATTATCCTGAACCTTCAGCGTAGTTTTGCATTCACTCATGTTTTTGTGGGCATTTGCGTCTTTAGGTTCACACTGGGGTGAAGGGCACAGTTTCAGATATGTGGGATGGTAGGAGAATTCCCAATGCCACCATTAGTGTCGAGAAGATAAACCACAAGATTACTACAGCTCAGACTGGAGATTACTGGAGATTGCTGGTCCCTGGGACTTACGCTATCACTGCCTCTGCTCATGGGTAACAGCTTTATTCAGAAGGAAAACATAGTAGCCACATGAAATCTAGTTTCAGTATGTTTTTGTCTTATTGCGACCTTTATTTCTGTTATTCTGTTATGTTGTCTAGTTATAAGCCTGTGACGATCTACGCCACAGTCTCAAAGGATCGAGTGGAGGTGGTGGACTTCAGACTGACATCTGTGCGGTCAGAGGGTAACCGTCATTCTTCCAGTGGCCCCCGACCCACACAGAACCCATCTGAGAAGGAGTTTCAGAGCTTAATCAAGGAGCTCTCTGTAGGCCAGGGTTTAGATGAGTTGGTGAAAAACACAGCCACCGAGAGCAACTTCCGCTACCGACCCTCCAAAGAGATGTCGGCTTTCTTGAGAGGCCTCACGCTTAACTTTCCCCACATTACATATTTACACAGGTAAGAAGATTTTATTTTCCCCTAAACTGTGAGTCTGAACCAGTCTTTATTTTACTGCAGTGACCTATATTGTTTCTTTTTTTTCTTTTCTATGTCCAGCCTGGGCCAGAGTGTGGAGTATAGGACCATATGGGCTTTGGAAATCTCTAACAAACCAGGAGAATCTGAACCGTCCAAGCCAAATATTCGCTTTGTAGCAGGGATCCATGGTAATGCCCCAGTGGGGACAGAGCTGCTGCTGGAGTTTGCTGCCTTCTTGTGCATCAACTATGGCAAAAACCCAGCCATCACCAAGGTGTGCCTTAAGACCTCTTTATTATTATAACAACAGCATTTTTATCAGCTCGTTTTGGCTTTAAGGGAGCCAAAGCTTGATTTATTTCTCAATGAACATTTAGTACCTGTGAATATATGACTGTAATTGTTCCTTATCCTTCTCCAGCTGATCAACGAGACTCGCATATTCATTGTTCCTTCTGTAAACCCTGACGGACGAGAACAGGCTGTTGAGAAGCAGTGCAAATCTACCCAGGGCTTGACCAACGCTCATGGCAAGGACCTGGACACAGACTTCTTTGGTCAGTTGTCTTGATTTCTGCATGTGTGAAGCTGAAATGAAAAACAGATTTAAAAGATCAGCTCTTCAAGTCAAGATTTCTTTTGAATGTAAAAAAGAAATGGTTGACGTTTACATGTACCATTTACAAAAGAAAAAAGAAAAAAAAAGATATTCTGTCTGTCCTCTTTAACAGGCAACGCATCACAGCGTTTGGTGGATCCCCAACCTGAGACCAGAGCGATGATGAACTTCATTCAAAGCCACCGCTTCACTCTGTCTGTAGCCCTTGATGGAGGCGCCCTTGTTGCCACTTATCCTTATGACAAGCCTGTCCAGACTGGTAATACCACTATGACAAGAAACAAAAGTATATTGTGTATAAAAATCTGAGAACACCAGGATAGCTCTTTGCTGATGCTGCATGAGTGCAATGTGACACTGGGCACCACTTTTTCACACATATGAGATTCAGGAAACATTAAAATAAAATTGTTTGAGTTTGGAGAAAGTGACATGTGAATGAGACAAACATCCCTTGTGGGCCTTTTCAGAAACCCAACAACGCTTGCTGTAGCTCATCTGTGGGCAAGATTTACTAAACAGGGAAAAATAGCATGTGACCCAATATCCAAATAGCGCTCATAGGTGTTGTTAGTTTTATGGGTGATTTACAAAAGATGCACTGTTTTCCAAACACGGGGGTGGTCAGTGCCTTTCAGTATCAGTCACAAAAAAACAAGCACGTCAGTGTATGTGGGCCTATGTATAGGTTGAATGCTGACTGGTTGAAAACTAGGCTGGAAAAATGAAAGTGGTCAAGACACCTTGGAGACTAAGATATCAAAGTAAAAAAAAATACAGAAGGTGAAGCACAGATTGTTGCTGCAGTGGACACTTTTCATTGTTTTATCACTCTGTTTCACTTCAGCTCTTTGTTATCTCATAACTTTGCTCCTCTCTGTCGCTGGCAGGACCAGCAAGCGCACAAGTGAGAGCAGCCCACAGACCAGTTGTTTGTGACACTGCCCCCTGGTGATAGTAAAGATGTAACTGATGGTCTGTAGAGCTGATGGCAGAACCATGTTTTCCCCATTGCAGGCAGATAAATAAATCATTTGAAAACAGTTTCCTTAAAATCGCTGGTTTCACTGTTTAATTATTGAATCAGTTATTTTGTTTTTCAGTTGACAATGAAGGCACCTTGAAGTATTTGGCAACTGTCTATGCCAGCAATCACCCCAAAATGCACCTTGGGAACACTGAATGTTCAAATAATGGGCAGAGTAAGTCATACGACTGCTACATATGCTTGTCATGTCGGTCATGCAAATAAGTGGTTAATGGCCAAGTTTTGCTTTACTCATTAGGCAACATCCCAGATGGAGTTATGAGAGCAGCGGAGAGACAAAGTCATCTGGGAAGCATGAAGGTAAGTGTGTGTCTGTGCTGTCATTTTCTGTAATTAAGTTGGCATCCATCATGTCATTGTGTACAATCTAAAAACAAAAGGCACTACTTCATATTTAATTGGAAATGGAGTCAAGAGTGTTTGTTTTGAAAACTTCCTTGACAATTCTGAGAATCTTGAAGTTCATTTGGAGTTATTGATCAAGTGAAAATGAGAAGTAAAGCATAGGAAATGCATCAGCTTATGTCCACATCTCCTTTCCAGGACTTCAATATGGACTTTGGCCATTGTCCAGAAATCACAGTGTACACTGGCTGCTGTCTGTTTCCTCCCGCTGAGCAGCTGGCCACACTCTGGACTGAGAACAAGAAGTCTCTGCTAAGCATGTTGGTAGAGGTATGATGCATGATTTTATTAGGCAACTGCAGCGACATTGACATTTATTTATTTTACAAGTTATGGCTGCTGTAATACATAGTTTGTATTTTAATGAACTGTCATACAGCCACGCATTTCTCTTTGTTTCTGCTCCTTCCAGATCCATAAAGGTGTGCGAGGCATAGTGAGAGACAAGAGTGGAAAACCAATTGTTGGGGCGATCGTTATACTGAACGGAGGAGTGAGACTGTTTACTGTGGAAGGTGGCTACTTCCATGCCCTGCTAGCTCCTGGCACTCACAATATTGAAGCAGTTGCTGAAGGCTACCAACGCCAGCGTCAGAAGGTACTGTCTTCAACAGAATGTACTCGCTCGCAGGAAGAATAATATAATAGTTTACTGCTGTACACACAGACGCACACACGGTAATTATTTGTTGTTCAGAGGTTTATCATGAGGAGCTTCATTTAAAACATTTGAAGCTTTTAGTCAAAAACATTAGAAATATGATTATTACAATCATCCCACGCAAGGGTTGCAGATGAACAAAATGAAGCAACATAAAGACACATAAATAAGAATAACTCTACTACAGGTCTCATTTATGGTCTATATCTATGCAAGGTGTGGGACGTAGTAGACAAAATCTCTCCATCACCTCCACCTTTCCTTTTGGATGCTCTGCCATTTGAAGCATGGGGTAGGCCAGCTCTCTAAACAGATTTTCCTTGATGGTGTGTCCAAGATCCAGACTGTAGGCTGCGAGCTTCCCGCATGGCTTAAAGAGCAAGGGATCCACCACCGAGTGATAAATCTGCTGGTAGTCTCGCACTGTGAAACCGTGGATCATGAGCTCGTCACTGGAGTTTCCCTCTTCAGTAGTGACAACTCTGTTGCTCCGTGGCAGGTCTAAAAGATCTGGAAGAGCGGCGGCATTCCTTATATATCTGTCATCCAAGGGTTTTTTGTGGTCCGTTTCTTTTTGCTCCCACACAAGGTGCAAATCGTAAGCTGGAGCCAGCAAATATTTTCTCTCCTTAATCGTCTCGCCATATTTCTTAGGACACCGAATACTCTGCCTTAGACCATAGGGACGCATCTCATACCTCTGCAAAGAAGAGTGGTGTCAGTTTTGGTTGTGCCCCTTCAGGTTCTTTTGTGTGTTTATCATATATATTGCAACAAAAATATACGGTTACTGGGGGGGGAAGAAACCATTAAGGTACTTACTCCTTGGTGTATTTTCAGTCAACATCACTAAAAAAGGTCTGAAAATGTGGTTTTAATCCTTAATTCCTAACTAAGTACAGCTTTCCCATTTTTCTTTACACTGGATCATGAAATCGCTTCTTTGCTGCTGAAAACAATCAAGCAGGTTGCAAAAAGTAAGTCCTGAGATTCTTGTAATTTACCTCTGGGGTGAGTAAATTGAGATTTTTAGCACTTTTTCAGACATCAGACACAACCTGCACCAGATTATACAAAGCAGGCGCACCTGCGAGTAGCTCTTGCTGATTAGATAGTTAACAAGCCCAACTTCCAAGGAGCTTCAGCAGAGTGCTTAAAAACACTTTACCTCTCTGACAAAACAGCTCGATGTTTTCTTTTTGTTGCAAGTTTTAAGTCCTTTAATAAAAGCAACAAAAAAAAACCCTAATGAAACTTTGAGGTCCAAATGCTTCAAATATCTTTTGAGTTGTTTGTGAAATCCTGGAAATCTGTTTGAAGAGCCTTGATTGACATGACCATTGACTTTTTTAAGAAGCCTCTGATGACTACAGGAGAGAAGTGATTCTTATGTTTGACAACTTTCTGCTATCTAACTTTTAAATATTTCTTCTATCTTTTAGGTCGTGGTATCTTCCTTTGAAGCTGCTACTTCCATCATCATAGAGTTTGACATGGACAACAACATCTTTGGCCTTCCCAGAGAGTTTGTTGTAGCCAGTGCAGGTAAGCATGTCTTATAATGCAGCTTTTTGTCACCTGCTGAGAGCTGACGTCGCATGAATTATGCTCCTTGTTCATGAACAAGATAGATTTTCAGTGTTTCAGTAGATTATGTATTTCAAATTAAGTCTTAATGGTGGTAAAATCCACTGGCAGTTACTGTAGATCTCAGCTCTTTTGAGAAAGAGTGTAATTTTATTAAATTAAGAACAAAGTATACATAATGCCAAGTCATGCATGAATATTCTGTTCCTCCCCACAGCCGCCACCATGACAGCACTGGTGGTGACAGCGTGCATCATCTGGTGCGTGTGTGCCGCTAAGTCTAATCGCCAAAAAGATGGCTTCCACCGTTTGCGCCAACACAGAGACGATTATGACGACGAGGTCCGGCTCACCTCTATGGGCTCCAAAAAGTCCCTGCTTGCCCACGAGTTTCAGGACGAAAGCGAAAGCGACGAGGAGACGTTGTATGCCAACAAAATCTGAGGAACACAGCAAAAGTTTTTGTTTGCTAAGTGTTTTATTTGAAGCTCAGCCCCCTCCTCGCTGTCTCCCAAAGATCAAACACCTGACCCACGAGGACCACCATGAACTTGACCTCCATCTCTTTTTATGGCCAGTATGAAGGGGATGGAGACTATTTCTGTTACACCAGTATATTCTGAGGACCCTCTCCCTGTCATCCTGTCAGTGTCTGGACTGCAGGGGCTGCTTTTCTTCTTTTTCCTTGCAGATTTCTCTGATCAACTTATTCAACATATGGAGCAAGGAAGAAATTAACAAAAGGAGGGTGGAAAAAGTGGTTCACTCCACCTTTGTCGTCATCCAGCCCTTACAGCAGCTTGCTTCTTTGTTTTGTTTTGTGTTTTTTGTTGTTGTTGTTGTTATCCGAGCCAACCAAGAATCCTGTAAGACGACCACACATCCTGCCCGGCTGAGACATCAAGCCGAAATGTCCAAATAACTTTAGATAAAAGTGCGTTTATTTTCCTTGTTTCTCTTCACTAATGTCTGTGAGCACCATGTATTTATTTTTATAACGGCTTTGAATTAGAAAGTAGGTTATTTCTCTGTGTCCAAGCCTTTGGGAGACTGAATCCAGTTCTGTGCCTTGGCTTCCATAAAGTTTACAGTCTCAGTCAGGCTGTAATGTGTGGCTGAAAGTAACATACTGGAAATATAATACCATAATACTGGAATTTGATCCATCTTATACTCAGGTGGAGTGAAAGAGAAACTTTTTTTTTTTTTCTTGCCTCCTTCTTCTGCCGCCCCCTCCCTTCCAAAGATGAGTGGAACCATCAGGGAGAATGTTACAAGGCTTGAATGAAATGTTTACCAGAAAGTGGAGTGTGGACTTGATATATGTACGGTGGGGGGTGATGTGGGTTGGAGGGACTTGCACAAATTGGAAAGAATCACCCTTAATTTTTGGCCACAAAAAACAATGAATCTTTAAATCTGTAATCATAAAAAGAATGTATTTTTATTTCCTTTTTGTTTTAACAATAAGTTTGTTTGCAAGATAATTTCTGTATATGGAAACTTACTACTTTTGTGTCCATCACCTTTTGATCACAGATCACTATGTGTAATCTTTATGATTTGAGTTTTTATCTGAATATATTTGGCTTTTTTGCCTTTTTTGTACTAAATATTTTGATCACAGAATGAAAACCAGGTTTGACCATTCATGACTGTCTAAAACACCCATACCACACCATATAAAGGTTTTATAATCTTATATCTTTCCTGACTTATTTTAAATTGCAGTGATTGAGATAATTATGAGTTTGAAGTTTTTTGTGTTGGTAGTCCATCAGAGACCCTTTTGTCACTGTGTGAGGAACAGTGACAGCTGGAACAGGCTCCAGTCCCCAGCAGCACCATTTCAAATCACTGCGCTGGATCCTTGAT